>NC_142063.1:11871631-12171631 GCF_059756535.1 Pantherophis guttatus
TCTCTGTGGGGGCACCCACCATCTGGAACGAGCTCCCCCCGGAGATACGGAGGATCCCGGATCTGCGCACCTTCCGTCGCACGCTCAAGACTTTTTTATTTCATCAAGCTGGCCTGGCCTAAATCTTCTCCTTTTTAAATTTAAATTTTAAATTTTAAACATAAATTTTAATTTGTTTAATTATGGGGTATTTTAAAATTCAGCCTAAATTATTTAATTCGTTTTAATTCATTTTAAATTTTGTATTTCTGTGTTTTATCTTCTGGCTGTTCACCGCCCTGAGTCCTTCGGGAGAAGGGCGGTATAGAAATTTAATTAATTAATTAATTAATTAAATAAATATGATGGTTGTGAGTCCCATGGACCCACAATCACCACTTGCAACCTTCCCGGCCAGTTTCACACAAACAACATCAATGAGGATGCAGGCAAGGAAAGTCACAAGTTGCTCTGGTAAGTCTCAACAACCTACGGGCCCTTCCCAGCCTCTCTACATGGATGTTGTGCCTCGCTGGCCACCTGAACAATCTGTACAGCCACATTGAGGCTCACTAAGCTTGCACTACGCTTCCCCGGCCACACACACAGAGACAACCCTCACTCCCTCTCCCACCCAGCAGTAGCAGTTTGGTCTAGGAAGCAGGAGACAGTGAGTTCTAGACCTGCATTAGGCATGAAAGCTGGCTGGGTGACTTTGGGCCAATCACTTGGAGACTGTGAATTCTAGTCCCAATTTAGGCATGAAAACTGGGTGGATGACTTTAGGCCAATCATCAAGAGGTGGTGAGTTCTAGTCTTCCCTAAAGCATGAAAGCCAAATGGACGAACTTTGGGCCAATCACTAGGAGACGGTGAGTTCTAGTCCTGCTTTAGGCATGAAAGCTAGCTGGGGGACTTTGGGCCAATCACTTGGAGACTGTGAATTCTAGTCCCAATTTAGGCATGAAAGCTGGCTGGGGGACTTTGGGCCAGTTATCAGGAGACAGTGAGTTCTAGTCCCGCCTTAGGCATGAAAGCCGACTGGGTGGCTTTGAGTCAATCGTCAAGAGGTGGTGAGTTCTAGTCTTCCCTTAAGCATGAAAGCCAGGTGGATGAACTTTGGGCCAATCACTGGGAGATGGTGAGTTCTAGTTCTGCCTTAGTCATCAAAGCTGGCTGGGTAACTTTGGGCCAATCACTCTCTCTGAGCCCAACGGACCTCACAGGACCGTTGTTATGGGGAAAATAGAAAGAGGAAGGTATATTAGGTTGCCTTAAGTTATTTATAGATAACAATATAAGTAAGATTAAAAAGTCAAGTACATAAATACTTACCTGCCTGCCAGCCTCCTTGCAAACTGCCTGGCATTTTGAACTTCCTGCCATTGACTTCGATTGTTGGAAGCTGGCAGGAAGTCATGAGCACTGCCTGCTTAACAGCCAGCAAGTCTCACTTAACGATAGCAAAGGGACTTCCAGGATTACTGTCGTTTAGTGATGCAGTCACGTGATGTCACATATTACAGCTACATCACTGCGCAGTGGAAATCCCGGTGCCGTCGTAACTCGAGGACCATCTGTGTACTTTCTCTCAAAAGTTAAATTACAAAACAAAGGCAACCAATGCACACTCCCCTTCAAAGCCACTGCAGGCCGAAGGGTTGCCGAAACATTGCAGCCTTGACTCAGGGAATATTACTGAGACAGGTGCCTGGTTAGAAACAGGGACGCTATGAGTTCGAATCCTGCCTTAGACACAAAGCCCGCTGGTTGATTTTAGGCCAGTTGGACAGTCCCCTTTCTTGCATTACGAGGAAAGTGAGGGAGATGGATGTTTAATAAGTTTGGAAGGAAGGAAGGAAGGAAGGAAGGAAGGAAGGAAGGAAGGAAGGAAGGAAGGAAGAAGGTGGGAGGCAGAGAGGGAGGGAGGGGGAAAGAGAGAGAGAGAGAGAAAGAAAGAGAGAAAGAAAAAGAAAGAGGAAGGAAGGAAGGAAAAATAAATAGGGAGGAAGAAAGAAAGGAAGGAAAGAGAGAGAGAACGGAAGGAAGGAGGGAGGGAGGGGGAATGACTGAATGAATACATACATACATAAATACATAAATAGGGAGGGAGAAAGAAAGGGAGAAAGAAAGAAAGGGAGAAAGAAAGAAAGAAAGAAAGAAAGAAAGAAAGAAAGAAAGAAAGAAAGAGGAAGGAAAAATAAATAGGGAGGAAGAAAGGAAGGAAGGAAGGAAAGAGAGAGAGAGAAAGAAAGGAGGGAGGGAGGGGGAATGAATGAATGAATGAATAAATAAATAAATAAATAAATACATAAATAGGGAGGAAGAAAGGAAGGAAGGAAGGAAAGAGAGAGAAAGAAAGAAAGGAGAGAGGGAGGGGGAATGAATGAATGAATGAATAAATAAATACATAAATAGGGAGGAAGGAAGAAAAGGAGAAAGGAAGGAAGAAAAAGAAAGAAAGAAAGAAAGAAAGAAAGAAAGAAAGAAAGAAAGAAAGAAAGAGAAGGAAATAAAGCTTCATGGTAAATTGGGGGGGGGGAATGGAATAGATTAGGGAATTTGCTCCCCCTGCATCTTTTTGGTCTATAGCCACTTGCTGGATCTGGTCCATTTTCAATCTTGATCTCTCTTTTCCCGTTTTTTTTCTTCTTCTTATACACATTAAATAGTCCCATTGTGTTCATTGGGGGGAGGGGGGGAGACCCATCAAGCTGACCTTTAGAGATTTGACACAAACCCCCTCCCCTCTGCATAATTTCCTTCCACTATTCTGCTGGGTTTGGGAAGAATTCAAAGAAAATTGTGAATAAAGCAGACAAGAATTCTCCAGAGGAGAAATTACTCATGATTTCAGCTCTGCGAGTGCGTGTACTCTCTCTCTCTCTCACACACACACACACACACAAACTGACACACACACACAAACAAGTCTGCAGAATTCGCACGGCAAATTCAGCCCACCTGCCACGCATTTTGGCACTTCCCAGCTGTTCAACCCACTCCTGGGGGATTTATTGCACCCAACTGGGACTTCTGAATATGAGTTTCGATGAGCCAGGATGCTGGGCCAAAATTAGGATTTGAAGCGCCAGGGAGAAGGTGGCAAAATTAACAGCTGCAATCCCGACTTCCAAAGCCAGAAATAGTTTTCCTGTCCCTCCCAAAACCAAACAACTAATTCTCTTCGAAGTCAGGGTATAAAATTAGCCTGCGGAACTCCTTGCCGCAGGATGCGGCGATAGCTAAATCGTGCGGATTTCTTTAGGTATCGAATGTATATACATTTATTAAATTTCTGCACCGCCCATCTCGCCGAAGTGACGCCGGGCGGTTTGCAACATCGTAATAAAAGCGTATGATAAAAGCATAAGTGAAGAAAAGAATTAAAAACGTACAAGGAAAAATAACAATTAAATTAACCATGATTGTTGGTTAGAGTAGCTTACTGGCTAAAATGGTTCTGCTTAACAAAACACCATGACTATGTCTATATAACACATTTAAGGCACCAGGCTAGAAACTGGAAGACTCAGAAACTGGGTTTCTGAGCCAATCACTGGGAGATTGTGAGTTCTAGTCTTGACTTCACACCAGATTTTTAAGCCTACCACACCCAGGTAAACAAAACACCATGGCTTGTGTCAATATAACACACTTATGCTTAACTTAGCAAACATCTTAAGCTTTAATAATAAAATAAGAAACAGTTTTGTCCAGTGGTTAAAGCGCCAGGCTAGAAAGAAGGAGCCGGTCGGTGAAAGGAGGAAGAGGAAGGTTTAAGTTGGATATGTTTGTCGCTTAAGTTATTTGTAAAAATATTGAAGGACGCATACAAATAAATGAATCAAGTGATTTTTCTAATGGAGCTTTAAAATTCTATTCTATTCTATTCTATTCTATTCTATTCTATTCTATTCTATTCTATTCTATTCTATTCTATTCTATTCCATTCCATTCCATTCCATTCCATTCCATTCCATTCCATATCCTCTGCTCTGCTCTGCTCTGCTCTGCTCTGCTCTGCTCTGCTCTGCTCTGCTCTGCTCTGCTCTACTCTACTCTACTCCACTCCACTCCACTCCACTCCACTCCACTCCACTCCACTCCACTCCACTCTACTCTACTCTACTCTACTCTACTCCACTCCACTCCACTCCACTCCACTCCATATCCCATATTCTACTCTACTCTACTCTACTCTACTCTACTCTACTCTACTCCACTCCACTCCATTCCATATCCTATATTCTATTCTACTCCACTCCACTCCACTCCACTCCATTCCATTCCATTCCATTCCATTCCATATCCTATACTCTACTCTACTCTACTCTGCTCTGCTCTGCTCTGCTCTGCTCTGCTCTGCTCCACTCTACTCCATTCCATTCCATTCCATTCCATTCCATTCCATTCCATATCCTATACTCTACTCTACTCTACTCTACTCTGCTCTGCTCTGCTCTGCTCTGCTCTGCTCTGCTCTGCTCTGCTCTACTCCACTCTACTCCATTCCATTCCATTCCATATCCTATATTCTACTCTACTCTACTCTACTCTACTCTACTCTACTCTACTCTACTCCACTCCATTCCATATCCTATATTCTACTCTACTCTACTCCACTCCACTCCACTCCATAGCCTATATTCTACTCTACTCTACTCTACTCCACTCTATTCCATATCCTATATTCTACTCCACTCCACTCCACTCCATTCCATTCCACTCCACTCCATTCTTCACTGCCCAACAGTTGATATTCAAAGGGTTCAGTCTTTGATTTATGACTAGGAGCACCTTTTAGCAATTCAGGGTGACCAATCGGTTGCAGGTGAGAAGTTGGCCAGAAGGCCATCGTCAGGTGCTCCATCACTGGATAATTTCCAAGAAAAGATTGGACATTCATTTGTCCAGGATAGTGTGAGGACTCCTGCCTTGGGACAGGGGTTGGACTAGAAGACCTCCAAGGCCCCTTCTAGCCCTAAAGCTCTAGGGGCGAGTTCCAGGTGTTGGGGTGGTTCTTTGGTGCCACCCCAACATCTGGAACTTAAGGCATAAGGAACTTAAGGAGGGAGGCAACAGCCTTCAGGACTTGAAGTGAATCTGGCTTTCCCATTAGCTTTGCTTATCAGAAGGTCGCAAAAGAGAATCACATGACACTGCCACGGTCCTAAATGTGAGTCAGTTGCCAAGCATCTGAATTTTGATCACGTGACCATGGGGATGCTGCAATGGTCGTAAGTGTGAAAAACGGTCATAAGTCACTTTTTTTCCAGTGCTGCGTTAACTTCAAACCGTCACTAAATGAACATAAGTTGACGTCTACCTGTGTGATTTTCAAAGGCTGCCTGAACATGGGATGTGCTCTCACTTCGAAAATTAGTCTTACTTGTAATTCATTGGACCTTTCTTTATATAATACAAAGCACCACTCATGGATACATTGTGGTTTTTGTAAAATAAATGAATATGTAAAGAAGTGTTCCTCTTTTGTTTTTGACACACCAACAGAATCAAGTTAGGCATTTTCCAAATTTTTGGAAGCCAAGCCCAAAAGGTTTATCATCATTGCCCTAAGACCTGAATCTCCATTAGGATTTTGTTTTCATAAAGCTGATTTAAATAATAATATAAAAAAAGGATTTGTATTTAGCTCGGATCCACTAGGTTAAGTTACCAAGATCCCTTTCCCAAATTTGCGTTTGTTTCTTGAATGCAAAAATATTTTTTTAAATGCAACCGCATTCCCTCTGCTTTCACAGACCTTCCAGTTTTTTGGTATTTTTTATTATTATTACTATTATTATTACTATTATTATTATTATTATTATTATTATTATTATTATTATTATCTTTAAAAACACATTGAAATACAGGAGAGAGTTGGAAGGGAGTGGCCTGCAGGCTGGTAAAAAACATAAAATGAGACAGGTTGGCAGCAGTGGTGGGGGAAAGGGAGACGAGAGATGGAATTTGAGTGCAGGAATTTAAAAAAAATAATGTGAAGATGACTGAAAGAGATTGAGACAGAAGTGCTGCGAGAAAGGCCTCTGGATAACAACAGAATAACAAGAGTTCAAAGGGACCTTGGAGGTCTTCTAGTCCAACCCTCTGCTCAAGCAGGAAACCCTATAGATTTCAGACAAATGGTTGTCCAGTCTCTTCTTAAAAACTTCCATGCTGGAGTGCCCACAACCTTTGAAGGAAAGTCATCCCACAGGTTAATTATTTTCACAGTCAGGAAATTTCTCTTTACTTCTAGGATGGATCGTTCCTTGATTACTTTCCATCCGCTTTGGAGAATAAATTGACTCCCTTCTTCTTTGTGGCATCCCCTTAGATATTGGAAGACTGTTATCATGTCACCCTCTAGTCCTTCTCTTCCTTAGTCTAGACATACCCAATTCCTGCCACTATTCCTCCTTAGTTCTAGGTTGCTTCTCTCCTTGATTAGTTTCCACCCATTGCTTCTTGTCCTACCCTCAGGTGCTTTGGAGAATAGCTTGACTACCTCTTCTTTATACATCTCCACAAGGAGATGATTCTGGGGTGAGAAAGAAAGAAGCCCAGCTGATATGAGATCTAGGGCCCTCTTTCCGACCATGTTTCATTTATGTATGTATGTATGTATGTATGTATGTATGTATGTATGTATGTATTTATTTATTTATTTATTGGTTCGATTTATATGCTGCCCTTCTCCGGAGACTCAGGGCAGCTTACAATACGTTAAGCAATAGCCTTCATACTTTTGTATATACCTGCTTAGTAGGGTTTTCGCCCCCCCCCAAGCGGTGTTCTTTTTTTATACAAAGTCAGCTTATTGCCCCCACAATCCGGGTCCTCATTTGCAAACAATACCAGACACAGGGCCTTCCCAGCTTCTTAATATCATGGTTGGGGGGGAAAAAAATACAGAGTATGAGGCCTGAAGTCCAGGGTTTCTGTGTGTATAAGGGCTTGGACTCCTGTCTATGTCACGGCGCACCCCAAGAGCTGACCACGGGGGTGGGGGAAAACCTGAAATAAAATGGCTGGAAAGAAAAGGGGCTGTTGTTTGGTTGCAGGAAAATCGGATGGGACAGCTGGGTGGACAGCAAAAAAAAAAGGGAAGGTGGGAAGGTGTGTGTTTGTGTGCGAGAGAGGAAAACGCACATGTGCGGGTGTGTGCCCAGATGTGTGTTGAGCGCAAGCCGGGCGGCCAGAATGAAAGGAAGGAACGACTGGGAGAACGAATCAAGAGGAAATGAGAAATGTGAAAGGGAGGGTGACAAAAAAGATGGAGAAACACCCAGGAGATGCTCAAAAAAGGGATGCAGGAAACCCAGCTGAAGAGGGGGAAGCGAGGTGGGGGGTGGGCAGAGAGCACCGGGAGGCGGAGAATGCCTGCTGTCCAGCCTGGGGCTCCTCCCCCCACCTCAATTGTCTCGGACTACAGCTCCCATCCTGATATGGGATTTGTAGTCCATCCCGTTTAATGAGACAGATTTGGGGAGAAAAGCCAGGTTGGAAAGGTAGGAAATCCAGGCGGGGAGGAAGAGGAGAGGGCCAACCTGGGGGAGAACGGGGGGGGGGGGTTGAAAGAGGTGGGGGGGCCCCCGTCGCCCTACCTTTGTGCATGCCGGTGTAGCGGTCCTTGAGCACGGTGAGCTCGTAGATCTGGCCGAACTGCTCGAAGAGGGGCTTGAGGTCCCTCTCCTCCAGGTTGCGTGGGATCTGGCCCACGAACAGCTTGATGGCATCCAGATCCTTCATGCCCTCCGGGTCGGCGGCGCCGCTCATGGGGGAGGCGCGGGGCGGCTGCTGCTGGGGTTGCGCCTGCCGCCTGGGCTCGCTGGCCGGCAGTCTGGCCATGCCCCGGGTGCCGACGCGGCCGGGCGGGCGGGCGCCACACGGGAGGAGGATGCTGCGGGCGGCGCGGAGACGGGAGCTGCGGGCGGCGACCAGAGATGCAGAGGGAGGCGAAGTGGCGCTCGCAGCATCAGGACCACAAAAGGCGGACGCTCCGCAGCGACGCCGCCTGGACGGACGCGGAACTGCAGCGCCGCCGCGCGAGAAATGGAGGGTGGGGGTGGCGGGAGGAAGAGGGACCCGGGGAGGAGGAGGAGGAGGCGGGGGGGGGGTTTCCCCGGGGTCGCGAGAGAAGCAGCCGCCTCCTCCCGCGACGTTCACGACCACGACCGGCCGGGCTTGGTTCGGGTGTGCGGAGGGTATTGAGAGCCCCGGGGATGGGGAGGGGGAAGGGAGGGCCGAGAGAGACAGCTGCTCTCCTGGATCGGCAGCGGGTGGAAGCTGTTGAAAGAGTCACAGCCCGGTAAAGCACGGAGGGGGCACGTTTGGGGGCGACTCCAAACACTTCCGGGTGGTAAAATGAGAGAGAGAAAGGGAAGGAAGGAGGGAGGGTGGGAGGGAGAGAGAGAGAGGGAAAGGGAGGGAGGGAGGGAAGAGGGAGAGAGAGAGAAAGGGAGGGAGGGGGAGAGAAAGGGAGGGGGAGAGAGAAAGGGAGGGAGGGAGGGAAGAGGGAGAGAGAAAGGGAAGGAAGGAGGGAGGGAGGGAGAGAGAGAAAGGGAGGGTGGGAGAGAGAGAGAGAGAAAGGGAAGGAGGGAGGGAGGGAGAGAGAAAGGGAAGGAAGGAGGGAGGGAGGGAGAGAGAGAAAGGGAGGGTGAGAGAGAGAGAGAAAGGGAGGGAGGGGGAGAGAAAGGGAGGGAGGGAGAGAGAGAAAGGGAAGGAAGGAGGGAGGGAGGGAGAGAGAGAAAGGGAGGGTGAGAGAGACAGAGAGAAAGGGAGGGAGAGAGAGAAAGGGAGGGAGGGAGAGAGAGAAAGGGAGGGTGAGAGAGAGAGAAAGGGAGGGAGGGAGAGAGAAAGGGAGGGAGGGAGGGAGAGAGAAAGGGAAGGAAGGAGGGAGGGAGGGAGAGAGAGAAAGGGAGGGTGAGAGAGAGAGAAAGGGAGGGAGGGGGAGAGAAAGGGAGGGGGAGAGAGAAAGGGAGGGAGGGAGGGAAGAGGGAGAGAGAAAGGGAAGGAAGGAGGGAGGGAGGGAGAGAGAGAAAGGGAGGGTGGGAGAGAGAGAGAGAGAAAGGGAAGGAGGGAGGGAGGGAGAGAGAAAGGGAAGGAAGGAGGGAGGGAGGGAGAGAGAGAAAGGGAGGGTGAGAGAGAGAGAGAAAGGGAGGGAGGGGGAGAGAAAGGGAGGGAGGGAGAGAGAGAAAGGGAAGGAAGGAGGGAGGGAGGGAGAGAGAGAAAGGGAGGGTGAGAGAGACAGAGAGAAAGGGAGGGAGAGAGAGAAAGGGAGGGAGGGAGAGAGAGAAAGGGAGGGTGAGAGAGAGAGAAAGGGAGGGAGGGAGAGAGAAAGGGAGGGAGGGAGGGAGAGAGAAAGGGAAGGAAGGAGGGAGGGAGGGAGAGAGAGAAAGGGAGGGTGAGAGAGAGAGAAAGGGAGGGAGGGGGAGAGAAAGGGAGGGAGAGGGGGAGGGAGAAAGGGGGAGGGAGAGGGAGGGGAGAGAGGGTGGAAGGGGAGAGAGAGAAAGGGGGAGAGGGGAGAGAGAGAGAAAGAAAGAAAGAGAGAGATGGAGAGAGAATCATTACAAGGTAGAGTGGGATATCTAAACTGAGCTCCCACTAGCAGAGACATTGGCTCAGAAGATCCCAAAATCCTCCGTGGGATGGCAGAAAGGAACTTTGGCATCAAGGAGGTGAAAATCCGGCTTCAAAGGATAACCCAGGGATGGGTTGCTGGGAGGACAAAGAGAGGAATCCCATGGTTGGAATCAAGAGGATTTTTTAAAAGTACATACCATTTAATCGTTCCTTCAGTTCAGTCTATGGAGGGGCCCCACTTGGAAAATTGGTTCTTCATCAAAAGGGTGTTTTAATGCTGAAGTGGATGAGAAAGAGGAAGGAAGGAAGGAAGGAAGGAAGGAAGGAAGGAGAAAGAAAGAAGAAAGAAAGAAAGAAAGAAAGAGGGAGGGAAGGAAGGAGGAGAGGGATGGAGGAAAGGGAAGGAAGGAAGAAGAGGAAAAAGGGAAAGGAAGGAAGGAAATGGGAGAGAGAAAAAAATGAAATGGGAAGGAAGGAGAAAGAAAAAGAAAGAAGGAAGGAAGGAAGGAAGACAAGAAGAAAGAAAGAAAGAAAGAAAGAAAGAAAGAAAGAAAGAAAGAAAGAAAGAAAAAGAAAGGGAGGGAGGGAGGAAAGGGAAGGAAGGAAGGAGAAAGAAAAAGAAAGAAAGAAGGAAGAAAGAAAAGAAAGAAAGAAAGAAAAAGAAAGAGGGAGGGAGGGAGGGAGGGAGGAAAGGGAAGGAAGGAAGGAAGAAGGGGAAAAAGGGAAAGGAAGGAAGGAAATGGGAGAGAGGAAAAAATGAAATGGGAAGGAAGAAAATGGGAAGGAGGGAGGGAGGAAGGAATAAGGAAAACGTGGGAAAGACAGGCAGGCAGGAACAAAATGGGAAGGCGGAAATAGGGAAGAAGGAAATGGGAAGGAAAGAAGAAAGGAAATAAGAGGGAGAAAGGAAATGGGAAGGAGAGAGGGAGGAAAGAAGAAAGAAGGAGAAAGAGGGAAAGGCAGGCGGGCAGAAAGGAGAGAGAGAGAGACAGGAAAAAAAAAGAAAATGATGCAGGAACTGAGCAGATCCCCTGGAGAAGACTTCCAGCATTTTGGGGTTTCAACACACGAAACTCCCCACATCCTCGTCTAGCATTTCATAAGAGAGGGGTTTGTGTGTGTGTGTGGGGAGGGTCCAGTCTTCCTCAGCCGGGCTTTCCATCTCAGTGGATTGGATTGGTGGTCTTCGTCTTGCGGGTGGGGGTGTGGGGGAGGTGGGGGGCAGGTTCTTTTCATTCAATCGGCTCTCTCTACTCTGCGGCACCCCGAGCCAACACCTAGGTTTGAGGGCAGCTCCAAAACCCCTGTGAAAAATGGCAGAGATCACACGCCAGGGGTTTTTCCTCCCTCTTTCGCACTGTGTGAGCCTGAAGTCATCCTTTGAAAAAATTCCACACTCGGAGAACAAAAGTGTGCTGTTGTTTTTTTCCCTCACACCCTTTGCTGGGGTGTGAAAGGGTGAGATTTTGCTTCAAGGGCCCAGTACTGCCACCTCTGCTGTTGCAGTGTTTCTCAACCTTGGAAGCTTGAAGATGGGTGGACTTCAACTCCCAGAATCCCCCAGCCAGCAGCGCTGGCTGGGGGATTCTGGGAGTTGAGGTCCACCCATCTTCAAGCTTCCAAGGTTGAGAAACACTGCTGTATTGGGTGTGATTGTGGTCCATCAGTTGTGAGTCCGGCACCATCCATATATCTTGGTGGTAACCCAAGATAACCACCAACACTGGCTTGATTAGGTGAGGCTCTTAAGGTCGTCTTGGAGGGCCTGGGGACTGCGTGAGTCTGGATCATAATCCGGAAAAGACCGGTTGGTTTTGGGGCTATCCAGGGATGGGCTGATGAGGGTTCGGGAAAACCTCTAGCTAAAATTCTGTGCAGTTCGGAGAACCCCCAAATCCCACTCCTGGCTGGCCCCGCCCTGCCCCACCCTGCCCACCCCACTCCACCCCTCCCAGGAGTCCCCACGCAGACCATCTTGGATGTAGGTAAGTGCAGAGCGCACGCGGAAGCTCAGGGAGGGCGAAAAACGGGCCTACCGGAAGTTCGGGAAGGCTAGAAAAAGGCTTATTTCTGGCCCTCAGAGGGCCTCCAGAGCCTGGGGAGGCCCTTTTTGTCCTCCCGGAGGCTCAAGAAAAGCCTCCGGAGCCTGGGGAGGGCAAACCCCCACCCCTGCCATGGTGCAGGAGGCCGACTAGGCCACGCCCACCCAGCAACCGAGCAGAGAACCCCTTGCTAAAATTTTTGAAGCCCATCCCTAGTGCTACCCAGATCTTCAGATGCTCCTCCCCCTTTAGACCTGAATGGGTGTAATGCTCCCTTTAAGGACCGGTGCGTAATTGGGGGGGGGCATTTTGGATCCAAGGAGCAGGTGACCAGGGAGTTCTTTGCACAAATCCAGTTCAGAGCCAGTTGGCGCTAGTGATGAAGTGCTGGCCTAGGAACCAGGAGTTGGTGAGTTCTAGTTCCATCTCGGGTACGAGAGCCAGATGGGTGACAACCACAGGAGACAGTGAGTTATAAGTTCTGCCTTAGCCATGGAAGATGATTGGGTAACTCTAGGCCAATCATGAGGAGACAGTGAGTTCTAGTTCCGCCTTAGGCATGATCGCCAGCTGGGTGACTTGGCCAATCACCAGGAGGAGGTGAGTTTTAGTCCCGCCTTAGGCATGAAAGCCAGTTGGATTACTTTGGGCCAGTCCCTCCCTCTCAGTCCAACCCACCTCACAGGGTTTAGAATAGAATAGAATAACAGGAGGTCTCCTCAAGAGTAAGGCTTGGGGCTAATTGACCATTCCCCTAGCCTATTTAAGGAAGGACGACTGAGGCAATTTGCAGGAAACAACTTCGTTCATATTCCTTTGCGTCTTGATTCCAGAAACATCTGATCGGCTCTTGCTCCTTTCTTATCAGTTTTCCTGCAAATTGCTTCTGGGCATTCTGCCAACCACAGTAAGATTAGTTATCTGAAATACTGTTGATTTCTGAATACTGAAATTCTGCTTCAGAATTGAGTTATTATTCTTTGGTTTCTTATCAGCTGTTAATGAAGTTAAATTAACAGCCCTTGTTTAGAAAAGACTGATTTAAACTGTACTTGTGTTCGAACAACTACTAAGAAAGCTCATTAGTAGTCCTTAATTAGTAAACTAAGGTTTGTACGGACTTTGTGTGTGCTGCATTCTTTGGGGTCCGTAGCTGGGGCAGAACAGCACCTGAGGGTAGGACAAGAAGCAATGGGTGGAAAGTACCTTATTTTTCAGATGATATGACGTACTTCCCGCCGCCCAAAAGTGGGTGGAAATGTCTATGCATCTTATAGAACAAATATGGGCCTGGTTTTGGCTTCCCAAATCCACCGAGCATCCGGGAGGTTGAAAATGGGACGCGTGGAGTGTTTGGGAGGCCAAAAACGAGCCCCTTTTTAGCCTGCAGTGTGCTTCTGGATGCCGGGGAGAGCAAAAACAGGACGAACTGAGAAGTGGTGGGATTCAGCCGGTTCGGGGTAGTTTGGGCAAACCATTAGCTCCGACGATCAACTGAGAGCGAACTGGTTCGCTCTGACGATCAGCTGGGCCTGCCCTCCCACCCCTGGGCTATTCCGACCTATATTTCCTTTGTTTGAAACCCAGCTGATAGGCGCGGTAGAGCGGATTGCCACACCTCAGCTGTTTTACTCACCGGGGCTGCAGTAGAAGGTAAGTTTTAGCGCTGTTTTAAAACGCACTGCGTGTGCGCGGAGCAAACCGGTTGTTACACCGGTTGAATCCCACCACTGGCGCGGAGGACAAAAACATTTTTTTCCCCCTTGTTTTCCTTCTCTAAACCTAGGTGCGTCTTATAGTCCGGCGCATTTTATAGTCCGAAAAGTATGGTAATCAAGGAGAGAAGCAACCTAGAACTAAGGAGAAATTTCCTGACAGTTAGAACAATTAACCAGTGGAACAACTTGCCACCAGAAGTTGCGAATGCTCCAACACTGGAAATTTTTAAGAAGAGATTGGATAACCATTTGTCTGAAGTGGTGTAGGGTTTCCTGCCTAAGCAGGGGGTTGGATTAGAAGACCTCCAAGGTCCCTTCCAATTCTGTTATTTTATTCCATTCTATTCTAAGAGCGGGGAGACAAAGGCAAAAATTATAATCCTATGTTATTCTTAGGAACGGCTGATGCATTTTTGCTGAAAAGCCATTTCTCTTTCTCTTTTAGCACACCGCGTGCGGGCAACGGCTGCTATTTATTTAACGTTATCAAACAGCCAATAAATTAACATGAAAATACAAATATATGCAACATAACAAATGTAATACTTGAATATTCAACACTCAAGACAGAATTGAAATCCCAAAATAGGCCTTGGTGCCAAATTTGTTTTCACCCAGCAAGAGGAAGTTGCACTCTCAAGCATTTTGAATGTGTTGTAAAAAGGATGGATGCGAAACGGGGGAAATACAGGTAGTCCTCGACTTACGACAGTTCATTTAGTGACCAAAATTATAACGGTACTGAAAAAAGCGATTTAGGACCATTTTTTTTGCAGCATCCCTATGATCACATGATCAAAATTTGGACGCTTAGCAACTGGTTCATACTTATCACGGTTGAAGTGTGTCCTTGGGTCATGTGATCCCCTTTTGTGACCTTCAAAGTCAATGGGGGGAGCCAGGTTCACTTAACAACCAGGTTACCAACTTAGCAACTGCAGTGATCTACTTAACAGCTGTGGCAAGAAAGGTCGTAAAATGGGGCAAAACCAGTGATGAAATCCAGCAGGTTCTGGAGTGCAAATTTTGAGTAGTTCGGAGAACCGGCGAATACCACCTCTGGCTGGCCCCAGGAGTGGGGAGGGAATGGGGATTTTGCAATATCCTTCCCCCAGGAGTGGGGTGGGAATGGAGATTTTACAGTATCCTTCCCCCAGGAGTGGGGAAGGGAATGGGGATTTTGCAATATCCTTCCCCCTGGAGTGGGGAGGGAATGGGGATTTTGCAGTATCCTTCCCCCGAGGAGTGGAGAGGGAATGGGGATTTTACAGTATCCTTCCCCTAGGAGTGGGGAAGGGAATGGGGATTTTGTAATATCCTTCCCCCAGGAGTGGGGAAGGGAATGGGGATTTTGCAATATCTTCCCCCTGGAGTAGGGAGAGAATGGGGATTTTGCAATATCCTTCCCCCAGGAGTGGGGAGGGAATGGGAATTTTGTAGTATCCTTCCCCAGGAGTAGGGTGGGAATGGGGATTTTACAGTATCCTTCCCCCCAGGAGTGGGGTAGGAATGGGGATTTTGCAATATCCTTCCCCAGGAGTGGGGAGGGAATGGGGATTTTGCAATATCCTTCCCCCCGAGTGGGGTGGGAATGGGGATTTTGCAGTATCCTTTCCCTGCCACGCCCACCAAGCCACGCCCACAGAACCAGTAGTAAAAAAAATTGAATTTCACCACTGGGCAAAACCCAATACATTCTCACTTTGCAAGATAAATTTTGGGCTCAGTTGTTGGTCCTAAATCAAGGACTACCTGTATTTTATAACTGAGATTCTACTGCTTTTAGCCACAGGTTAAAGAAGTATAGGTAGTCATCATCTTAATGATGCAATCGGGACCAGAATTTCCATTACTAAGCAAGATGGTTAAGTCATGTCTGATTTTACCACCTTTTTGGCCCAATTGTTAAGCAAACCACTGCAGTTGTTCAGTGAATCACACGGTCATTAAATGAATCCAGCTTCCCCCGTTGATTTTGTTTTGTCAGAAGCTGGCTGGGAAGGTTGCAAATGCCGATCACATGATGTTGCAGCTGTCATAAATTCATGTTGGTTGCTAGGTACCCAGATTTTGATCCAAGTGACTGTGGAGATGCTATGACCGTTGGAAGTGCGAGGACCAGTTGTAAATCAAGTTTTTTTTACAATGCCGCTGTTAACTTGGAATGGTTGCTGAATGAATGTGGGTTGTAAGCCTAGGATTACTTGTACACTTCTGCCCTTCACACAGGTAGCCCTCAACCTACGACCACAACGGAGCCCAAAATTTATGTTGCTAAGTGAGAAATTCGTTAAGTGAGTTTTGCCCACTCGTTTTTACGACTTTTCTCGCCAGATTTGCTACGTGAATCACTGCAGTTCTAAGCCACACGGTTGTTAAGTGAATTTGGCTTCCCCATTGACTTTGTCAGGTCGCAAAAGGAGATCACGTGACCCCTGGAACCTGCAACTGTCATAAATGTGAGTTGGTTGTCAAGCATCCAAAAGTAAATCACATGACCATGGGGATGCTGTAATGGTCA
Organism: Pantherophis guttatus; assembly: GCF_059756535.1. Classification (NCBI taxonomy): domain Eukaryota; kingdom Metazoa; phylum Chordata; class Lepidosauria; order Squamata; family Colubridae; genus Pantherophis; species Pantherophis guttatus. Next base: position 11,887,483 of record NC_142063.1, read on the forward strand.
TAAGTGTGAAAAAATGGTCATAAGTCATCTTTTTCCAGTGGTATCTTTGAACACGCAAAATGAATTGTTGTAAGTCAAGGACTACCTCTATTTCCCGATCTTAACAGCTTGATGTGTGAACTTCAAGGTGGAGTACAAGCTCCCAAGATTGGAAAACATTGAGCTAAAGGTGTTTAATTGGTCAAAATAGTGACTTGTTACTGGTGTCCTGTCCATCCAGGGTCTGTTCAAGCCACCATTCATGGTCTATCCTTCAACAACACATCCCATTAAGATTCGTTGGTAAAGCCAACTTATTCCCCAAAATATGTTTTTGTCCTGTGATCTCTTTCCATGCGACCAATTCTTTTCTCCCGTGTTCTACGCACACTAGGCACCCCCAATACCATAGGGGAAATAGTGTTTCCTTTACCTTTGTGTATAAAATGTTATCGTTGGGGGGAAAAGAACCTTGAGGTCATCAAGACCAACCCCGGAAAAACCCATATTAAACCATCCCTGAGAGAAGGTTCTTTAGTTTCTGATCGGCAGTGACGGCCCTCGCCTCTCTGGGTCACAGGTTGCAATTTTCTTTTTGTGACTTTGGGCCGGTCACTTTCTCTCAGCTCAAATCCGCCTCACAGGGTTGTTGTTGTTGTGGGGAAAATAGGGAGGAAGGAAGGAAGGAATATCGGGTGTGTTCCCCATCTTGAATTATTTATCAAAATAAAATGGGAACTGAGTGAATGAATGAATGAATGTCAAAATCAGGCAAGCTCACAGATAATAAAGAGGTTTTGGTTTTTTTTGTAATAGTTTTAATTTACATGTGCACATTTTTTTAAAAAAATCAACCACGCCCCACCCCATTTCAAGTTCTCTTGACAGGCAGGTGTGGGGCCCTCCCCACCCCAGACTCCTGCCCCTCCCTCCCCTCCCTAGCTTAGAATTATGGCACATGTTTTTTCTCAACCAGCAGCAACAGGTTGATGGGAAAAAAAAGTCATTTTATCCGGGAGAAGATTTCCATCTGTAATGGGTCGAAAAAAATCGTGTCCAGAGGTTTGATCGTGTCTTGAAAGGAGTTGAGTCTCTCTGCAGTTCTGTGCCAGGGGAAAAAGGAGGAGGAAAAGGAGCTTTTGCAGAAATGCAAGGATGTGGGAGAGTGTGGTTGTTGTTGTGGTGTTGGTTGGTGAGTTTTTTTGTTTGTTTGTTGTTTGTTTACCATCTCGAGCTTTTGCATCCTGCCCCTGCAGGAGAGGAGAGCAGGAAGAAGAAGAGAAGCAGGATCCAATGGAGGAAGAAACGACACCAGGAGGAGACTTCTGCGCTGTTGTTTCATTGCTGTTTGGATTTCCGAGAGACTCTTTGAACCAGCTTGTAAAGGAGGCCGAAATGCTAAAAAAAAAAGAGAAAAGAAACACAAGACAGAATGAGCAAGGGCCCGGCCCTACCTACAGCAGTGGCCAAAATTGTGGAAACCTTTTGGGGAAAGTGTCTTTTCTAAAACTAGCTAATAACACCATTTTTTTCTTTTGGAATAGCACCATAAAATTATATATCAGTGGAAAGATAATTTAATCAAGAATGTAATGCAATCACTTTTACGAAGGATTTGCTATTAGAATAGCAGTTACAGAAGAAGAAGAAAAGCGAAACACATAGAAAAAGCGAGATATACAAAAATTATCACCATAGAAAAAAGAGATACAAAAATTATCACCATGTCAGTTAATAATTTTCTGAATTTTGTTGTATGGGTATACTGTGTATACATATACAATGACAATATTATTATTATTATTATTATTATTATTATTATTATTATTATTATTATTATTATTATTATTATGGTTAATCTTTAGTGAGATTCACAGCCTTTGAGGCTGGTTAATAGCTCAGCAGCTCGAGTCCTAACCAAGGACCTAGGAACTGTTAAGGTATCGTCGGAGGATGTAAGCTGTTCCGAGTAAGGTGGTTTTTTGTAGAGTCAAAATGTTCAAGTCCGGCAAATTTAGGATTTCTAAATAGCGGGGTAGCCCTTTGGGTATTGCTCCAAGGGCTCCAATTACAATCGGGGACAACACACGATTTCTTTTTCCACAGTCGCTCAACTTCAATTTGTAAGTCCCAGTACTTTGTGATTTTTTCTTGCTGCTTATCTTCAATCCGTGCATCACCAGGTATTGCAATGTCAATGAACCATACTTTTTTCTTTTCAACTATTGTTATGTCAGGTGTGTTGTGGACCAAGTGCCTGTCAGTCTGAATCCTAAAGTCCCACAAGATCTTGAGTTTCTCATTCTCTAAAACTTTCTCAACCTGATGTTCCCAGTGGTTTTTGCTGTACTCAAATCCAAACTTCTGGCACAATTTCCAGTGAATTATCTTAGCAACACGGTCATGGCGTTGTAGGTAGTCAGTTTGTGAAATTTTGCTGCACCCACTGATCAGGTGGTCGACTGTCTCATCTTTCTCATTGCAGAGGCGGCATTTGCTGTTGGTGGTAACATGTTGAATTTTTGCCTTCATGCAGTTTGTGGCTAGGGCTTGTTCTTGAGCTGCCAAAATAAAGCTTTCTGTTTCTTTTTTCAGTACTCCTGATCTTAACCAGTTCCAAGTTAGTTTCTGGTCAGCTTTGCCTTCAATACTTTTCAAGTATTGGCTATGCAGAGCTTTGTGTTTCCAATTTTCAGCTCGCTGCTCAATTACTTCTTTCTTATATTCTGCTTTTGTTTTAGTTGTCTTTAAAAGGCCTCCCTTATTTACTTCCTTAATCGTTGGTTCTTCACTTTTCTGGATGTAATCATTCAAGCTGCATTTTTCTTCTTCCAGTCTGCTTTACTTGTAGGAGTCCTCAACCACCCTCTGCTCTTGGTAAATATAATCGGTCAACATCACTTTTAGGGTGCAAGGCATGATTCATTGTCATAAGCTTCCTTGTTTTTCTGTTATTATTATTATTACTACTACTACTACTACTACTTAGTTGGGTAATCTTTAGCATGAATGACAGCCTTACAACGTCTTCCCATGGAGTGAACCAAGTCTTTTAGTTCTGCAGCTGTTCTAACATGAAACCAAGATTGAACAATGGCTTCTATGAACTGGGTTTGATTTCTGGGTCGCTTCTGACTAACACGTTTCTTTAGTCAGCTCCATAGATTTTCAATTGGGTTAAGAAGGTCTGGGCTATTCCCAGGCCATTCTAGCAGTGGAATATGATTATCTTGAAACTCAAAAAAACCAGTAGTGTTATTAGCCATCAAACCTCAAAAATACACTTTTCCCAAAAGGTTTCCACAATTTTGGCCACTATTGTACATGGGGAATGGTGTTTTTTTTTTTCTTTCTCAAACTTGGCAACTTTAAAACATGTGGACTTCAACTCCCAGAATTTCTCCAGGACCGTGTGTGAAGCAAAATCAGGAACTGCTGATGCACCAAAGCATGAGACATTATAAAGGAAGTTTGTGTTGTGTCAATCTGGGATCAGTATTTAGATTTTTTTTTATAATTACAGTGGTACCACAGTACTTGACTGCTTCAAAATTTTGACAAACTTTGTACTCTTGTTTTTTGTCATTGAAAATATTGTCCCAGTAATCGGCCTTTGCTTAGTACTCAACACGCTGCTATAGGAAGAGAGGGATGGCTGTGGGGAACGGCAGGAATTCAAACATGCTGGGAAGGTCACCGACACAGGAAAAGGAACAGACAGAAAGGCAACTGGACTTTCTGGTTTTTCTTTGAAGACGTTTCACTTCTCATCCAAGAAGCTTCTTCAGCTCTGACTGGATGGTGAGGAACGGAAGGATTGATACTCCTTGCAGACAGCTGGACACTTGCATCCTTTTAGAGAGTTGTTGAGGTCACTTGGAGGTTTATCTGTGTCCTCAGGGTCACCTGAGTGGTGCAAATGGTTCTTGTAGTCTGCAATTTTGTCCCCGAGTACACATATAGACTTCCAGGTGGCCTCAACGACTCTCTAAAACAGGGGTGCGGGCAGGATGTGGCCCAAGGGTCCTTATATCTGGCCCATGGGGCCGCCCTGGAGACAACAAAGGACCGGCCCGTGGTGTCTCTGCCAGCGAAAATGGAGCTCCCAAGCTCCCTTTTCGACAGCGACAGCCACCTGCAACCCTCTGCCAGCGAAAACAGAGCTCGGGAGCCCGTTTTTGCCGGCAGAGTGCTCAGACCATCACAGGTGCCAACATGAATGACGTCAAGCTGGCCACGGCCACCCTGGCCATGCCCACCCCAGCCCCCGAGGTCAAACACAATGGGCCTGGTGGCTCAGCAGACTGATAGCATTGTGATTAACACCAGCTGTCTGCAATTACTGTAAGTTCGAATCTCACCAGGCTCAAGGTTGACTCAGCCTTCCATCCTTTCTAAGGTAGGTGAAATGAGGACCCAGTTTGTGGGGGCAATAAGCTGACTTTGTATAAATATACAAAAGTAGGAAAGCTATTGCTTAACGCATTGTAAGCCGCCCTGAGTCTCCGGAGAAGGGCGGCATATAAATCAAAATTAAAAAAAAACAAAAACAAAAAACCCTGACGCGGCCCTCAAAGAAATTGAGTTTGACACCCCTGCTATAAAAGGATGCAAATGACCAGCTGTCTGCAAGGAGTATAAATCCTTCCATTTCCCCACCATCCAGTTAGAGCTGAAGAAGCTTCTTGGATGAGAAGCGAAACGTCTTCAAAGAAAAACCAGAAAGTTCAGTTGCCTCTTGAAAAAAAAGCACTTTTAGAGAACAGAAAGTTCTTCCCAGCCAAAACAATGGGTTATATGGTTAATCACACGGTTTTCTTGGGACTCATCTTTTTTAGTATCCGTTGCACCTCCCAGAAACAACGCCGAGGTACCACTGTATAGGTTGACGTGTGTCTTCTTCACATATTATTGTGTTCAATCAAGGAGTATTACAAAGAAAAGAGTATTAAATGCAGTGGTTGGTTTCAAGTAATTTAACAACCGGTTCTCTGCCCTAATGGTTTCTTCCAACAACCAGTTTGCCAAACTGCTTACAAAGTTAGCAACCGGTTCTCCCGAAGTGCTGCGAACTGGTTAATCCCACCACTGATTAAATGTTTATTACATATAATAAAGTAAGCCTCTGGACCAGCTGGTAAGGGAGGCTGGGGTGCTAAAAAGACACGAGAAAAATTGAAAAAGCAGAGCCCTTCCTATGTTGGGTACAGGGTTTCTTCAAACTTGGCAACTTTAATCTGGTGGTCACTGGGCCAAACAAAATGCTAGAGCAAGATTTATTTAATTGTATTTATGTATCAAATTTAGAAGCAGCCCATCTCGCTCATAAAGCGACTAAGATTGTCTTTAGCCTAAGGTAACAGTGTTCCACGTGCCTCAGCGTATAGTTATGCCTGTCACCATAACCCACAGAAGGGTCTTCGGACAATGCTGGCTCCCTTAGCTAAGAAAGGAACAATGCTTCCTAGTCGGACGTAACTGGACAAGGCAAACCTTTATCTTTTTAGCCTAATCCAGCAGGGCCCATTCCTACATTCTTAGCTTCAATTCCTACCCTCAAAACGATGCTATAGAGCACTGCACACCAGAACCACTAGACACAAGAAAGAACATTTTTTTTCCCCAAATGCCATCACTCTGCTAAACAAATAATTCCCTCAACACTGTCAAACTATTCACTAAGTCTGCATTACTATTAATCTTGTCATCATTCCTATCACTCATCTCCTCCCACTTATGACTGTATGACTATAACCTTGTTGCTGGTATCCTTAAGATTTATATTGGCTGTTTCCCTATGACTATCATTAAGTGTTGTACCTTATGATTCTTGATGAATGTATCTTTTCTTTTATGTACACCGAGAGCGTATGCACCAAGACAAATTCCTTGTGTGTCCAATCACACTTGGCCAATACACTATTCTATTCTATTCTATTCCACGCAGCAAAAATGCCATAGCAAAGCGTCATGTGCTGGCACTCACCTGGACAGCGATGTATGCTACACCAAGGTAGGCTGCTATGCAGAGAGCCAGGAGCAAGTCGAAAATGGCCGGCTTGACCCTGAAAGACACAAGCCAGGTTCTTGAGACACTGGAGTTTCCCTTCCTTCTGAGGTGCTTGTTCGCACGTCTGCTCTTCAAAGGCCTCTTTCTTCTATATCACACCTCTTCTGGCATGCCCCCAGCCCCGAAAGACAGGGCCAACTTTGATGGTTGTGAGCCACCCAGAATCACTGAGAGGCGGGCAGCATACAAGTTTAATAACATCTATAGGCTACTAAAACTCTCTTGCTTAATCTATTTGTACCCTCCAGTTAGCCCATATGGTGCATTATGCAGGGGCAAGTTTTGAATTAGATAGCTTCTAATCTGCTAAAAGAATGTGCTTTTTATGCCCCAATTCTTAAAGGAATGGCTCAGGGCCAATCAAACTCCAAAATACTTTTTGCTGTTGTTCCACACTTACCTGTACGCGTTCATTACTTGCTTCAGCTGGTCATAGAAAACAAATTCGGGATCCCTGTATATATATAAAAAGGAAATATCAAGAAGGTGATAGAAGATAGGCTTAAGATACAGAAGGATCTTGACAGACTTGAACATTGGGTGCTATCTAACAAAATGAAATTCAATAGTGAAAAAAGGAAGGTTCTACATTTAGGCAGGAAAAACAAAATGCATAGGTACAGTATATGTGGAACCTCGCTAAATAATAGTAACTGTGAGGGGGATCTTGGAGTCCTAGTGGACAACCATTTAGATATGAGCCAGCCATGTGCAGCAGCTGCCAAAAAAGCCAACACAGTTCTGGGCTGCATAAACAGAGGGATAGAATCAAGATCACGAGAAGTGTTAAGACCACATTATAATGCCTTGGTAAGGCCACACTTGGAATACTGTATGCGGTTTTGGTTGCTATGATGTAAAAAAAGATGTGGAGACTCTAGAAAGAGTGCAGAGAAGAGCAACAAAGATGATTAGAGGACTGGAGGCTAAAACATATGAAGAACGGTTGCAGGAATTGGGTATGTCTAGTTTGATGAAAAGAAGGACTAGGGGACACAGGATAGCAGTCTTCCAATATCTCAGGGGCTGCCACAAAGAAGAGGGAGTCAAACTATTCTTCAAAGCACCTGAGGGCAGGACAAGAAGCAATGGGTGGAAACTAATCAAGGAGAGAAGCAACCTAGAACTAAGGAGAAATTTCCTGACAGTGAGAACAATTAATCAGTGGAACAACTTGCCTCCAGAAGTTGTGAATGCTCCAACACTGGAGGTTTTTAAGAAGATGTTGGATAACCATTTGTCTGAAGTGGTGTAGGGTTTCCTGCCTAAGCAGGGGGTTGGACTAGAAGACCTCCGAGGTCCCTTCCAACTCTGTTATTCTATTCTATTCTATTTCTAGATTTAAAAGAGCTACAATTTTTAAAGGCAGGATTGAAAACCCAGGGACGACCTTATACGAAGTGAAAACACACGTCTAGCCCATACAGGTATTCCTTGAGTTACAACCATTTGTTTAGTGACCGTTCAAAGTTACAACGGCACTGAAAAAAGTGACTTAGGACAGGTTTTCCATATGACCATTGTAGCATGCAGGGTCCTTGGTGCGGTCTGAGCCTGGTGGTTTTCTTGCAGACGTCTCATTGCCAAACTAGGTCACGGCATCAGGGCTAAATCAAGAGGGGGAATGAGTGGCCGTTGAACACCTGGGAACACCACTGTCATCCTCACCGCTTGTCTGCCTTCACGTAATGCTGCTTGACGTCTTTCAGGTAGCGGCTCAGGTAGTACTCCAGGGTGTTGATGAACGTGCTGTCTTTGTCCACCAGCTGGGCAGCCCTTGGTTGACTGCTGAGCCAGTCCATCACTGACTCCATCTGCTCCTGCTGAATCTGCTGAATCAGGGAAGAGGGAGAGCGGAAGTTGGCCAGTTCGGCAGGTGAAAACCCCAAAACATCCTTCTCTCTTCCCCCCTCCCTCCTCTCCCTCTCCCTCTCCCTCTCTCTCACACACACACACACACACACACCTCTGGCCAGGAGCTTACCATATGTTCAGTGAAGATTTGGAGGTCAGCAGGCACACCCTAATGAGGGAAGGAAGAAAAAAAAACGGAGCTGGATGAAAATCTGTCATGAACTGGAATAGGACATGGCAAAGGGTGAGCCAAAGAGGGCTGTTTGGAAACTGAAACATAGTATTTGTTTGTATGGAGCCATAAGAGACAGTTTGAAGTCTGGGTGTGGCTTAGATTTGCTGAAATTAGATTAGATTATAATTTTTTTATTGGCCAAGTGTGATTGGACAACACAAGGAGTTTGTCTTTGGTGTATATGCTCTCAGTGTACATATATATATATGTAAATATGTATAAGAGTTGGTTTCGCCTCTAATGGGAGCCTCTGTACAATATATTAGCCTCTGTATCTCTCTACCCTGTAATGACTCACCTCTATGAATATTGCTTCTGTGTTCTTGATACGGTATGCTGAATTCTCCTGTTTGGTATTGAATATAAATAAGTTTCTTATGTAATTTGAATCCTGCTGAAGTTCATTTAATTGTGTCTGATTGTGTGTGTCTCGGCTCGTCACCCAGCCAGCCCGGATTGCAACAAAAGAAGTGTGCTGCAACGAACTCTGACAAAATCCTGTTACTTTAGGACTCAACTGACCACGTCCGTTATCCCCGCAAAGCTGAATGTCTAGACAATTGCAGTTCTCCCTTCCCATGCGAGTCCTGGGCTCTGTGATCCAAGACCCGTCAAACAACTGGAGAAATTTCTCATGTGCGCACTCTCTGCTCTGTCCTTGGCATTTGTTGGCAAGAATGTGTCGCCAACCTTGGATTGCGTGGGGCAGTGTCCCGCAAACTTTCCAGCTTTGTGGAACAGCGGGGAGAGAAGGGATGGTTCAGGGCGAGCAGGCGCTTGCAGCTCAATTCGCGCAAGTAGTCGGCACACACGCACACTGCTCAAAAAAATGGAACTGCATGTACGCAGGTCGCTCGGGTTAAGTAGAGCTGAGTGCACGCTCACCAGAGGTGGGTTTCAGCAGGTTCTGACCAGTTCTGGAGAACCGGTAGCGGAAATTATGAGTAGTTCGGAGAACCGGTAGTAAAAATTCTGACTGGCCCGGCCCCCATCTATTCTCTGCCTCCCGAGTCCCAGCTGATTGGGAGGAAATGGGGATTTTGCAGTAACCTTCCTCTGGATTGGAGAGGGAATGGAGATTTTACAATATCCTTCCCCTGCCACGCCCAGCAAGCCACGCCATACCTACCAAGCCACACCAACAGAACCGGTAATAAACATTTTTTGAAACCCACCACTGACGCTTGCCCGCCACCTGCTTCTGAACGGCCACATTCCGGTACTGGGTCGTGGCCCGGGGATTGGGGACGCCTGGTGTGGAGCCCACCAGCACTGATTCTCTAATGATAAGAGCTCAGATGAGGTGGGACGCATCATTGGAACGAAGGCCTTGCTGGTTGCTCTGTTGGGAGGGGTGAGCCATTTGATGACCCGTGGACTTCAATTCCCAGAATTCCTGAGCCAGCCATGCTGGGAGTTGATGTCCACAGGCTGTAAAGTTGCTGAATTGCTCACTCCTGCTCTATGGTGTTCTGGAATCTGGGAAGAGACCTTGAGGCCGCTTGTTAGGGAATGGCTATTGCCTAACTGGTTGGGTTGGCAATATATATAAACCATCAATGCATGTTTGCAGTCAAAATGTATTGTATAGCTTTAAGACTGTAATGCTGTATTGCATCATACTGTATTCTGATTGGCTAGCTCTGTAGCCAATGTACTTAATAAGAAGCTTGAATCATGGCTTATTTTTTCTTATTACATTATTATTGCTACCTCTGCTCCTCTCTGCCTGTTCTCTCTGCATGATCACTGCTTGATCATTGCTACTTGTTGTTTTCTACTGTTTTACTGATTGTATTTGTTCCTGTTTGCAACTCCAAAAAGAACTGTTTTATTGCATATGACTACAACAACTGGTAAGAAGACTTTGTTCTTGGAATATCTCTGGATTGACAATTTAACTATCTTTATCTGGGTATGACCTGGATTGTTTATTGGAGTTTGCTTTGCTTTTTCCTAAAAGTAAAAGAATATCACAACTCGGTGTGTCTGTGTATTGACAGTGCTTATTCGCAATCACCCTCAGCCGTTTCTCATGTGCACAACCTTGTTACTCAAGGGTTACTCTGTGCATATTCCTTAACACCGATTGCCACTACTTAGCAATAGCACTAAGACTTATATGCCACTTCACAGCGCTTTACAGTCCTCTCGAAGCAAGAAAGAGACGTGTCTAAACTGATGAAAGATTTTAAACTGAATTTCAATTAAAGCCACTCTCTTCCACAGGTCTGGTTAAGTGAGCTGCTGCTCACAGACGCCGATGCGTTTTAATAAAATGTGTTAGTTGGAAAAGGAGCTTCTGGCCGTGGCAGTAAAGGCTCCCACCAGACGAAATTCCTTGGCTGATGGGGTCTGCAGTAGGCCCTTTCTGCCACCACGTGGGAGACAGGCCAATCCCATGGGAGAAACATGGTTCCACAGATATCCTGGACCCGTGCCGTAAAGCAGTGGCCCCTAAGCTTTTGGGCACCAGGCTCCGATTCCGTGGAGAGGTTTTTTTCATGGACCTGAAGAGGCATACTTTCGTGTGCTGCCTGCATCCCCTGGATGGGGCTTCACTTGTTTGCGCGGCTTGATTTCTGGAATGCTATGAACTGATGCCAGTTCACAGACCAAGGGTTGGAGACAGAATTTTGCAAAATTCAAAGTACATTCCTCCCCCCTCATCTTTACACCCTAAGAAACTAGGGAGGGTCTCTCTTGAGCCATGGTGGCGCAGTGGTTAGAGTGCAGTACTGCAGGCTACTTCTGCTGACTACAGGCTGCCTGCAATTTAGCTGTTCAAATTTCACCAGGCTCAAAGGTTGACTCAGCCTTCCGTCCTTCCGAGATGGGTAAAATGAGGACCCAGATTGTTGAGGGCAAGAGGCTGACTCTGTAAACCGCTTGGAGAGGGCTGTAAAGCACTGTGAAGTGGTATATAAGTCTAAGTGCTATTGCTATTGCTGAGATGCTTCCCATGCCCCCCCACTTTTTTTATGGACTCAGCTAGCATTAAGTTCTCTACAAAAATCTGAACTACTAAGGGTATCAAGGCTGACTCGAAGGGAGGGGGTGAGGGGAATGCTTGGAATATGTTGGGAGGTGAGGAATTTATGCAAGCCATTTTATAGCCTGAGAAGATCCTGATACTTCAAGGCCATGCGATGGGAACCTTCCGAAGGCACAGACTGTTTTCCCAAAATAAAAAGAATGTGTTGGATTGCTGGACAATGGATGGCCCCAATGGGGAAAAGGGGAAATTAACCATGCTGTTTTTCGTGTGAAAACTTCAAAGCTCGCTTCGCTTCTTCTGTGCCTGTATGGATCTATCAGTAAAGTTATACTCTTGGTAAAATAATACCCCAGGAGTTTTCTTTTGCTGCAAATGCCAAGGGGATGGTTGACAAACGGTTGAAACAAATTGACAGGAGATAAAAGAGTCAACGGAATTCAAGGTGGGCTGGACTTAGAACTCTTGTGGGCGCGCAGGGGCTCAAGACTGTTGACGCCTTTGACCCCCTCCCTCGGGCTCTCAGCCTGCTCATCTCCTACAAGGCTTTTCCCACACACCATCACCCCCTGATTTGGGGGCAGCGAAGCAAGTGGTACAGCCCACTAGACCAGGGATCGGCAACCTTAAACACTCAAAGAGCCACAAAGATCCTAACCGGAAGCCCCCGTTCAATTCTGGAGCCGGCCGGAAGTCCAGTTCCCCCACCATAGAGTCTCCTCCTAGCGCAGCGCCCTTTTTCCTCTACCTGTCCTAACCGAAAGCCCTATCAATTGTGGAGCCGACCAGCAACAGGGAGCCGCAGCAGAGGGATGAAAGAGCCACATGCGGCTCCAGAGCCATGAGTTGCCGACCCCTGCACTAGACTGAGCAATCCCAGCCCCTGCAGGTATTTCCAGCAGCCATTTCATCCGCCCTAAGAAAAGACTCTCACCTTCTCTGTTAAGTTGTAGACCACCCTTGTCAGAGCCTCTACAATGATCCGGGTGTTGCGAGTTAGGATTTGAAGGTTCACCCGTGGCCTGCAAGAGGGAAAACAGCAGCCGTGTCAGAACTAGGTTTCTAGGAACGGAGAGATGCTGAGGTGAGGCTTCTGAAACTATGGCCCTTCGCACAGACTCACAGCCTACACAGGATCGATCCCAGCTAAGGTGATCAGATCAAAATTTGGGGGTTAGCCCATAAAACCATCTGTATAATGTGTCTGCCTTGAAAATTGTTCGGAAGGGGTACTGGGGAACACGAAGGAAGGCTGGTGTAGCAATTTAGCAATTCTTTAAAGCGGCCAACTCTTTTTTTCCACCTGGGATTGTAGTTTCAAAGCATGAACAATCCTAATGCTCTGTAGGTATAGATAGGCCCTCGATTTATAACAGATCTCCCAAAAGTTACGTACGACTCAGTTCAAAAGTTACAATACCCATTTCCCCGTGGTCATGTGACTACATTTTGGATGTTTAGCAACCGGCCTGCATTTAGGGCCCTTTGCAGTGGGGTCCCATGACCACAATTTATGACTGGTTTTTTTTGTTGAAAATTAGCACTTAGTTCTGGTTTACGGCCAAACCTGGCCCATAGTAGGTTTGTTTAAGTGACTGTCATGTTCGCTTAGCAACTGTTGCAAAAAAGGTCATAAAAACAGATCTGGTCATACACGGTGACCGTCTTAAGGGAGATTCTCAATCATCTAGGTCACGGTTGTCCCAAAGGTGTTTTTGGTGCAGAGATGCAGAACTGAAGAAGCTTCTTGGATGAGAAGTGAAACATTTGCAAAGGAAAAAAAAAAAAAAACTCCAGCTGCCTTTTGGAAAAAGGCTTCCATTCTTCCTTCCTCCCTCTCTCCCTCCTTTTCCTTCCTCATTCTCCTTCCTTCCTTCCTTCCAATACGTCATACTTCTAAACCACTCATCTCCTTGAGAGGTCATAATTGCCACCTTCAATTATGGTCATAATTCAGGGCCTATCTATAAAGGCACCAGAATGTCTAAACCTGGGCATTTTATGCTCCCTGGGCTACAACGGGCCCTTTGGGTGCCCCTGCCAGCCTACATGGATTGCTTTTACAGGCAGCTTTTGACTTAACAACAGTTCATTTGGTGACTGTTTGAAGTCATTGTCATTGAGCATCATGTATGCAACGGAATTGGTTTTAGCCTCACTGGTGCAATCCATGACTAAAAATACAAACAACATAAATAGTATAAAGAATAATCCCTATGCAAGTAATTAGGGGGAAAGAAAGAAAAAGAAAAACTCGTCATACGTTTCCGGGTGTGCGTGGAGTGATTGGGGTTGTGTTTAAGAGTCTGACAGCCCAAGGATAGAAACTATTTTTAAACCTATTTGTTCAGCTGTCTTCTGCCCGATGGGCAGAATTGCGAAGAGACCCTGACCAGGGTGTGAATCATCTCTGAGTATCTTCCTTAGTCTGCTAAAGCAGCGAGGCCTGGCAGTGTCATCCAGTGGTGTTAGAGGGCAATCGATGGTTTCTTGTGCCGAATTGATCGCAGGCTGTAGTGCCTTCCTGTCCACAGCTGTTAAACCAGTGTGTACCATACCGTGATGCAGTATGTGAGGACACCTTCTGTCGTGGATCAATAGAAAGAGGTCATCAGCTGTTGTTCCACCTGATTTTTTTTCCGCAGGAGTCTAAGGAAATGAAGTCTCTGTTGGGCCTTGCCAATCACCAGGGACATATTGTTTTTCCATGTAGATCTTAACTAATGAGCACTCCCAAGAATTTAAAAGAGGAAACCCTCTCCACACAGCCCCCCTCGATATACAGGTGGGGGCAGGTTCCTCTCTGTGCTTCTGGAAATCTAGCACTGTCTCCTTTGTCTTGCTAGTATTTAGATGCAAGTTGTTTTTTGAGCACCATGCGGATACCCTTCTGGACTTCTTCCCTGTATGAGACCCCGCACCGTTGTGTCATCTGCAAACTTTATTACGATGTTGGATGGATCAGAGGATATATAGTCATGTGTGTACAAGCAAGTACAGGTAGGAGCTGAGCACACAGCCCTGAGGGGAGCCTGTGCTGAGCTTCAGAGTGGAAGATGTAAAGGAATCAACCCTTACTGTTTGTGGACGATCCGTCAGGAAGTCTTCGATCCAGTCACAAGAGAGGGGAGAGAAATTCAGGTCAGTCAGTTTTTCAATGAGAATGCCTGGTAAGATGGTATTAAAGGCCGAGCTATAGTCTATAAAAAGCGTTCTGACATAATTCCCATGAATTGTGACCACTTATGACCACTTCTCACACTTACAACCACTGCCATATTCCCATGATCATGTGATCAGAGTTCAGATACTTGGCAACTGGTTCATATTTATGACGGTCGCAGTGTCCCGGGATCATGTGATCCCCTTTTGCAACCTTCTGACAAGCAAAGTCAATGGGGAAGCCAGATCCACTTAAGCAAATCGGTTACAACCTTAACAACTGTAGTGATTCACTTAATAACTGTAGCAAGAAAGGTCATAAAACGGAGCAAAACTCACTTAATACGGGTAGCCCTCAACTTACGACTACAATTGAGCCCAAAATATATGTTAAGTGAAAATTTTGTTAGGTGAATTTGTCCCACTTTACAACTTCCCATATCCGTTAAGTGAACCACTGCAGTTGTTAAATTAGTAACACGGCTGTTAAGTGAATCTGGCTTCCCCCCATTGACTTTGCTGGTCAGGAGGGTGCAAAAATGACTCCTGAAGACGGCAACTGTCACAAATATGAGTCAGTTGTCAAGCACGTAAAATCACGTGACCATTGGGATGCTGCAATGGTCGTGAATGTGAAAAACGGTCACAATTAGTCACTATTGTCGGGGCCGTTGTCACTTTGAATGGTCACTGTTGCAAGTCGAGGACTACCTGTTAACTGTTTTGCTCAACGACAGAAATCTGGGGCTCAACTGTGGTTGTAAGTCAGGGGTCTCCAACCTTGGCAACTTTAAGACTTGTGGATTTCAACTCCCAGAATTCTGGGAGTTGAAATCCATAAGTCTTAAAGTTGCCAAGGTTGGAGACCCCTATTGTAAGCTGAGGATTGTAAGCCGAGAGTTGTTGTAAGCCGAGAGTTGAAGTCCACAAGGCTTAAAGTTGCCAAGGTTGGAGACCCCTGTTGTAAGCTGAGGA
This sequence comes from Pantherophis guttatus, assembly GCF_059756535.1. NCBI lineage: Eukaryota > Metazoa > Chordata > Lepidosauria > Squamata > Colubridae > Pantherophis > Pantherophis guttatus. The sequence continues at coordinate 11,902,753 of NC_142063.1, forward strand.
TTGTAAGCCGAGAGTTGTTGTAAACCGAAAGTTGAAATCCATAAGTCTTAAAGTTGCCAAGGTTGGAGACCCCTGTTGTAAGCTGAGGATTGTAAGCCGAGAGTTGAAGTCCACAAGTCTTAAAGTTGCCAAGGTTGGAGACCCCTGTTGTAAACCGAGGATTATCTGTATTTTGAAAGCGGCTATCTTTTTTGTCAATTTACCTATGTCTGTCTATGTAAGCACCCTCACAGCCCTATTGGTTCAGCCCTTCAAGTTCTCTTGACAGACAGGCCTTTGGGAGCGTGGCAGCATGGAGGCTCTTCTCATTTTTCCCAACCTCCCATCTTGGAGAGATGAAAGAAAACAGAGGGAAGAAGCAACCAAACCTGGATCCTTTTCGGCCTCACGTGCCTCAAGGGGACAGTGCCCTTCTCAAGGCAAGAGGGGGCAGCACAAAGTCTTCCCCACCCAGCCCCCTCTTGCCGACCCATCGGTCCATGCAGCGCCTCCTTCCTCACCCAGCAGCTGACCTGACGTCCATGATGCTGTTGCGCAGGCCGTCGCGGTGGCTCTCCAGATGAGAAACCGTGAAGGCCGGGAGGCGACGGATGGCGAAGCGTTCGTGCTCCCAGGCCAGCATGTCTTCGGCCAGGTTGATCTTCTTGTGCACCATGGAGAACCTCACCTCTGGGAAATGGTGGGCAATGACCTGGAGATGAAACAGAAGGTAGACAACAGGGTCAGGAGAGGAAGCAGTGCACGCTGCACTATCCTTCCAGAGAATACTATAACCAATCAGAATAGAGCTAGAAACGACCTTGGAGGTCTTCTAGTCCAACCCTGTATCATTTTAGACAAATGGCTGTCCAATCTCTTTTTAAAAACCTCCAGTGAGGAAGCACCCACAACTTCTGGAGGCAAGCTGTTCCACTGGTTAATTGTTCGGACTGTTAGGAAATTTCTCCTTAATTCCAGGTTGCTTCTCTCGTTCTAGTGCTTTGGAGAATAAGTTACCTCCTCTTCTTTATGGCAGCCCCCCAAATACCGGAAGACTGCTATCATGTCCCCCCTAGTCCTTCTTTTCTCTAGACTGGCCATACCCAATTCCTGCAACCATATATTTTTGTCTCCAGATCTTTAATCATCTTAGTTGCTTCTTCTCTGCACTTTTTTTTCCCCAAAGCCTCAACATCTTTTTTGTAATGTGGTGACCAAAACTGGATGCCGTATTCCAGGTGTGACCTTACTGAGGATTTATAAACTGGTACTAAGACTTCACGTGATTTTGATTCTATGCCTCTGTTTATGTAACCAAGGATTCTATTCGCTTTTTTGGCTATTGCCACACACTGCTGGCTTAAAAAGCATCAGTGCTGCAGAGTCCTTGATGCTGTCTGAGCTTGGTTGTTTCCTTGCAGATTTCATTACTCAACTATTCCAAAGGTGTTTTTTCCAAAGGGCAACTGGATTTTTAAAAGGTTTTTTTCTTGAAAGCGTTTCGCTTCTCATCCCTAAGAAGCTTTTTCAGTTCTAACTCACTGATGGGGAAATGGAAGGATTGACTCCGGAAGAACCTTCTTCAAGCATTACTTGATCTGTTGTGTGGATGTTTGGATGGTGTAGGGGTGGGGAATTTAATTCATCATCATCATCATCATCATCATCATCATCATCATCATCATCATCATCATCTTATTATATTTGGAGCCCTTGGAGTAATACCCGAAGGGCTACCCCGCTATTTAGAAATTCTAAATTTGCCAGACTTGAACATTTTGACTCTACAAAAAACCACCTTACTCGGAACAGCTTACATCCTCCGACGATACCTTAACAGTTCCTAGGTCCTTGGTTAGGACTCGAGCTGCTGAGCTATTAACCAGCCTCAAAGTCTGTGAATCTCACTAAAGATTAAATAATAATAATCTTTATTGTCATTGTATGTGTATTTACTTAAATTTACTTAACACCCAAAGACCAGGTCCCACACACATAATCCCCAAACACACTCCCACCCACCACAATTCCCCACCCCTAAAACACCCAAACATCCACACAACAGACCAAGTAATACTGTCCAACAGCTCACTGATGGTGGAATTTGTGATGGGTGGGAGTGTGTTTGGGGATTGTTGTGTGTGTTGGAACTGGTCTTTGGACATTAACAACTGGGAAACCGTGACCTCCAATTGTTCAGCTTGGAGGCTAAAGACGCAGCACGGCCTTCTCCAATTCAAAGAGACACTTGTTCAGCAGGCTGAGGTAAAGAGGCAGTCCTGGAACCAGCGAAATCTGGGGGCTGGGCAGGGGACAGTATGCAGCTGCCCTCAGTGTGGAAGGGATGGCCACTCTCAAATTGGCCTTTTTAGTCACACCAGATGCTGTTTTAGGACCTCTTTCCAGAGCACGATACCATAGTCTCTTGAGACTGAAGGATGCCAATGAATGGTATACTGTGTATACACGTACAATGACAAGAAAGTTATTATTTATTTATTTATTTATTTATTTATTATTTATAAATTCAATTTATATGCCGCCCTTCTCTGGAGTCTCAGAGCGGTTTACAATGCGTTAAGCAATAGCCTTCATACTTTTATGTATACCTGCTTAGTAGGGCTAAGCTTATTATTATTCTTGGATGAGAAGTGAAATGTTTTCAGGGGAGTAAAAAAAAAAAAAAAAAACCAAGAAAATTTGGAAAAAGCACCTTTGGGACAAGCATGATCTGAATGATTTGAGAATCTCCACAGACATTACCCAACTAGGTAACATCAACATTGTGAGGGTTTGCTCCATTTTTATACAGTAGTTTGCCCTGCCAATGTTGTTGGGTGCTTGTGTGGTTTTTTTTCCACCCCCTAGTAGTTCCCTGATTGGGGTATTGTTTTCTCTTCATTTGTCTGGTGTTAATCTCTGCTTATCTGGGTGTTGGCTTTTGGAGAGAATCCTGGCCTTTTTGTTTCCTTCTTCGCTTTTTTTATGTTCTCTTCTGAATGGTGTGAATTTCTCCTCTATGAAGAGCTTTGCATCCATTCCTCTTTAAGCAGTCAGCAGATGGAGCTATTGCTCTGGGCATTACAGATGGCAATAGCAATTATATCCCACTTCACAGTGCTTTTACAGCCTCTCTAAGTGGTTTACAGAGTCAGCACACGGCCCCCAACAATCTCAACTTACAACAGTTCATTTAGTGACGGTTCAAAGTTAAAACAGCACTGAAAAAAAGTGACTTGTCACCATTCTTCAGTTACAACCTTTGAAGCATCCCCATGATCACCTGATCAAAATTCAGATGCTTGGCAACTGGTTCATACTTATGACCCTTGCTGTGTCTCAAGGTCATGTGATCCCCTTTTGCGACCTTCTGACCAGCAAAGTCAAGGGGGAAGCCGGATTCACTTAACAACCGTGTCACTAACTAACCAACTGCAGCGATTCACTTAACAATTGTGGCAAGGAAGGTTGTAAAATGGGGCAAAACTCACTTAACAAATGCCTCACTTAGCAACAGAAATTTTGGGCTCAATTGTAGTCGTAAGTCGAGGACTACCTGTATAGGTAGTCCTTGACTTACGTCTGGCTGCTTAGCAACCGTTCAAAGTTATGAAGCCTCCAAAAGGTATATTTATAACCTGGTTCGGAAGCTCCAAAGAGCACCCAAGCAATCACATGATGGCATTTCGGTCGCTCCGCAACTGGGCTGCATTTACAGCTATTTCCCGCAATCACGTGACCGCGATTTATGACATCTTTTTGCCAAGAAACTGGCATTTGTTTCTGAATTTCAGCAAAAATGCCTTCAACACCGAATTTATTTAACGACTCTGGATTCACTTAACAACCATGGTGTTTTGTTTAATGACCACTGCAAAAAAAAAAAACACCATAAAAATGAGTCGGCTACATGATGACTTGCTTTATGACCATTATGGGCTCCATTAGGGATGTAAGGTGAGGACTACCATAGCATGCTGGCTATGAAGAGATCTGCCTCACTCTGTTGTTTCCTACCGTAGCTTCCCGGAGGAGAGGGGGGGGGGGCAAGGGAAATCCACCAACCCAGGCCAGGGAAGGAGGCAGCTGCTACCCCAGCCGTCATCCCAAAGGGATCCCACCTCCCCCTTACCTGTTCCAGCTCCTTCAGAAAGGTGTGCTGAAGAGTCCCTTCTTTGGGAGGCTTGGAGACGTGTAGGTGAAGGCTGTTGCCTCTCCCCAGAGTGTCCAGGCAGAGGACAAACGCCACATTATCCTGCAGCAGACTGAAATCTGGAATTAAGAGAAAGCTACCATGTTTCCCCGAAAATAAGACATCCCCTGATAGTAAGCCCAATCGGGCTTTTGAGCGCATGCGCTAAAATAAGCCCTCCCCAAAAATATTTAAATGCATGTGCAGCCGGTCCCCACCATTTCCTCTTGTTAGGGTTAGGGCAGGGCTCTGCAACCTTAAACACTCAAAGAGCTATTGGGCCCCATTTCCCACAGAAAAGAAAACACCAGGAGCCACAAAACCCTTCCTGTGCCTGGCTATTTTTTGAGTGGCCAGCATATGTAATTATGTTGAATTAAATGTTCTGTTTTCTTCTGAAACTTTTATTTTCTTGGATTTATCCATGGTTGGCCTACCAGGGGTTGAAAAGCTCAATAAATCGCGTGCTGGCGGGTGTCACACATTGGTGGTTGTGACGCAGATTTTGAGTGACAGGGAGCCACAGCAGAGGGGTGAAAGAGCCACACGCGGCTCCAGAGCCACAGGTTGCTGACCTCTGCGTTAGGGAGACAGAGCTGGAAATCAGGTAAGATGGCAAGAGGAGCCTTGGTAGTACAGTGGTCTAAAGTACCCTGTTATTAAGACCAGCTGCCTGAAATTACTGCAGGTTCGAATCTCGCCAGGCTCAAGGTTGACTCAGCCTTCCATCCTTTCAAAGGTAGGTAAAATGAGGACTCAGTTTGTGGGGGCAATAGCTGACTTTGTATAAATATACAAAAGTATGAAGGCTATTGCTTAGCATATTGTAAGCCGCCCTGAGTCTCCGGAGAAGGGTGGCATATAAATCAAATAAAAAATAAAAATAAAAAAAAGAGGAGCCCCATCTTGCTCCACGCACCCCAAAATAATAAGACCTCCCTGAAAATAAGGCCAAGCGCTTATTTTGAGGTTAAAAAAAAAGAAAAAAGACAGGGTCTTATTTTCGGGGAAACACGGTACACAATTACAGGCAGTCCTCGAGGCCCAACAGTTTGCTTAGTAACTGTTCGAAGGTTCAATGGCACTGCAAAAAAGGGATTTAACGACTATTTTTCACCCCAGGACCGTTGATCACACGATCAAAATTCAGACTCTTGGTAACTGACTCGTATTAATGACGGTGGCAGTGTCCCCGGGTCACGTGATCCCGCTTTGGCGACCTTCTGACAAGCAAAGTCAATGGGGAAGCCAGATTCACTTAACAACCGTGTCACTCATTTACCAACTGCAGTGAATCACTTAACAACCGAGGCAAATGGGCAAAGTTTCACTTAGCCACAGAAATTTTGGACTCAACTGTGGTTGTAAGTCGAAGACTACCTGTTATCTGTAACACCACCAAGAAATAAGCCTTGCTCACGCTTGGGGCCTCAAATCTGGGCACAGTGGCAGGTTTTTAAGGCCTTATGAAACGCCTGCAGAATCGAGGACCAGCAGGAAGAATGTTCCAGAAAGTGAATTTTACAGTACAAAGGGGTCCATATTCCAACCCTATCAACCTGCATTCTTTAACAACTGATAAGACCTCCTGTCTAACTGGATGAACAGGTAGAAACAACCGGAGAGAGAGACTGTGCCAAGCCATGAAGGGTTTAAAACCTTTTGAAGCAGAGGTCTCCAACCTTGGCAACTTTAAGCCTGGCGGACTTCAACTCCTAGAATTCAAAGCAAAGCTGGCTAGGGAATTCTGGGAGCTGAAGTCCGCCAGGCTTAAAGTTGCCAAGGTTGGAGATCCCTGCTTCAAAAGGTGACAATCGGCACCTTGAATCGCACCCAGGAGCTCACAGGCTCATGCAGCTCAGGGATAGTGGTTGTAGCTCAAAGGTGTTTTTTTTCCCCCGAAAGGCAACGGGACTTATCTGGTTTTTCTTTGGAAGACGTTTCGCTTCTCATCCAAGAAGAAGAGCTGAAGAAGCTTCTTGGATGAGAAGCGAAACGACTTCAAGAAAAAAACAAAGAAAGTCCAGTTGCCTCTTGGGGAAAAAAAAGCAACTTTTTTTTTTTTTAAATTTGATTTATATGCCGCCCTTCTCCGGAGACTCAGGGCGGCTTACAATGCGTTAAGCAATAGCCTTCATACTTTTGTATATTTATACAAAGTCAGCTTATTGCCCCCACAAACTGGGTCCTCAATCTTTGGGACAACCATGATCTTGGATGGCTGAGAATCTCCACAGACACGGATCGTGGTGTTTACCTGGGCCAAATCACTGGCACCATTTTACGACCTGTGCTTCCGCATTCTGCACTGGTACCCAGTCCTCGACTTAGGACCGCAATCGAGCCCAACATTTCTGTGGCTAAATGAGACATTTGTTACATGAGTTTTGCCCCATCTTACGGCCTTTCTTCCCACAGTTGTTAAGCAAATCACTGCAGTTGTCAACTTAGTAATACAGTTAAGGGAATCTGGTTCCCCCTTTGACTTTGCTGGTCGGAAGGTCGCAAAAAGGGATCACGTGACTCCGGGACACTGCAACCGTCGTAGTACGAGTCAGCTGCCAAGCATCTGAATTTTGATCTCGTGACCATAGGGATGCTGCAGTGGTTTGAACGGTCACTAAACAAGCTGTTGCTAAGTTCAGGACTAGGACCTGTACTTGAAGCTTCTGAATGGACTTCAAGGGCAGCCCCAGGTAGAGCATATTGCAGTAATCCAGGCAGGAGATCACCAGGGTCTAACTGACAGTGAACAGGGCCTCCCAAAAGGTCACTACAGGTTGTCTTCAGCTTACAATTATTTGTTTAGCGACCGTTCAAAGTTACAACGGCACTGAAAAATGTGACTTATGACCATTTTTCACACTTTTTCACACAATGATCAAAATTCGGTCATGGGATCAAACTCTGCTTGGCAATCGACATATGTTTTTTTTAAAAAATAATTTTTATTCAACATTTACATCTTTTAACATCCTTGTTACATTTTTACAGCTTTCTGATACTGGCATCTTTGATAATGTCTATTTTATCTTTTAACCAACTATATACACATACGTTTTATATATTACTTACTAATTTCTATATTCACTACAATTTATACCCATCTATTACACACTAACTATTTCGCTCCTCTCCAATATCCCCTCTTACATTTATACATTAATTTTGGATTCTTTCTCCAACCAGTTATACCATCTATTCCATGTCTCGTAATAAATCGTTTCCTCTCGGTCTTTTAGTTCCATTGTTAATTTATCTGCTTCTGCACATTCTAGCACCTTTTTTATGATCATCGTATTTGATGGAGCAAATCTGTTTCCAATTTTGTGCAAATGAAATTCTGGCAATTGACATATGTTAATGACAGTGGCACTATCCTGAGGTCATGTGATTACCATCTGTAACCTTCCCAGCGGGCTTCTGACACAGTCAATGGGGGAAACCCAGATTCGCTTAATGACTTATTCACTTAACGACTGCAGGAGAAAAGATCGTAAAATGGGGGCAAAACTCCCTTAACAACGGTCCGGCTTAGCCAAGGGAATGTTGGGCTCAATGGTGACCATTAAGTCGAGGATTATCTGAATTCGCTTTATATATTGTTTTGTTTTGGGTTCTCATTTGACAGGGTGGTTTAACCTATCGTTAGCCTCTCTGACGAGATGGGCAGCCATCAAAATCAAATTAAAGGAATAAATAATTGAAAAATGAAAAGCGAGGAATGTCATCAAGCTCATTAATAGCTATAAGAGGTCAAGTTATACCCTCTTCTGCCACTTTAAGCTGGCTGCCAGGCTTCTATCCAACAGCCCCTTTCCTAGGCCAAATCTTTCTCCATAAATCCCAAGCATATCAAAGAATGCAATAATCTCCATTCACACCTGTGTGATCCAGGTTGTCTTCCAGCCACCTCTTCGTCCCCTGATAGTTAAACTTGCCGCCTCCGGATGCAAAGAACAGCAAGTTGTACCTGCGCAGAGAAGAGAACGTGGTAATGGGTACATTTCTATTGGAGAATGCACATCCACCACCTTGCCTCGTGCGGGATTTCCCTACCCCAAAGCCGATCCCGTTCTTACGCGGCGTGGGTCCTCTTGTACGTGTAGAGCCGGGAGAACAACCTGGCGAGTTCTAAGAGTACCGCGACCCCACTGCCGTTGGAGTCCGCCCCGTGGGACAGCCACTGGAAGGTAAAAGAAGGTCTTTAGTCAAGGATGAGCAGGGAGATTTGGGAATTTAAGAGCAGTACCAATAAAGGAGAATATCTGTTAGCTCAGGGTTGAAATGTGGGGGGCCTTGGTGTTCTCTGAGCTTGGTTGTTTTCCTGCAGATGTTTCATGACCCAACTAGGTAACATCATCAGTGCTAGAAGAGGGTGAGATTTGTGGGGAGGAGGACGATGGGGGACAAGGAAGAAGGGAGGGTGAGGAAGAGGAGGAAGAGAAGAGGAGGGGAAGGAGGAGGAGGAGAAGAAGAGGAGGAAGAAGGGAGGAGGAGGAACAGGAGAAGGAGGAGGACAACGACGACGAGGAGGAAGAGGAGAAGATGACAACAACCACCACCTCCACCTAACTAGGTAACATCATCGGTGTTAGAATAGGATGAGATTTGTGGGAAGGGGGAGGAGGAGGAAGGAAGGAAGGAAAGGAAAGAGAGAGAGAGAGAGAGAGAGGGAGAGGAAGGAAGGAAGACAGACAGACTGTGGGGTCCTTGATGCTCTCTGAACTTGCTTGTTTTCTTGCAGATGTTTCATTACCCTAACTAGGTAACATCATCAGTGTTAAAACAGGATGAGATTTGTGGGAAGGGGGAGGAGGAGGAAGAAAGGAAGGAAAGGAGAGAGAGAGAGAGAGAGAGAGAGAGAGAGAGAGAGAGAGAGAGAGAAAGAAAGAAAGAAAGAAAGAAAGAAAGAAAGAAAGAAAGAAAGAAAGAAAGAAAGAAAGAAAGAAAAAGACAGACAGACAGACAGACAGACTGTGGGGTCCTTGGTGCTCTCTGAACTTGCTTGTTTTCTTGCAGACGTTTCATTACCCTAACTAGGTAACATCATCAGTGCTATAAGGGGGTGAGATTTGTGGGGAGAAGGATGGTTGCAGTGTCCTGGGGGGTCACACGATCCCCTTTTGCAACCTTCGGAGAAGCAAAGTCAATGGAGAAGCCAGACTCACTTAACAACCACGTTACTAACTTAACAACCGCAGCGATCGGCTTAACGTACGTGGCGAGGAAAGTCGTAAAATGAGGCGTAATTCACTTAACTGTCTCGCTTAGCCACATAAATTTGGGGCTCAGTTGTGATCGTACGTTGAGGACTACCCGTGTTGGCATACAAATCAGAAATCCTAAACGGAACGAAGCATCACGCTGGGATGTGCAAAACGTTATGTACACAAACTATGCAGGGCTGGTTTTCAGGAAGGTGTCCAGGTGTGAATGAAGCCCAGGGTTTCCTTCTGGATATTTAGAATAGAATGACAAGAGTTGAAAGGGACCTTGGAGGTCTTCTAGTCCAATCCCCTGCTCAAGCCTGAGACCCTATACCCGTGATGACGAACCGGTGGCACACGTGCCACAGGTGGCACGCGGAGCCATATTAGTGGGCATGCCAGCTCAGCTCTGGGGCGCATGCACGCGCCGGCCAGCTGATTTTCGGGCCTTCTGGGCCCACCAGAAGTAGGGAAACAGGCTGTTTCCTGCCTCTGGAGGGCCTGGGGGGGAGGAGGAGGCCCGTTTTTCTTTCTTACCTGGCTCCAGATCCTCTCTATTTATCTGGGAAGGGCGAAAACACTCCCTTGGAGGCCCTACGGAGGCTGAAAGGGCCCATTTCCCGACTCCCGGTGGGACAGGAAGTGACTTTTTTGCTGTCCCCAGCCTCCAGAGACTCCTAGAGAGGCTCCTAGAGAGGCTCCTAGAGACTCCTAGAGAGGCTCCTAGAGATGCTCCTAGAGAGGCTCTGGAGGCTGGGGACAGCAAAAAATGTCACTTCCTGTCCCACCGGGAGTTGGGAAATGGGCCCTTTCAGCCTCCGTAGGGCCTCCACAAGGGAGTGGGAAAGGCTGTTTTCGCCCTTCCCAGATAGAGAGGATCTGGAACCAGGTAAGAAAGAAAAACGGGAGGGAGGGTTGCGCACGCATGCGCGTGGACACATGCACGTGTGACCCTCTCCCGCCCCCCCTCTCCTGGCACGCGATGGCAAAAAGGTTAGCCATCACTGCCCTATACCATTTCAGACAAATGGTTGTCCAATCACTTCTTAAAAACTTCCAGTGTTGGAGCCTCCACAACTTCTGGAGGCAAGTGGTTCCACTGATTAATTGTTCTAACTGTCAGGAAATTCCTCCTCAGTTCTAAGTTGCTTCTCTCCTTGATTAGTTTCCACCCATTGCTTCTTGTCCTGCCCTCAGGGGCTTTGGAGAATAGCCTGACTCCCTCTTCTTTGGGGCAGCCCCTCAAATATTGGAACACTGCTATCATGTCATTTGTGTCCATGGAAGGAAAAAAAAAAACCCCCAAAGGCTGAATCTTGACTGGGATGGAGAAATAAAAGCAGGAAAGAAACAAGGATGGGGGGGGGATTTCCTTAGCAATGGTACAATTGGGGGGAAGGGGGGGCACAGAAGCACAGGGGTCACGCAGAGGAGCAGTGCAACACACACACACGCTGCACCAGCCGTGAAACATGCCTTGTTCCCAAACCCAGACCAAGTTAAAACACTCTTGGTTCTTTTACGGCCAGATTGCAGGAGTTTGGCAGAACATTCAGGAGATAAACAGTTTGTTTAAGATTAGAAACAGAACGTATTTTCCACTCTGTACAAACCCCCGTCCTGCAAATCATCCTGAAGGCTACCGTCTAATATTCCTCCCCCTCCCTTGGTTAGGTCCCCTGGAGTTCAAGGGGACGGATGAATCCAAGGATTCAGCCTTGGATTTAGGGATGGTTCCCTTCAAAAGACCAGGTGTGGGCAGCTTTACACCTGTGGACTTCGACTCCCAGAATTCCTGAGCCAGTTCAGGGATTGTGAGAGCTGGAAGTCCACAGGTTGTACATTTGCCACCCTCTCTTCGTAAGACTTCCATTTTTAAATTGCTGGGGAGTGGAAAGAAGGGAGGCACTTGTGAGAGGCTGAAAAACAGAAATGGGGGGGGGGGGGGAGAGTGCAGGTAGTCCTTGACCTATGACCCGTTGCTTAGCGACCGTTCAAAGATACAACAGACTTATCTGGAGGCTACTTAACAGCCGATATTCAAAGTTCTGAGAGTCTTGCCCTCCCCAGAGTCACATGACCAAATTTTGGGTGCTCAACAAGGGGGCTGCGTTTATGCCTGTTTGCAGTGTTTTATTAAATTTATATGCTCTCCATCTCCCCGATAAGGTGACTCTGAGTGACTTTGCGACGATTTTGGCCAAAAACCAACAGTTACTTCTGGATTTCGGCAAAACCGCACCTCTAGTGAACCACTGGTCCGCTTAATGACCATGGCGTTCATTTAACCACTGTTGTGTTTGCTCAATGGCTGCGTATTTGCTCAGTGACTGAATTAGTTGAACCGCCGCAAAAAAAGTTGTAAAATCAAGTCAGCGACTCCTTTTACAACCATTGTGACTTATGACCATGATGGCCAAAAGTCAAGGACCGTCTTGTAAAGAAGAGAGTGGGTCAATAACTTCCCCTAAGCGTGAGGTCTGTCTCATGTTCTGGTAGACCAGTACAGGTAGTCCTCAATTTACAACAGTTCATTTAGTATAACTGAAGTTACAACAGCATTGAAAAAAATGACTTACGAACCCTTTTCACACTTATGACGATTTCAGCATATCCATGGTCATGTGATTAAAATTCAGCTTGGCAGCTGACTCATATTTGTGACGGTTGCAGTGTCCTGGAGTCACGTAATCCCCTTTTGCAACTTTCTGACAAGCAAAAGTCAAGGGGGAAGCCAGATTCACTTAACAACCGTTTTCCTAATTTAACACCTGCAGCGATTCACTTAAAAACTGTGGCAAGAAAGGTCGTAAAATGGAGCAAAATTCAGTTAACAAATGTCTCACTCAGCAACAAAAATTTTGGACTCAAATTGCGGTTGTAAGCCGAGGACTCCCTGTAAATCCTTCCTAACAGATTTCTGGAGAAAGCGGTGCTGATTCAATCAGAATCCTGATTAAATTTATCAGATTTTATACATGCATAGGAGGGGTCCTTGGTGTCCTCTGAGCTCGGTTGTTTTCTTGTAGATATTTCATTACCCTAACTAGGTAGCATTGTCCTCCTCCTCCTCCTCCTTCCTCTTCCCCTTCCTCCTCCCCACAAATCTCACCTCCTTCTAGCACTGATGATGTTACCTAGTTAGGGTAATTTAGAGCAGCGGACTAAAGTGCTGTTAAGTGCTAGCACTTAGCTGCCAGCTGCCTGCAATTAGTGCAAGTTCGAATCTCACCAGGCTCAAGGTTGACTCAGCCTTCCATCCTTTCAAGGTAGGTAAGTTGAGGACCCGGATTGTGGGGGCAATAAGACAACTTTGTATAGAACAACACCGCTTGGGGGGGGGGGGCAAAATCCCTAATAAGCAGGTATATACAAAAAAGTATGCAGGCTATTGCTATAATGCATTGTAAGCCGCCCTGAGTCTACGGAGAAGGGCGGCATATAAATTGGACTAATATATAAATAAATAAATAATGAAGTCTGCAAGAAAACAAAGCAAGAACTCCTCATTTCATGCCTGAGCTACAAATATTCTCCTTTATCAGTAGACATGCATATAACGTGAGTTGAACAGCAAAGGCCCAAGATATTTGCAGGATCACCTCCTACCGGCCTCCCACTGCCCAGTGCGCTCACATAGGGCTGCCCTCCTCCGGGTCCCCTTGGCCAGACAGTGTCGGCTGGCGGTCCCCAGGATAAGGGCGTTCTCTGTGGTTGCACTGACCCTCTGGAATGGGTTGCCCGCCGGGCTCCAGACGGCCCCCGACCTCCACACCTTCTGCGCCGACCTAAAGACATGGCTCTTTCAGCAACTTCCCTGATCTGCCGTGGATTTTAATTTGGGGATTTGGGGATTTAAATTGGTTTTTAATATTATTTAATCTTTATCTATTGTCGGGTTGTTTTATTGTTGTGAGCCGCCCCGAGTCCTACAGGAGAAGGGCGGCATATAAATCTGACAAATAAATAAATAAATAAATAAATAAAGGTGACCAGCAAGCGAGTACTGGAGCACATAACACCAGACATGTCTCTGGAAGGCAAAAATCACAAAACCGTATCTCACATATTTTGCCAATGTCATGCGGGAATAATCACTGGAGAAAGTACCATACTTTTCGGAGTATAAGATGCACCCCTCCCAAAAAAGAGGATGGAAATGTTGGTGCGTCTTATACACCGAATACGGGCATTTTTGGCTTCCCAAAACCCCACCCCGTACATCCTGTTTTTGCGAAAAACGGACCAGTTTTTCGCAAAAACGGGGCGCACAGAGTTTGGGAGGCCTGTAGAGTGCTCCTGGGGGCTGGGGAGGGCAAAACACCCGTTTTTGCAGAAAATGGGCCTGTTTTTGGCCTCCCAAACCTTCTACATGTTGCATTTTTGCTTTCCCCGGCCCCCAGGAGCACTCTGCTGGCTTCCCAAACCCTCCACGCATCCCATTTTTCGCAAAAACAGGACGTGTAAAGGGTTTGGGAGGCCTGCAGAGTGCTCCTGGGGGCCGGGGAGGGCAAAAACTTTTTTTTTTCTTGTTTACCTCTTCAAAATCTTGGTGCGTCTTATACTCCGAAAAATACAGTAATTATGCTTGGAAGAGTCAGCGGTAAAAGGAAACCCGTCTGCCAAAGAACACGGCGGCTGGACGCCATCAAAGCTGACACCAGCCGGAGCTTAGAAAAACTCAAATAGTGGATACAATCATCACGAATGTGAGCTGTTTCCTCAACAGGAAGCTCAACTCAGAAAGCTCGGAGTGCCCAAGGATCTGCTGATCCAGTTCTACAGAGGAATGACGGGAGTCTTGTCCTTTTGGACCTCAATAACTGTCTGGTTTGCCACAGCACCTAAACAGGGCAGCTACAGACTGGAAGAGATAGTTAGGACCGCAGGAAAAAACCCACTGCAACCAGCCTGCCTTCCATTGAATATCCAACAGATATAGGTAGTCCTCGACTTACGACTACAATTGAGTCCAACATTTCTGGACGTTTTTAAGAAGAGATTAGACAACCATTTCTCTGAAATGGGATAGGGGTTTCCTTCCTGAACAGGGAGTTGGACTCCATTTCTATTCTGTTTCTTTTCTATTCTTCTAATTATATTCTATATTCTATAGTATTCTATAGTATTCTATAGTATTCTATAGTATTCTATAGTATTCTATATTTTCTATTCTATTCTATTCTATTCTATTCTATTCTATTCTATTCTATTCTATTCTATTCTATTCTATTCTATTATTTTATTCTATTCTTTGTTAAGTGAGACATTTGTTAAGTGAGTTTTGCCTCATTTTACAACCTTTCTCCCCACACCTGTTCAGTGAACCACTGCGGCTGATTAGTGAGTTGCCTAGTTTTTCAGCGAATCTGGCTTCGCCCAATGACTTTGCTTGTCAGAGGGTCGCAAAAGGGGATTACGTGACCCCGGGGGACACTGTAACCGTCATAAATACGAGTCAGTTGCCATGAATTTTGATCACGTGACCATGGGGATGTTGCAAAGGTTGTAACTGTGAAAAACAAGTCTTAAGCCACTTTTTTCAGTGCCGCTGCAACTTTGAACAGTTACACTAAATGAAACGTTGTAAGCCGAGGACTACCTGTACTGCACAAACCAGAGAGAGAAGGCTGATAAAATATTTACAGACCCGTCACATCCTCGACATAAACTGTTTCAGCTCCTCCCCTCAGGACACCGCTATAGGGCATTGCGTGTCAAAACAACTAGACACAAAAGAGAACTTTTTTCCCTTGTGCCATCACTCTGTTGAACACCTAATTCCCACAGCAGTGTCTTATGCCTAAGGATATTTACCCCTGTAGAAGGGCTGTATTGCTATTCTTCTTCTTTTCTCATCTTCTCATTTACCTACTATCTTCTCCTATTGGTATCTTATGATTTATCATTTGTTTGCATCTTATGATTAATAATTTTAACTGTGATTTATTATCTCTGACCTATCACTTTGTTGTTTGTATGTACACTGAGAGTTTATGCACCTGTTCTGCTCCAGCTACGGACCCCAAAGAACGCAGCACACACAAAGTCCGTTCAAACCTTAGTTTACTAAATAAACCAGTTTTTTACAACAACGGCTATAAATTAACTGCATTAACAGCCACCAAGAATTCAAAGAATAATATTGAAAGCTTACTGTGGTTGACAGAATGCCCAGAAGCAATTTGCAGGAAGCTGATAAGCAAGACAAGACACGAAGGTATGTGGACGAAGTCGTTCCCTGCAAATTGCTTCAGTCGGCGTTCCTCCTTAAATAGGCTAAGGGAGTGGCCAATTAGCCCCAAGCCTTACTCTCGAGGAGACCTCCTCCTGAGGAACCACTCCTGCCTTTTGGCAGCTATGCGTGCCCGTGCATTGAGAAGAGGCTCCTCCTCTTCGTCCTCTTCACTTATGGGAGCTTCTGGAGGTTCTGAAGGCCTTGGCTGAATCCCTGTTTCTGGCACCACATCTTCTCCAGCCTCCTCATTGTCTGACTCGAGTGCCAGCTGCACAGGCTGCTGGCACAGCATCACACCAGCCTCCTCGCTGTCGGAATCAGCTACTAGCTGCACAGGCCGCTGACGGGCCACAACAACACCTGAGACAAATTCCTTGTATGTCCAATAAGACCTGGACAATAAAAAATCCTATTCTATTCTAATTTTTTTACCTATTTTACATATATTTAAAATGATGAATGGTATTTTACAAGAATGCTAAAACTTAAGAAGCTACGATCAAAATTTGGGCTGTTGCATTCAAAACGAAGCTTTTTCAATGGAAGGTTCAGAGCACTGGCAATGAAACATTCCCTCACATCCAGCACACATGCCTGCAGCAAATGTAATCAGCACTTATTACAAACATATAGGTATCTCAAATCAGTGAGCCAAGCTGCGTCATACTGAAAACGCCAAAACACAGACCTTTGCCAGCAAGTCCTTACCGGTGCAACTCCAAAAGAGTCATAATGAGCAACTAGCACAATGGTAGGCAGGTCTTCTCCTCCCAGGCCTGTCAGCCGCCCCTTGCAAGGAAAGAGGTAAAATAAGAGCTACTGCAAAATCATCACATCCAGATCAGCACAAGATACATTTCCTCTTTAAGATTGACATCTGTAACATATAAAGGGCTTTAAACTTGCTGAAATGGGGATAAGTGTGTTTAAAATCCAACATGGTTCCCTTTCCTGATTCTTGCCCTTAGTATGGTCTATCTCAGGCATGAAAGCAAGCTGGGTGACTCTGCGCCAATCACCAGGAGACGGTGAATTCTAGTCCCATTTTAGGCATGAAAGTCAGCTTGGTCACTTTGGGCCAATCACCAGAAGTCTAGGAATCCTAGTCCTGCTTTAGGCATGAAAGCCACCTGGGTGACCTTGAGCCAATCACCAGGAGACATTGAATTCTAGTCCTACCTTAGTCATGAAACCTGGCTTGCTCACTTTGGGCCAATCACCAGGAGCCTGGAAGTTCTAGTCCCGCCTTAGGTGTGAAAGCCGGCTGGGTGACTGTGGGCCAATCACCAGGAGACAGTGAATTCTAGTCCCGCCTTAGGCGTGAAAGCCAGCTGGATGATCTTAGATAAACCCAATATGTTAAATAAATATAAATATTAAAAATAAAATAATAAAACAAAACATTAAATAAAGTAAAATAAAATAAAATACAAGGAGGAAGGAATATTGAGTATGTTCACCACATTGACTTATTTACAAAAGTAATAAAGGTGAGGATTTAAAAAAACACCTAGTAAAACTTTTTTTTTTTTATATAAAAGAAGCCGCTCCACACGTCTCGTATCTTCCCTAATAAAATCCTTAGCTGTGACCTCCACTCCGACAGCTCAACCAGGCAAGAGTGTTCAAAGAAGGCCAGCCCCTCCCACGGAAGGCTCTAACCCTTGTCCCCTGCTGCTTTGGCTTCCCCCCCTGGAAACCAAACCCCTTCCTTCCAGTTACTCCTTAAAACTCAAGGGGCCTGGGAAATCATGTGTTCAGCACTCCGGCTGACATGCTTTTGAATGGTATCAAAGAAGCTGAGCACGGTCCAAGGGCAGACGCTGGGAAGATCCTGGGTTTGCAAATCGCAGGCAGGGCCACAACCTAGAAAAAATACTGTGTAAAAAATACTCCAAACTCACTTCTATACTTGTGATGAGCCAATCGTTGACGGCTTTACTCTGAGCCCCACTGGTCACCATCTGGAAGCCGTTGGCTGTTGCAGTGTGCAAAAGGACTAGGAAGGAAAAAAAACAGGATTTAAAAGTCAGGAGTTAATACAGGTACTGGTAGTTCTTGAACCGAAAGTTCAAGTTTTTTCAGGAGGCAACTGGACTTTTTTGGTTTTTTTTATTTAGAAGTTTTTTTTTTATTTTATAAACAAACAAACAAACAATACATAATCAATCATTCAGTGTATCTTCTAAAT
Source organism: Pantherophis guttatus (assembly GCF_059756535.1). Taxonomy (NCBI): domain Eukaryota; kingdom Metazoa; phylum Chordata; class Lepidosauria; order Squamata; family Colubridae; genus Pantherophis; species Pantherophis guttatus. The sequence continues at coordinate 11,920,563 of NC_142063.1, forward strand.
ACATCTTTTGTGTCTTCTTTTTATTCCTCCAGTATTTATCATATCCTAATATTATCATTTCCTTTATTATGATATTTCCCCCACATTTCTTACTTCTCTATTAATACATTTATCTATCTTTTAATTTTATTAAAAATTAGACAACAATTTTATCCCCGCACAACCTTCAACCCCCCCTCCCCACGCCCCCCCCGACTTCCCAGATCAAAACAAGCATAAGCTAAAATATGCTAACTTACTACAAGATTCAAAACTCCCTCACACTCTTTTAACTCCTCTTTTAAAAAATATTCATCAACCTCCCCTTTATAAATTCTCTTATCACACTTCACATTTGTTACTAAAATCCTTTCCATACCTTCTTTTTCAGCATTACTCCCTAATAAAATTCTAAATTAAACATTTATCCTCTTTGGTCATTCATAAACCACTTTTGGTTCTTGTTTTAAAGACATTTCGCTTCTCATCCAAGCAGCTTTTTCAGTTCTGACCAGATGGAGGGGAATGGAAGGATTTATATTCCTTGCAGACAGCTGGCCATTTGCATCCTTTTTAGAGGGTCATTGAAGCCCTTGAAGGTCTATCTGTGTCCTCAGGGTCACCTGAGTGGTGCTCCTGGTTCCTGTAGGTTCCATTTTCCCTCTGGAAATCCATTTCTATTCCCACACCATTCCAAGGGTGTTCATCCCAAATTGTATAACTAAAAGTCTGTAGATATTCTCAAGTCATCCAGGTCATGGTTGTCCAAAAGGTGACAACCATGTCATTCATTTAGTGACCGTTCAAAGATACAACAGTACCGAAAAAAGTGACTTAGGACCGTTTTTCACAGTTATGACCTTTCCAGCATCCCTATGGTCACAAGATCAAAATTTGGAGGCTTGACGACTAGCATGTATTTATGATGGCTGCAGTGTCCTTTTGTGATCCTTTGACAACCAAAATCAATACGGAAACCAGATTCGCTTAACAGCCGTGTTACTAACTTAACAACTGCAGTCATCCACTTAACAACCGGGGCAAGGAAGGTCATAGAATGGGACACAACTCACTTAACAACTGTCTCGCTTAGCAACTGAAAGCTGGATTGTGACTGTAAATCGAGGATCACCTGCATTGACAATCCAGCAATGGGTACATTTAGTCCTCGACTTACAACAGTTCACTTAGTGACCATTAGAAGTTAGAACACTGAAAAAAGTGACTTATGATCATTTTTCACACTTACGATTGTTGCAACATCCCCATGATCATGTGATTTACATTCAGTTGCTTGACAACTGATTCACATTTACGACGGTTGCAGTGTCCAGGGATCATGTGATCACCTGTGACCGTCTGACAAGCAAAGTCAATGGGGAAACCAGATTCATTGAACGACTGTTACTAATTTAGCAACTGCAGTGATTCACTTAACAAATGTGGCAAGAAAAGTGATAAAATGGGACAAACTCACTTAACAAATGTTTCACTTAGCAACATAAATGTTGGGCTCAATTGTGGTCATAACTCAAGGACTACCTGTACTCAGATTATGTCAAAGAAAGGCAAGCACCAGAATACAGAAACCCCTTCTGGGCCTTTAGTGTTAATGACTTGTCTGTTAACAGCCTGAAACTAATCAGTGATTAGCGATACAGAGAGCAAATCTGTGTTTTGATTACTCCTAGAACTGTTTGACATTAAAATAATCACCGCTTGATTCAAACAATCAAGCAAAGGCAAAGGGTGTATTTAGTGATCTATCGGATGCCAACAGTGAGCATAGCCCATGCCAGGAAAGATAATCTGGCATCCTGAATCACATATATTTTGTAGCTACTCTGCCAACCTCCAGCAACGTTTATTTACAATACAGATAGTCCTCAACTTACGACCACAACTGAGAGCAAAATTTATGTTCTTAAGTGAGTTCTGCTCCATTTTACGACTTTTGTTGCCACATTTGTTAAGAGAATCACTGCAGTTGTTAAATTAGTAACATTAGTCTGCTTTCCACACTGACTTTGCTTGTCGGAAGGTCGCCAAAGGGGAACAGCTGAGTCTGGGATACTGCAATCCTGATAAATGTGAGTCCGTTGTCAAGCATTCAAATGTAAATCACACAACCATGGGGATGCCTCAATGGTCAGAAGTGTGAAAAATGGTCGTAAGTCACTTTTTTCAGTGCCGCTGTAACTTTGAACGGTCACTAAAGAAACTGTTGTAAGCCAAGGCCTGCTGGTATTTGTCCGTCATCTGAAACCCTAATTAGCCACTCAGCAGTTTATAGAGTTCCCATGGAAAATTCAGTACAAAGGCAATATAGCAATTAATTAAGCTAATAACATCTCCACTCTTGTCCCCTTCAACATTCACAGCCATTAAAAGATTAAGCACATCGATCTATCCTGTACATGAGCCCACTGGGTTAGTTTTGAGATTACACAGGAAAGAGGTCAGAAAGAGGCTTCACTATCAGAAAAAATTCAAACTGTCTCCCATACAATAAGTAGATAGACATTTGAAATCTATTCCATTTTTTAGATTCTGGCAACCCTAAAATATATGGACTTCAACTTCCAGTATTTCCCAATTAGCATTTGTGGACTTCCACTCCCAGAATGCCCCAGCCAGCATCCCCTAATGGAATTCTGGGAGTGGAAGTCCACAAATGCTGGCTGGGGAATTCTAAGAAATGAAGTCTACACATTTTAAAATTGTCAAATTTGAAAAACATTGCTCTACGCCATCTAGAGTACCTGGTTTCTGTTTTAAAGATAATTATATAAAACACAAAAGCAATCTGACAAATGTACTTGCACCTGGTGCCTGTAGCTATGCTCGAGAACCAGTAATCTTTCCGATTTGCTGATTTAATGTGTTATTTTTCTGTCAAAGTACATATCCTGTTCATTAACTACATAATGTATTATGTGGCTAATATACATAAAGTACAGTTACATTGCTCAGATTTCCTCCATAGTCAGTTGGGGGAATATAAATTCAATAATAAACAATATCGCTTGGACGTACAATAAAAGTGCCCAGGGAACAATCAGTGCAACAGAATCCAGGATCAAAAGGATGAGTTACAATTCCTAACGCTGTATGGAAACAAGCAAGAAAATATTAAAACAATTAAGCAGATGGACAGCTAATGAGTTTGCTTCTAATTAGTGTAGAATTGTGGCCACACGCAGCAAAGAATCACCCGACTCAGAACTGCCATGTGCTGACATAAGAGCTTCTATATGCATTGCAAATGCTTCACTTCTGAGATCCTACAGATAGTCCTTGACTTATGACTGTTGTGGAGCCCAGAATTATGTTCGTAAGTCATGCCGGTCCTTAAGTGGCTCACCTCATGACCTTGTCCGATTTACAAGTTTTTTGTGGTAGTCACAAAGCGAATCATCACAGCCATTAAGTAATTCCACGGTCCGTCGGGGGCGTTTTTTCCACCAGAAATTGGAAACAAATGCCAGTTTGTGGCAAAACCCCACCTGCATAAACCAGGACACTGCAAATGGCTGTGAATGTAGGCCGGTTGCCCACTACATCAAATGCAATCGTGTGATTGCAAAGGGTGGTGGCTGGTTGTTGGAACGTAGCCCTGGTGAGGTCTGTTGTAATCTTGAATAGTCATTAAGCAACCGGTCGTAAGTCAAGGACTACCTGTATTCCATGCAATTCAAAAAGAAGCCTATTCAATTTTTTTTTAAAAGGACAGGAACATAGAAAAAACATATGGCAGAAAAAGACCTAGCGGTCCAATCAGTCTGCCCTTTTGGGTTTATCTGATTTTGGTTTTTCTTTTTAATTCATGTATTATTTTTTAAGTATTAAAACAATGTTTATTTTTAATCTTTGTCTCAGGATAGTCCTGATCTGAAAAGCCACCGGTCAATACATCTTTCGGAGAGGTCCACACTGGGAGGGGGAGGCGATCCCGGGAAGCCCAACCGAACTTCACAAAAATACTGACCTTCGGCAGCCGAAGCCGAGCCCTGCGATGTCGAAGCGGCCTGGGTCTGCTCATAGATGGAGAGCAGCTCATCGTCTTCCTTGGCAAAGTAGACTGGGACGATGGTCTCCATGGCCAACATCTCTGGCTCAATCTCCATGAATTGCTTCAGGCGAGAAGAACAGGGAGTCAACCTCAGCATTGCCAAGAAGGGAAAGGCTTATCGTCATAGGATGGAGTTGGAAGGAGTCATTAAGGCCAAACCTTCTGAATATTGCAGTTGTTCTTAAAACATGGCCACTTTAAGATGAGTAGACTTCAATTCCCAGAATTCTGCAGCCAGCCGTTCAATTTTGGGAATAGCAATAGCAACAGCAGTTAGTTTTATATACCGCTTTACAGTGCTTTACAGCCCTCTCTAAGCGGTTTACAGAGGGAGCATCTTGCCCTTCCAACAATTTTGGGTCCTCATTTTACCCACCTTGGAAGGATGGAAGGCTGAGTCCACCTTTGAGCCTGGTGAGATTTGAACTGCCAAATTGCAGGCAGCCGGGAGACAGCAGAACTAGCCTGCAATACTGCACACTAACCACTGTGCCTCATTGAAGTTGAATGGAAGTTCATCCATCTTAAAGTGGTCAAGCTTGAGAAACACTGCACTTGCGTCATTCCCAACAGATTGTGGGATCCAGCCTCTTATATGAAAACTTCCAGTGAAAGAAAAGCACTCCGGATAGTAACCCATTCCATTGATTGACAGCTCTTATTGACTGGCCCCTTGCAAAGAATCCATCACATTTATGGAGGAATTATAGGGTAGATTGATGTTTAACTCTCAACAAAACAAGATTGTATTATCTGTTTCTGTGTGATAAAGGCATACAATCCTATACAGGTAGTCCCCGATTTACAACAGTTTCTTTAGTGACCGTTTGAAGTTACAACAGCATTGAAAAAAGTGACTTAGGAGCATTTTTCGCACTTACGACCGTTGCAGCATCCCCGTGGCCACACAATCCAAATTCAGATGCTTGGCAACTGACTCATATTTCTGACGGTTGTAGTGTCCCCTTTTGCTACCTTCTGACCAGCAAAGTCAATGGGGAAGCCAGATTCACTTAACAACCGTGTTACTAACTTAACAACTGCGATGATTGATTTAATAACTGAGGTAAGAAAAGCCATAAAAGGGGGCAAAACTCTTAACAAATGTCTCACTTAACAACAGAAATTTTAACCTCCATTGAGGTCATAAGGACCTGTATAAACAGCCCATCAAATTTGAAGGGCTTTGTGAGTTATTTTTTTTAATACACTGTGATCCTATTTAGCCTCAATTCTGGGGGAAGAATGGGTCACAAATTTACTAATGATCATAGTTTTAAATGAGGAGGCTTGCTTGCCACTACAGTTAGTCTTCGACTTACAACCACTCATTTAGCAACTGTACAAAGTTGCAATGGCTCTGAAAAAAGTGACTTACGACCCGTCCTCGCACTTATGACCTCTGCAGCATCCCAATGGTCACTTGATCAAAATTGGGGTGCTTGGCAACCTGCGTGTATTTATAGTGTCTGCAACATTAACTTGATCGCCATCTGCAATCTTCCCAGGCTGCTTCTGACAAAGTTAGTGAGGCAAGCCAGATTTGCTTAATGACCACAGTGATTCTCTTAACAACTGAAATGATTCACTTAACTGTGTTAAGCTGTAAAATTGGGTGTGCTAGAAAGAGGAAGAAGAAGAAGAAGAGGAAGAGGAAGAGGAAGAAGGAGAAGGAGGAGGATGCTACCTAGTTAGGGTAATGAAACATCTGCAAGAAAACAACCGACTCAGAGAACACCAAGGACCCCTCCTATGCATATATAAAATCTGATAAATTTAATCAGGATTCTGATTGAATCAGCACCCCTTTCTCCAGAAATCTGTTAGGAAGGATTTACAGGGAGTCTCCAGCTTACGACCACAATTGAGTCCAAAATTTCTGTTGCTAAGTGAGACATTTGTTACGTGAGTTTTGCCGCATTTTACGACCTTTCTTGCCAGATTTGTTAAGGGAATCGTGGCAGCTGTTAAGTTAGGAACACGGTTGTTAAGGGAATCCGGCTTCCCCATTGACTTTGCTTGTCAGAAGGTCACAAAAGGGGATCACATGACCCCGGGACACTGCAACCGTCATAAATATGAGTAAAATTGCAAAACGTCCAAATTGACCATGTGACCGTGGAGATGCTGCAACAGTCTTAAGTGTGGGTTGCTGCAATGGTTGCAAGTGTGAAAAATGGTTATAAGTCACTTTTTTCAGTGCCGTTGTAACTTTGAATGGTCACTAAATGAATGGTTGTAAGTCGAGGACTACCTGTATTATGAAGAAAACCAGCCCGGTAACAAGATCAGTAATAATATCTCAAATATCGGCTCAAATATCCGGTGTTTACTGATCTTGTCCGAACAAAAGATGCAGTGGATGGCTTTACACACGGCAGAAGGCTACACCGCAGGAGGAGGGTACCAACGCCCAATTTAGCCCTGTGATTCGCACTCAGAACAGGAAACTCACCCGGATAATATCCTGAGGCACCGATGCCATGTTGTGCGGCAGGATGATCACCACGGCACCGGCTGACTGGCGAAGAGCTTTCTGATACTGTTCGTAGGAGAAGTCCATCAGCCGGATCATCACACAGCGGCGGCTTAGCACATCTGCCTCTACGGTGCGCGCCTCGGTGTTTAACACGGCGTTCCGGGTGCCTGTCAAAAGGAGAGGAGAGGCTTAGCGATCTGGGATCTTGGATCCAAAGAATAGCAATAGCACTTAGACTTATATACCACTTTACAGTGCTTTCCAGACCTCTCTAAGTGGTTTACAGAGTCAGCCTCTTGCCCCCAACAATCTGGGCCCTCATTTGACCCACCTCGGAAGGATGGAAGGCTGAGTCCACCTTTGAGCCTGGTGAGATCTGAACTGTCAAATTGCAGGCAGTCGGCAGGCAGCAGAAGTAGCCTGCAGTACTGCATTCTAACCACTGCGCCACCGAGGCTCACAGAAATTTTTTACAAGACGACCATAGCTCTTGCGCAGGGGTGCGCAATTTCCCAAGGGGTCACATGAGAAAATGGGACTGTTGTGGAGGGTTGAACCAATAGGCTGTGAAGGTGCATGGGTATGCGCGCATACATATATGGAAATTGACCCCCAACCCCCCCCCCCAAAAAAAAAACAGTCAAAGCAATCCATGAGGGCCAGACAGGGACAGTCAAAGGGCTGGATGTCGCACAGAAAGCGTGAAATTTCAGATTTGCTCTTATAGGACCTTACTGTAATTGATATACGTTGTTCCCCGGTTTGTAGGATTTGCAAATATGGGTTTTATTTAATATTTTCAATTATCCCAGTTAGCGAGGGGTTTGTGTAAATAGAAAGGTCTCACAACCACAAGTCTGCTTTCCTCCAGGCTTCGTAGCAGTGGGAAGGTATTTTGGGATACTAGGATATAATAGTATGTGGGACAGAAGAGTCACAAGCAGACAATGATCTGATATCCAAAATTTGAGACTAAAGGAGGAAGGGTGGAGAAAGTGTTTCAGAAGGGACCCTCCCTAGTTTTCCAGAGTACAGGTAATCCTCGATTTACAACAGTTCATTTAGTGAACTGCACCGAAAAATGTGACTTGTGACCATTTTTCAGTTAATGGCCTTTGCAATATCCCCACAGTCACGTGATCAAAATTCAAATGCTGGGCAGCTGGTTCATATTTATGACCGAAGTGGTGCCACTGGATCATGTGATCCCCTTTTGCGACCTTCTGACAAACCAAGTCAAGGGGGAAGCTAGGTTCACCCAACAACCGGGTTACTAATTTATCAACTGCAATGATTCACTTAGCCACTGTGGCAAGATAGGTCGTAAAATGGGGCAAAATTCACTTAAGAAAAGAAATTCTGGGCTCAATTGTGGTCATAAGTCAAGGACTATCTGTAAAAGGGACAGGAAGGTTAATTTCAGATTTACAAGATTCTGTTAATGTAAGCCCTACAATATAGGTAGTACTCAATTTACAATCATTCATTTAATGATCATTCAAAATTACAAAGGCACAGAAAAGTGACTTAGGATCAGTCCTTGCACTTACAACCGTTGCAGCGTGTGATTAAAATTCGGGCACTCAACAACTGGCATGTATTCATGACAGTTGCGCTGTCCCAGGGTTATGTAATCACCATTTGTAACCTTCCCAGCCTGCTTCCAACGAGCAAAGTCAATGGGGGAAATTAGATTCACTTAACAATTGCAGTAATTTACTTAACTGTGTCCAAAAAAAAAAGGTTAGGGTTAGGCAACACACTTTTCAACTGCCTTGCTTAGCAATGGAAAGTTTGGGCTGAATTATGGTTGCAAAACCTGTAGTTTTGGTTGCATTCACTGTCACGTTTCTTGTCTGGAATGCCTTGAAGGGCTAACATAGAAACTGTCCTCACTGCTGTGGTTTTACTTTTCCCCAGTTTTAAAACCAGAAAGTGGCACCATCTTTTGTTCTATCATATGCCACCAACCTGCAGGGAAATTGTATCATTCTTCTCATCATAGGGCTGACAGTGTTCCAATATTTGAGGGGCTGCCTCAAAAAAGAGGGGGGCAACCTGTTCTCCAAAGCACCTGAAGGCAGGACAAGAAGCAATGCGTGGAAACTAACCAAGGAGAGAAGCAACCTAGAACTAATTTTCTGACAGTGAAAACAATTAATTAGCGGAACGACTTGCCTCCAGAAGTTGTGGATGCTCCAACACTGGAGGTTTTGAAGAAGAGACTGGACAACCATTTGTCTGAAATGGTATAGGGTTTCTTGCTTGAGCAAGGCTTTGGACCAGAAGACCTCTAAGGTCCCTTCTAACTCTGTTATTCCTTAACAAGGGTATGGCTGGACCAGTCCTATCTGCCAAAACTTACACGAGTGTTTTGAAGGATGCATTTAAAAAGAGCCCAGCTTAACAGAGGATATGAAGTAGCTAATTCAGCTGAAAAAGTTTCTTGGATGAGAAGCAAAATGTCTTCCAAAAAAACCCAGAAAGTTCAGTTGCCTCTTGAAAAAACACCTTTGGGACTATTTCAGAACTGTGTTGAACAGAAACTGGCTGAAATATACAGAACAGCAGAGCTGGGAGGTGAACTAGGAAAAATCATCAAGTGAGGTGGTAGAAGACATACCTAGTAAATTTCAGTGTGAAAAAAATGGCTTTTGAAAAGCGGGAAAAATGAAAACTAGACAGCAGCTGACAAGGTATATAAATTAGGCGTGGTATGTGTGTGTATTTATGGTGTTCTGAGTTTCAACATATATATTATCTCCTCCTTTTCCCTTTGGAGTCAAAACTATTGGAGGGAGGAGCTCATTAACGGATTTTAATTGGGGAGGAGGAGATCTTTAGAGATTTCCCACGTTTATTACAGCAACGGAGAGAGGGAGTGAGAATGGCACTTTTTCTTCCACTAGGTTAGATATTACAGCTCTCGTTACTTTCAATTTGTCCAGTTTATTAACAGCCAGGCACACAGACCCGAAAGTGTGCCTGGCTGGTTTTTTCTAAGTCGTTCCCCCCCCCGCCCCACCCCGCCCAAAATGGGGATGTGGCACTTTGGAGGTGATTAAAAGAGTATGTGACACCCTGCCTCCTTCCTGTGTGCCCTTTGCTCCCTCCCTCCGCATTCTGGTTGGCTTTAGTTTAATTCAATTTTAAATTTATGACCCTTATTTATTGTTTTAGTGTTTTATATAATTGAATGCCCGTAAGCCGTGTAGAGATGGGCGGCCGTGCAAGTTTAATAAATGCCAGATTTACTTTTTCACACAGCAGTATATCAGTGTTAATAAGAAACGGACATACCATCGGAAAAGCAATTCAGAAAGGGCCAGAATTTCTGGTCTTTCTTCTCATATGGGATTAAATTGGCACAGGGTGAATTGCCAAGAGATTGGAATGTGTGACAGATGCCCACACCAATAGCAATAGCACTTAAGACTTATATGCCGCTTCACAGTGCTTTACAGCCCTCTCTCTAAGCTGTTTACAGAGTTTACAAATCCCATTTTACAAACCTTTCTTGCCATAGTTGTTAAGTGAATCACTGCAGTTGTTAAGTTAGTAAGACGGTTGTTAAGTGAATCTGGTTTCCTCATTGACTTTGCTTGTCAGGTTGCAAAAGGTGATCACGTGACCCCGGGACACTGCAGCCGTCGTAAATATGAGTCAGTGGTCATGCATCTGAAATTTGATCGTGTGGCCCTGGGGATGCTGCAATGGTCGGAAGTGTGAAAAACGGTCCTGAGGCACTTTTTTCAGTGCCGTTGCAACTTTGAACGGTCACTAAACGAACTGTTGAAAGTCGAGGACTACCTGTATTACCAAGACGGTCAATGAAATATTGTGACGTGTGTGTTGCAGGACAAATTATAAAAGTAGTGAGGAAATATTGCTTTTAAATTACTACAAAAGAAGTTACATAATCCACCTCTCTGCTGGGCTGGATCAGAGATTAAGACACTGTTATGATGGCCTAGCAGTTAAACCACAGGCAGAGATAAAGAACAGCCCTGGGCAATTATTTTAAGAAATTGTTTTCTACTTGAGTTTTGAAGGTCCTTAATACATGTAGTCTTCGACTTATGGCCAGAGGTTCAGTGACCAAAGTTATGATAGAACTCCCCCCAAAGGCACTCATAACCCAGACCTGTAGTTCCAATAGGTGCCAGCTCCCTTGGGGTCACATGACATTTTGGTACTCAGTAACCAACCTGCATTTACAGCTGTTTATAATATAGAATAACAGAGTTGGAAGGGACCTTGGAGGTCTTCTAGTCCAACCCCCAGCTCATTTTGGCTGGAAACTGGAGTTTACTACCAGTTTCCAACCAAAAGCATGTATGACGAACAATGGATTTGCTTACAGCCATCAGGTTCGCTCAACAACCACTGCAAAAAAAGATTGTAAAATTGGTCACAGTCACATGATTCGCTTAATGACCGGCATGACTTACAACTGTATTTTCAGACTCAATTACATCGTAAATCAAGGACTACCTATATGAACAGGGATCTGACAGAAAGACTAAAGAAGGGAATATTTGAGGACACAACACACCATAATTGTAGCTTGTGTGCTGCCATCTTTATCGTCCCTATGCAATACTGCAAGAGCGTTGAATTACAGCGTAATGCACTATTGCAACATCCCACTACTGAAGTAGAGCTATTTCTTAATATTAGAAAACTTGTCAGGCTGGCTGTCTCTTCCTGTAGTAAGAAGCTACTTTAAATTACTCTGCTGTTCTGCTTTAATCTTAGGTAGCTTTTTTTGCTTAGAGATAGTCCTCTATTTACAGCTGTTTGTTTAGTGACCATTACAACGGCACTGAAAAAAGGGACTTATCGTTTTTCACACGATCACTGCAGCATCCCCAGGGTCCCGTAATCAAGATTTGGACGGTTGGAAACTGGCATGTATTTATGACGGTTTGCAATCTCCCCAGGGTCACGTGATCCCCGTTTGCGACCTTCTGACAAGCAAAGTCAATGGGGAAGCCAGATTCATTTAACAATCACATTCACTTAATAACCGCTAATAACCGTAGTGATTCAGTTAAAAACTGTGGCAAAAAAGGTCATAAAATGGGGCAAAACTTAACTGTCTTGCATAACAACAGAAAATTTGGGTTCGATTGGGGCCATAAGTTGAGAACTATCTGTATTTTATGCCATTTTATTTTACCACAAATCTATGTGGCGGCTAGGAGTCGAAAATGATTTGCTGCACTAACCAATCAATCAACCAACCAACCAATCAATTTTTACAACAGGCCAGGATTACTTAGTCCTTTTGCCTCTCTGACTCAATCTGAAAAAGCAAGCTCTCTGTAAATAAAGAGAAATGCTTCCCAAAATTATAGGGGGAAGGAAATAAGATTCCAATAGAAGAGTAGAGACATAGAAGTTCCAATAATGAAAGAAGTTTCAATAAAAGAGAAAATCCAGGTTGTAGCTTCAAGGAGCACCTGGATTCCTTAAATGGGTGTGGAGAGGTGGCTTCAACACACAGGCCCCTCACACACCATAATTTCTCCCTACTTCTCTTGATGATCCTGCTTAAGGCGCAGAAGAGAGGTCCATTGACCAGAAGGTCTCTCCTGCATTGCTAAGATTGAATCCCGGCATTGTCAGTTAGGCTGCATTAAGTAGGGCCTTTGTCCAGACTGTGCAGAAATTCCAGCCAAAGGGTGGACCCAGCCAGATAGACCTAGATGAGGTAAACAGCTGTGTCATGCTTGCCCCTCCCTTCCCTTCCCAGAGAGCTCCTTGGCAGACCCTCACTCATAAAGGAGAATATTCGTAACTCAGGGCTGAAATGAAGGGTCCTTCGTGTTCTTTGAGCTTGGTTTTCTTGCAGACGTTTCATTACTCGAATTAAGTAAAATGATTGTGTGATGGCAATTAGTTTGGGTTATGAAATGTCTGCCTTCTATTAGCCTTAAAAGACGAGGAATGTGGGATTCTTGGTGTTTGGTTGTTTTCTTGCCAACGTTTTGTGACTCAAACTAGGTAACATCATCAGTGCTAGAAAAGGGGTGGATTTGGTGGAGAGGAGGAGGAAGGGGACTGTGGGGTCTTTGGTGTTCTCTGAGCTTATTTGTTTTCTTGCAGGCGTTTCATGACCCAAACTAGGTAACATCATCAGCCACCAGTATATAAAACTGACAGCAAACCCTACCCCCTTACTACTACTGATGTTACCTCGGTGGGTCATGAAACGTCTGCAAGAAAACAACCAAGCTCAGAGAGCCCCAAAGACCGCCCCCCCACAGTCCTCCTCATCCTCTCCACCAAGCCCGCTCCTTTTCTAGCACTGATAGTAACAGTAAGAGAGTTGGAAGGGACCTTGGAGGCCATCTAGTCCAACCCTCTGCTCACGCAGGAGACCTGTACTAAGGACTCGAACCGCCGAACTGCCAACCTTTCTGATCGACAAGCTCAGTTGTCTTAGCCACTGAGCCACCTACTCAGGATGACGTTACCTAGGTGGGTCATGAAATGTTTGCAAGAAAACAACTAAGCTCAAAAAGCACCAAGGACCCCACCGTCGTCGTCATCGTCCTCCTCCTCCACCACCACCACCACACTGATGATGTTACCTACGTGGGTCATAAAACGTCTGCAAGAAAACAACCAAGCTCAGAGAGCATCAAGCACCCCACAGCCCTCCTCCTCTCTGTAAACCCTACAGTCTTCTAGCACTGATGATGTTACCTAGGTGGGTCATGAAACGTCTGCAAGAAAACAACCAAGTTCAGAGAACACCAAGGACCCCACAGTCTGTCTTTCTTTCTTTCTTTTTTCTTTCTTTTTCTTTCTCTCTCTCTCTCTCTCTCTCTCTCTTCCTTCCTCCTCCTCCTCCTCCCCCTTTCCACAAATCTCATCCCGTTCTAGCACTGATGATGCTACCTAGCTTGGATCATGAAACGTCTGAAAGAAAACAACCAAGTTCAGAGAGCACCAAGGACCCCACAGTCTTTCTTTTTTCTTTCTTTTTCTTTCTCTCTCTCTCTTCCTTCCTCCTCCTCCTCCCCCTTTCCACAAATCTCATCCTGTTCTAGCACTGATGATGTTACCTAGGTGGGTCATAAAACGTCAGCCAGAAAACAACCAAGCTCAGAGAGCACCAAGCACCCCACAAGCCCTCCTCCTCTCTGTAAACCCCACACTCTTCTAGCACTGATGATGTTACCTAGGTGGGTCATGAAACGTCTGCAAGAAAACAACCAAGTTCAGAGAACATCAAGGACCCCACAGTCTGTCTGTCTTTCTTTTTTCCTTCCTTCCTCCTCCCCCTTTCCACAAATCTCATCCTGTTCTAGCACTGCTGATGTTACCTAGGTGGTTCACGAAACGTCTGCAAGAAAACAACCCAGCTCAGAGAGCACCAACGACCCCTTCACCCACCAGCTGCCCCTGGTTAAAGCCCTTGGGGGCTGCTTGAATATCAGGGCCATTTGCCCCAATGAGGGAACCTTCTGGAAGGCCTATGGGGGGGGGGTTCCTATCTCAAAATGAGGGCTGGGGGGGAAAAAAAGGGGCGCCCATGAATCAGCTCCTCCCCCACCCCTCTTGTCAGGTTAGCAAAGGCGAAGCTGGGGAAGGGGAACGAGAAGGTCTTTATTGCAAGGTTTCTCGAAGGCCGGGCCTCCACCCCACCCACCCCCGGGGCTTCTCAGGGCCCAGAGCCCGCCCATACGCGGGCCGGACTCCAGCTCCCATCGTCCCCAGCCTTGGTGAGCGGGGGGGCGGATGGGAGCTGGGGTCCGTCCCTGCGGGGTGGGCTGAGGAAGAAGGCCCTGAAGAGAGGGGCAGAGAGTCGTCGTCGTCGTCGCCCCTCCCTCACTGACCGTAGGGCTGCCCCCCGAGCTCGTACTGCTGCATGCGGTAGACGGTGAACTCGTGGGCGGCCGAAGCCGGCGGCGGGCCCAGCAGCAGCAGCAGGACGGCGGGCAGCACCAGCAGGAAGCTGAGCGGCAGGCACGAGGCCTTCAGCAGCACCGAGCCCAGCACCTCCTCGCCGGCTTCTTCCAGCATGACGACGACGACGACGGCGGCGGTTCCCGGGCTCGAAGGGACGAGGAGAGAAAAACGCCTCAGTCAGAGAAGGGGCGCGGAGGACGCCGGGAAATGGAGTCCGACGGCCTTGGCGCCGCCTCCTCCGCGCGAGGCTTTCTGGGAAGCGGGGAGGGTCACGTGCCACTCCCAACCGCCTTTTTCTCTCTCTCTCTCTCTCTCTCCGCCGCAAGGCACGCTGGGAAACGAAGGTGCCTTTTCCCCCCCCCCCTTTTTCTTCTTCTGAGGCGTTTCTCCGACCTTCCTCGCCTTTCGAAGGGAAATCTTTTAAAATCGTACGTTAACGCTCGGGGAGGCGGGTGTCAAATGGAATTTGTCTCCCTCATCTCCATAGGAAAGCGAACGAGCGCTTCTTTGTAAGGCATGCTGGGAAATGGAGTCTTTCACCGTCTACTACTACTATGAATTCTTTTCGCCGTTGATGTGTGGAGGGGAGGGATCGTCTTTGAGACACGCGCGTAAGTCTCGCGGCATAGGACATGCGCAGAGCAGGCCGGGAAAATAAACGGAGTCTTTTTTTTTTTTTTGGTGGTTGCCCGAGTGCGCAAGGCACGATGGGAAATAGAACTCTCTCCTTGCCCCCTAAAGCGGCGTTCCGATCTCTCTATTGAGCCGCGCAAAGCTTGCTGGGAAGCTTCTCTCGCGTTGGTGGATGGGAAAAAGAGGCCGTAGAGATAGGAATTATTACCACATGATGACATAGAGATATGTAAAAATAGAGATATGCAGATCCTAAAATTCCGGGTTCCTTTTCAGTTCCCCTCCCCCCTATGATTTCTCAATTGTACAGTACTATGCTTTTTATCCCAATGATTTTCATACTTGGCAACTTTTAAGATGAGTGGACTTCAGTTCCCAGAATGCCCCAGTCAGCATTTGCAGACTTCAACTCCCAGAATGCCTAAGCTACCTGGGGCATTATGGGAGTTGAAGTCCACTCGTCTTTTTAAGTTGCCAAGTTTGAAAAATAACTTGTTATATCCATTGCTTTTCTATAGACAAAGAGCAAATTTGATCTGTTAAACGAGAACAGAAAACAAGTGGAGTTTTCAATCTTTTGTTAATATTCCGGTTACAGCTATCACAAAAGTGAGGGAATAAATTTTATTAAAAAGACATGTGTATTGATCCCAGTATTTTTTAATGCGTTAGTGAATATAATGTGCAAAACTCTTCAAGGAAATTTTCCAGAAGTCGTTGTCATGTGAAAATGAACTACTGTTGTTATAGTTATAGTTATAGTTTATTTGATTTGTATACCGCCCTACTCCCGAAGGACTCAGGGCGGTGAACAGCCAACAATAAAATACATAAATACACAAAATTTAAAAACCCGATAAAATCAAATTAAATTATTTGGCCCAGACAAATTAAAATACCCCAATAATTTAAAAACAGATTAAAATTTACGTATTTAAAAAGGGAAGAGATCAGGCCAAGCCCGCTTGATGGAATAAAAAGGTCTTCACAGCACGGCGGAAGGAGCGCAGATCCGGGATCCTCCGTATCTCCGGGGGGAGCTCATTCCAGATGGTAGGTGCCCCCACAGAGAAGGCTCTCCCCCTAGGGGCCGCTAGTCGACACTGTTTGACTGACGGCACCCGGAGGAGTCCCTCTCTATGAGAGCATACTGGCCGGTGGGAGGCTATTTGTGGTAGTAGGCGGTCCCGTAAATAACCAGGCCCTAAGCCATGGAGCGCTTTAAAGGTGGTAACCAAAACCTTGAAGCGCACCCGGAAGACCACCAGGAGCCAGTGCAGCTCGCGCAGGAGAGGTGTTACATGGGAGCGCCATGTCGCTCCCATTACCACCCGCGCGGCCGCACTCTGCGCCAGTTGGAGCCTCCGGGTGCTCCTCAAGGGGAGCCCCATGTAGAGAGCATTACAATAGTCCAGGCGGGAGGTGACGAGGGCATGAGTGACCGTGCGTAACGAGTCCTGATCCAGAAAGGGACGCAACTGGCGAATCAGGCGGACCTGATAAAAAATCCTCCCGGTCACGGCCGTCAAGTGCTCTTCTAAAGACAGCCGTGAATCCAGGAGGACGCCCAAGTTGCGAGCCCTCTCCGTGGGGGCCAATGATTCGCCCCCAATAGTCAGTGATGGCGTCAACTGGCTATATCGGGACGTCGGAAACCACAGCCACTCGGTCTTGGATGGGTTGAGCCTGAGCCTGTTCCTCCCCATCCAGATCCGTACGGCCTCCAGGCACCGGGACATCACTTCAAGGGCATCGTTGGGGTGATCCGGGGTGGAGATGTACAGCTGGGTGTCATCAGCGTACTGATGGTACTCCACCCCGAAACCACGGATGATCTCGCCCAGCGGCTTCACATAAATGTTGAACAGGAGAGGTGAGAGGACCGACCCTTGCGGCACCCCACATATGAGGGGCCTCAGGGTCAACCTCTGTCCCCCTGTCAACACAGACTGCGACCGGTCGGAGAGAAAGGAGGAGAACCACTGCAACACAGTGCCTCCCACCCCTAACTCTTCCAACCGGTGCAGCATGATACCATGGTCGATGGTATCAAAAGCCGCTGAGAGATCTAACAGGACCAGGACAGAGGAGCACCCCCTGTCCCGAGCCCTCCAGAGATCATCAACCAATGCGACCAATGCCGTTTCCGTGCTGTACCCGGGCCTGAAGCCCGACTGGAACGGATCCAGATATGTCGTTTCATCCAGGTGCTGGGGGAGCTGTTGCGCAACCACACTCTCAACAACCTTCGCCACAAAACGAAGGTTGGAGACCGGACGATAATTTACCAACATTGCTGGGTCCAGGGAAGGCTTCTTGAGGAGAGGCCTCACCACCGCCTCTTTCAAGGCGGCAGGAAAGACACCCTCACCCAGCGAAGCATTTATAATCCCCTGGAACCAGCCTCGTGTCACCTCCCGAGAAGCCAGCACTAACCAGGAGGGACACGGGTCCAATAAACAAGTGGTCGCGTTCAGTCTACCCAGAATCCTGTCCACGTCCTCAGGGGTCACAGGATCAAACTCATCCCAGATAACATTCTCAAGACCTGCCCCAGTCCCTCCCCCTGAGACTATCCAGTCGGAGTCCAAATCTTCCCGAATCTGAGCGATTTTGTCATACAGATATTGAACAAAATCCTCGGCTCTACCCTCCAAGGGGTCCTCCCGCGCTTCCTGGTGGAGCAGGGAGCGGGTCACCCTAAACAGGGCGGCCGGGCGATTATCTGATGACGCAATAAGAGCAGCAAAATAGCTACATTTCGCTGCTTTTATCGCCACTAGGTAATTCCTAATATGAGCTCTTACCAGTGTCCGGTCAGATTCAGAAAGACTGGCCCTCCAACTACTCTCTAGGCGTCTTTTCCGGCGCTTCAACTCCCTCAGCTCCTCAGTGAACCAAGGAGCTAAATGAGATCGGCGCCGGGTCAGAGGCCGCAAAGGCACGACCCGATCCAGAGCTCCAGCGGCCGCCCTATCCCAGGCGGCCACTAGGTCTCCAGTCGAGGCGTGTGCCAGATCCTCAGGGAATGGCCCAAGCTCCATCTGGAACCTATCCGGTTCCATCAGGCGCCTGGGGCGGAACCATCTTACCGGCTCCGCCTCCCTGCAGCGGGGTGTAGCGGTTCGAAGGTCGAGACGAAGGAGAGAGTGATCAGACCATGACAAGGGCTCGGTGACTATATCCCCTATCTCGAGATCACTCAACCACTGTCCAGAGACAAAAACCAGATCCAGCGTGTTTCCCCCCGTGTGGGTAGGGCCATGAATTAACTGGGTCAGGTCCATAGCTGTCATGGAAGCCATGAACTCCCGAGCCACCTCAGATGCCTCACCAACGGACGGCAAGTTGAAATCCCCCATGACCATAAGCCTAGGGGTCTCAACTGCCACCGTGGCGATGACACTGAGTAGCTCAGGCAGGGCTGCTGCCACATGGCAGGGAGCCAGGTATGTGATCAGCAAACCCATCTGAACCTCGTGGCCCCATTTCACAAGGAGGGATTCACAGCCGGCCGTCTGAGGAACAGTGGCCTCCCTCGGTCTCAGATCTTCGTTAATAATAACCGCTACCCCCCTGCCCCTACCCTGCAACCTCGGCTGATGGAATGCGCGGAAACCTGGTGGGCACATTTCAACAAGAGGGACCCCCCCCTCTTGGCCCAACCAGGTTTCCGTAATACCTGCCAGGTCCGCTCCCCCCTCCTGAACAAGATCACAAATGAGGGGGGCTTTATTTACTACAGACCTGGCATTGCATAACATCAGACGGAGGCCAGGGCCCTGAGGATCTGCGCCACCTGGAAAACGAGTGGAGCTTTGGGGGCCGGAGCGCGCCACCGCTCGAAGACAGCGCGCGCGCGCTCCCCTAACACGATATGCCCCCCTGCTCCCGCCATATCTACCACTCCCACCCACAGTACTGATGGTAAAAACCTTATCTGGATGAACTTTATCCCCCCTCTTGACCCCGGGCCCCCCACCCCCCATGCCGTGCTCCACAGCCTTACCTGGCCCTCCCCTTAGTGGGTATCCCCCATACCCACGGCCTTACTTCTGATCCAACCCTCCCCCCCCCGGAACCCCTTAAGACATTTGCTAAAACTTTATATAAAAAACCCCTCAACCCCCTCTTCGCGACATGCCACCTCTCTGGGTTCCAAAGCCCTTCATCGAGGTAGGCCTTCGATAACATGGAAGGCCAGGCTTGCGAGAGGGGGGAGTCTCGCAAGGCAAAGAGCTCAGCCGGTGAATACATTCCTGCAAGTTCGCCTGGGGAAATAGAGTCAGGCTAAGGATTCAATGATGGTACATTTAAAAGTCCAGGAGAGACAGTTCACCATTTTGGCGCGGATCAGAACCGGGGCTCCACTGTCCTCTCACGGCAGTGGAGAGGAATCTCAAGCCGATGTCCTGAGAAAACAATGACCAAGCCACCCTCTCACGGTGGCTGGTATCGACAGGTCTAGTTCAGTGGCAATAACAGCAAGGTGACTCCCTCGGTGACCACACCCAGGCTTAAGCCTCTCCTCACAGCAAGGCATTGTAAATGTGATCATGTAAAACTGATCATGTATGTGTCATTCAGGATTTAAAGTTTGCCTAAAAGCTTACCTAAATCCTGTCATTGCATGGGAGAAATAGCTAATTCCAGAGTGATTAGAAGCAAGCTATGTACATTTTTTTTCTTTTAGTGATCCCATATAGGGGTGGAGTCAGCGCAACTGAATGGAGCTGAGTGTTTACTGGCCGGATGCCCTTCCTGTCACCAATGCAGAGTTGGCAGCAGATATATATACTCATTGTGCCCAGAGAGAGAAATATCTGCCGCTACCTAGGATCGAACTCACAGCCGCCTGATTGTGAGCAAACTATGTACATCTCTAGCCAAAGCAATCTATCTGGGTTTGAGTGGCCATTATGTACAGATAGTCCTCAACTTACAACCATTGTTTAGTGACCATTTGAAGTTACAACAGCATTGGAAAAAGTGACCTATGACCTTTTTATTTTATTTTATTTTATTAATTTATTTATTTAGTTTAGCTAAACGGGCCATTTCCGGCCTCTGGAGGGCCTCCGGGGGATGGGAAAGGCCCATTTTTCGCTCTCTCCAGGCTCCAGAGCCTGTCTAGGGCAAAAACAGCTTTCCCCACCTCCTCGGAGGCCCCCCCCCGGAGGCCAGAAACGGCCCATTTGTGGGACCGGACGTCGGCAAACAGGCCGTTTCCAGCCTCCGGAGGGTCTCCAGGGGGTGGGGAAAGCCATTTTCGCCCTCCCCAGGTTTCTAGAAAGGCTCTGGAGCCTGGGGAGAGCAAAAAATGGGCCTTCCCCACCCCCTCAGAGGCCCTCCAGAAGCCGGAAACAGCCTGTTTCCTGACTTCCGGTGGGCCCAGAAGGCCTGAAAATCAGCTGGCCGGCGCGCACACGGGCACTGGAGTTGAGCTCATGTGCCCACCAATATGACTCCGCGTGCCACCTGTGGCAGGCATGCCATAAGTTTGCCATCACAGACCTAGAACTATGCTGCCTACAGTCCGACTTAAACATAGTACACAAAATTATTCGCTACAATTATTCACCTATCAATGACTACTTCAGCTAGAAAGGCTCTGGAGCCTGGGGAGAGCGAAAAACGGGCTTACCGGGCCCACCGTGCCATCATGTGCCAAAAGCGGGGGGTGCACGGGGGGGTGCACATGTGTGGGGGAGCAGTGCACATACAGTTATGGGTGTGGGCATGCATGCGCGCAACCCCCCCCCCCCCACACACTCCCCCTGCTTTTGGCACGCGATGGCAAAAAGGTTAGCCATCACCGTTCTAGGTTGTCCAAGCCCAAAATTTCAAGCAAGGTGGCATAAGGTATTTTGTTGCGAGCAGAGGAGTGGAGTACTCTTCTCGTGAAATACCTCTGGACTCGCTCAGTTGTGTTAATGTCCGATATACAGTGCGGATTCCAGGCAGACGAGCTGTATTCGAGAATTGGTCTAGCAAAGGTTTTGTATGCCCTAGTTTGCAGTACAATGTTACTGGAGAAGAAGCTTCGCAAGATTAGGTTTACAACTCTTAATGCCTTTTTGGCAATGCTGTTAAAGTGGCGCTTAGATTGTTTGAGATGAGTACTCCAAGGTCCTTGACAGAGTGAGGGTTGTCTATGAGATCGTATCGCCCCACCTTATATTTGGTGTTCTGATCTTTTTTGCCAATGTGTAAGACGGAGCATTTGTTGGTTGAGATTTGGAGTTGCCAATTGTTTGACCATTCTGACACATAGTCAAGATCGCTTTGTAGGGCAGCAGCATTGTCAGTGGTGTTGAATAGTTTTACGTCATCAGCGAAGAGGATGCAGCTGCTTATAATATGATCGCAAATGTCATTTATGTAAAGTTTAAAGAGTGTGGGTCCTAAAACGCTGCCTTGGGGGACACCAATGTTAACTGGTGGAGGGTTTGATAGGGCGCTCCCTATTTTGACTACTTGTTGCTTGTTTGACAGGAACGCAGCTATCCACTTATGCAGGGATCCGGAAATGCCATAAGAACTTAGTTTTAACAGTTGTTTGTCATGTACCACTGAATCAAAGGCTTTGCAGAAGTCTATGTAAATTGTGTCTATTGCTTTACTCTGGTCGAGTTGTGTAGTCCATATGTTTTTGCAGTGTAGGAGTTGCAAATTACAGGACAATTTTTTCCTGAAACCAAACTGCTTGTTAGAGAGTAGGTTGTTTGACTCTAAGTGGAGGGTAAAGGATTGGTTTATGATTGATTCTATGACTTTGCAGGTGACACAACACAGTGAGATTGGTCTGAAATTTTCAACTAGGCTGGGGTCTCCCTTTCTGAAGATAGGGATGACCGTGGCTAATGACCATAGGTTAGGCAAGGAGCTGGTTCTGAAAGATAATTCATAGATTGTGCTTAGAAGTTCTGCTATGGCAGTGGAAAGCTTTTTTAAGAAGTAGGCACATAATCCATCAGGGCCAATAGATAGAGATGGTTTTAGGTTGCGTAGTGCCTTTTCAATGTTATTTTCTGTAAAATCAATATGTAGTAGATCGTTGCAATTAGTTGTGGTATGACTAGGAAATGTGGGGCAATGAGCCACACATTATTTCACACATTATTATTATTTCACACATTATTTCACACTTACGACCATTGCAGGATCCCTACAGTCACGTGATCAAAATGTGGGTGCTTCACCACTGGTGCTTGCAGTGTTCTGAGATCATGGGGTGACCAGTTGTAACCTTCCCAGCTGACTTCCTACTAGTAAAGGAAAGGGAGACAGATTCACTTCATGACTGCATGATTTGTTTAACAACAAAGGTCATAAAATGGAGCAAATTTTATCCAAACACTGCCTTCTCTTAGCAATGGAAATTTGGGGCTCAATTGTGGTCATAAGTTAAGGAT
This sequence comes from Pantherophis guttatus, assembly GCF_059756535.1. Classification (NCBI taxonomy): domain Eukaryota; kingdom Metazoa; phylum Chordata; class Lepidosauria; order Squamata; family Colubridae; genus Pantherophis; species Pantherophis guttatus. The sequence continues at coordinate 11,943,064 of NC_142063.1, forward strand.
TACTTGTAGTGTAAATAGTGTATGTAAGCAGTGTGTTATCTTAGGGCAGTGTTTCACAACCTCAGCAACTTTGAGACATATGGACTTCAACTCCCAGAACTCCCCAGCCAGCAATGTTTTAAGAGGAGTGGACTTTAACTCCCAGAATTCCCCAGCCAGCAATGCTTTAAGACGGGTGGATTTCAACTCCCAAAACACCCCAGCCAATTTGATTCAGGATAGCCCAACATCAGAAGTCTGATAGCCTCTTTTGCGACTCACCAATTTTATTCAAAGGCAGAAACTTTCTGAAATGCAGCTCACTGCATCAGATGCATGGAGTGGTTTGTATATATAGTTTGTAAATAGTGCAAGCATCATAGTTTTTGGGCCCCATACCCTTTCTATGATTAACCTATGAAATCCTATTCCAGGGTAGGAAACGCTAAGAGTTACAACATCATGGGTAAGCATTGATCAACAGCTGCTCCGGATGCAAGTGAATCTCAGGTCCTCTTTTGTAAACGGATGAGTGACATAAGATCCAAGCTAAATTACATTTTCTCTTGTTTAAGAAAAATTGTTCCCATGGAATTTCTCAAACTTTGAGGGACACCCTTGTTCAGCACAAAATGTTCTAATCGGTCCTTTCTCGCTCATGCTATGCAATTCATACTTTCCGTCCGTGGATTGCTAAAATGTCTTGAGGTTTCTTAACCTTTGCAACTTTATGATGTGTAGACTTCAATTCCCAGAATGTCCCAAGCCAGCCTCCTAGGCGTTGAAGGCCACAATGCTCCAAAGGTGCATTTTTCTAAAGGCAACTGAATTTTTGCTTTTCCTTGAAGACGTTTCCCTTCTCATCCAAGAAGCTTGTTCGGTTCTGATTGAACTGAAGAACCATCAGAACTGAAGAAGCTTCTTGGATGAGAAGGGAAACGTCTTCAAGGAAAAACAAAGTCCAGTTATACCTTTGGGACAACTATGACCTGGAGGACTGAGAATCGGGTGGAATTCAGCTGGTTTGGACCAGTTTGGGCGAACCGGATGTTAATTTTAATCTGGTTCGCCGAACTGGTTGTTTTTTTTAAATTTTGATTTATATGCCGCCCTTCTCCGGAGACTCAGGGCGGCTTACAATGCGTTAAGCAATAGCCTTCATACTTTTGTATATTTATACAAAGTCAGTTTATTGCCCCAACAATCTGGGTCCTCATTTTACCTACCTTAGAAAGGATGGAAGGCTGAGTCAACCTTGAGCCCGGTAAGATTTGAACTTGCAGTAATTGCAGGCAGCTGCTGTTAATAACACTGTTAATAACAGTGCTTTAGTATGCTGCGCCACCAGGACTCCTGGTTGTTGCAAGGACTGGCTGACCCCATCCACCCCTCCCCTCCCAGGAGTCTCCACACAGCCCGTTTTGGATGCCAGGTAAATGCAGGGCCCACGCGGAGGCTCTGGGAGGGCGAAAAATGGGCCTCCCGGAAGTTCTGGAAGTCTGGAAATGGGCCCATTTCCGGCCTCCAGAGGGCCTCTGGAGCCCGGGTGAGGCCGTTTTCGCCCTCCCAGAGGCTCGAGGAAAGCCTCCAGAGTCTGGGGAGGACAAAAACAACCCCCCATGATGCAGGAAACCAAGTAGGAAGCCATGCTCACCATGGCCACGCCCACCCAGCAATCTGGCAGAGAACTGCTTGCTAAAATTTCTGAATCCCACTCCTGCTGAGAATCTCTATAGACATAAAGCCCACAATCTTAAAAATCGTTGAGTTTGGAAAACACTTGGGAGATTTGCGTTTGCTTTTCGTCCTTCTTCCCAATACACAAAACAGAAAACTGACTATTTCTGACCACGCATGATACGTTTAGCTTATTTATTTAATACTTTTTAGCATCTCAAGAAGAAACTTTCAAGGCAGGTTATTTTAAAAAAAGAGGAAAACATACATACATTCACACCAGATTTCTGTACTCATGTTTGTTTCGGTTTGCAAGAGAAATGCAGTTCATGAATAAAAGAATAATTTGTAAAAAAAAAAATACATTTGGTCTAAGAATGTTCAATCTAAGCTGAACACAAAGTCTACATAGGACAAAAGAAAATCTATTTCAGCAGCGGAATTCAGTCGACGTATATACATTTGAAAATACTTTCTACGAAGAACTGGCCTTTGCTGTAATTGTTGTAACTTTTTAAACAAGTGGGAAATAATCCCTTGACCATTTCAGTTGTCATCCCAGTGGATGGACGGACGGACGGATGGATGGATGATGAGGCTTTAAAAAAGTCTTAATAAAATACAGCGAGTGTCCCATTGTACTGTTGGATATGAAGCAAAATACCTATCTGATTCCGATTGCTGTAAGCTTATTTAAAAAAATTACTGGATGTACCAATCCAGTAAGAATGCCCCAAGGTAGAATACAGGTAGTCTTTGATTTACAGACAGTTGTTGCATGAGTTTTGGCACATTTTATGACCTTTCTTGCCACCGTCGTTAAATGAATCAGATTTCCCCGTTGACTCTGCTTGTCAGAAGGTCGCAAAAGGGGATCACGTGACCCCAGGGGGACACTGTAACCATCATAAATACGAATCAGTTGCCTAGTGCCCGAATTTTGATCAGGCAATCATGGAGATGCAATGGTTGTAAAGTGTGAAAAACAGTCATAAGTCACTTTTTTTCCAGTGCCGTTGTGGCTTTGGACGGTTACCAAACAAACTGTTGTAAGTTGAGGACTACCTGTCCTCTTTTCTTAACAAGAGTTTTCTCATTTATCTCGGAACCCATTAGAAGAATTGTGTGTCAATACAGTCATAGAATAGGCTGCTCCGGTGGTGAAGTCCAATTGTTTTTTACTCCTGGTTCTGTGGGCGTGGCTTGGTAGGCGTGGCAGGGAAAGGATACTGCAAAAATCTCCATTCCCACCCTACTCCAGGGGGAAGGATATTGCAAAATCTCCACTCCCACCAGTGGTAGGTTGCTCCCGGTTAGGACCGGTTCGCAAGAACCGGTAGTAAAACCAGTGGCAGGCCCCGCCCACCGCCCCGGATGTCGTCATCAGCGATCTGCTCATGCGATCCCGTTGCGAACCAGTAATAAAAGTAGGTAGAACCCACCCCTGACTCCCACCCCACTCTGGGGCCGGCCAGAGGTGGCATTTGCCGGTTCTCCGAACTGCTCAAAATCTCCGCTATCTGTTCCCCAGAACCTGTCAGAACCTGCTGGATTTCACCCCTGGGCTGCTCCAGCTTTTGAGATTCAGTTGCGTTCCTACAGAGGCACTGAGTCCTGCAAGAAATCAGCCGGTGAAAACGAAGGGTTATGTCAGAAATCAAGGCCAAGCAGCTGGATGAAAGGGAAGGAAGGGCTGACATCAGCCAGCGAAGTCAAGAACAAGGAACCTCTTCAGAACGCGTGAGGTTGCCCAAGGAAGATGTGCTTGGAACAGGACGTCTTTTGCATTTCACTGGTCGACTGGTTGACCCTTGGCTGACCACTGGTCATCGAAGAGGGCAACGGACTGAGCAAGTCCCCTCATCGGGCATCAGCCATTCAAAGGTCTCGGTATGTTGCAGAAGACCTATCTTCTAACCTTGTGGGTAAGGTTGGCCGGAGCCATCACTGACCACCAAAGCGCTCAGCATGCTGGAGTTGCTGGAGAGAGGTTCTTTCCTGGCGGTCCGTTTCTGTATCACGGGGCTCCGGAAGCTCTCGCGCACCTTCAAGGAGCTCCCCACCTCTGTGGAGGAGCTGGGGGGATGGTCGCTGGGGGCGAGGCAGCCGCGGGGGCCTTGCCACCCTGCCGAGATGCAGCAGCAGCAGAGCAGCTCCACCACGGCCCGCCTCACCTCTTTGCTTTTCAAAGAGTAGACGATGGGGTTGATGAAGGAGTTGAAGACCGCCAAGGTGACGAACCAGCCGAAGACGTTCTGCAGCTTCAGGGCTTTGTTCTTGTCGAAGATGTCGATCAGCAGCAGCAGGAAGAGAGGGATCCAGCAGATCAGGAAGGTGAGGAGGATGATGAGCACCGTCTTCAGCAGCCGCAGGGACCTCTTCCGGCTTCCGTTGGAGAAGCCCAGCTTGACCCGCTTCCCAACCCAGCAGTAAATGGAGCAGTAGAGGCTCACCACGCCCACCAGGATGATGCTGAACATGATGACGGTGAAGAGGATGTAATTCTTGGCGTAAAGAGGCAGCAAAGTGGAACAGCGAGGCACGTCGCAAATGCAGTTCCAGCCGAACAAAGGAAGCAGGCCGATCACAAAGGCCAAGAACCAGGATAAGAAAATGCAGTTCCGGAGACGGCACGTCTTGACGGACTCGCTTTCCGCGATGGGCCTCACCATGGCGCTAAAGCGCTCGATGGCCGTCACCAGCAGGCTGAAGGTGGAGGCCGCCAAGGCGATGAAAAGGATCCCCTCGCGGAGAAACCACATGTAGGGATACAGCTGGAAGGTCGTCCGGCCTGACAAGCAGAGGTTGGTCAAGTAAGCGATCCCGGCCAGCAGATCGCTGGAAGAGATGCTGGCCAGGCAGGTGAAAATCCAACGTCGGCTTCTCACCTTAAAGAGGATGGCCATCAGGACCACCAGGTTCTCCAAAATGATGAGGCAGCTGGCGGCGATGATGATGATCTTGAGGACGTCAAGGTGGTCTTCCTCGGGACGCCGGTGGCTCAGCCGTCCGGTGAGGTTGTAATGGTACAGAATGATGTTGAAATCCTCGGTGGCGGTCAGGAGAGAGCAGGACTGCTGGCCACGGACGGAGCCAAGCGCTGGCTTGAAGGCAGAAGTAGGGAATGAAGAAGGGAGGGAGGAGGAGGAGGAAGAGGAGGAGGAGGAGGAGAAGGACAGCTGGCTTCGGTCCGTCATGTTGTGGAGAAAACAAACCGTTGTGGAGAAAAGGAATCGCAGTGGGCAATGCAGGTGAGCTTGTGGTTGGAAAGACGTGGCGAGGACACCAGCTGCGTTGCCGGAGGAGGAAAAGAGAGCAGCTTTCAGGACAGCAGCCGCACACGGGTTGCAAAACCCAGGTGTCCGAATCCGGCTTCCGAGAAGCTAAACTGGATTGGAAGATGCAAAAGCAGGTCGAGCATCTCCGGAGAGGAAGCGATGCGCCAACGCGAGCCTTCAAATTCTTTGCCTCAGGTTGCAGAACGATTCCTGGTAGAGGCGCCCGTGGACCGCAGAAGGAAGCCTGGTGTAAATTCAAAAAAAAGAAAGAAAGAAAGAAAGAAAAGAAAAGAAAAGAAAAAGGAAAAGCAGATTAAAAGTGTTGCAATAGCATTTGCCTTTTCTACAGCCGTCAGCATGCTGTTTTCTAATTTTGGGGTTTGGCACCATTCCAGCACGCCGATGCAATCAGTTTACCGGCTTTGTTTTTTTTTTTTTGCTTCGTCGGCACGCGACCCCGGTCATTATTTAAACCCTTGAGCAATCTTCATGAGGGTTTCCTAATCAGTACAGTGCAATCAATTTACCGCTCTTCTCTCTTTGATGAGTACATGACCTCAGCGATCAAAAGAGACTTTAGAAATTTCAAAATCTCTCCGCTGCAATAGGCCTTTTTTCTAGTCGGGGGAAAAAGAGGGAAACGGCGGTTTTTCTTTAGAATCAGTGAATCAAGGCAATTTCTGACAGGAAGAAAGGGGGGGGGAACCCTCCTGAACAAATAGGATTTTACGTTTTATTTAGAGGTAGTCCTCGATTGACCATCGTTCGTTTAGTGACCATTCAAAGTTACGACGTGACTGAAAAAGTGACTTATGACCAGTTTTCACACTTACGAACGTTGCAGCATCAACATGATGAAGTGATGAAAATTTGGGTGTAGAATAGAATAGAATAGAATAACAGAGTTGGAAGGGACCTTGGAGGTCTTCTAGTCCAACCCCCTGCTTAGGCAGGAAACCCTACACCACTTCAGACAAATGGTTAATAATAACAGAATCCAACATCCTCTTAAAACCTTCCAGTGTTGGAGCATTCACAACTTCTGGAGGCAAGCTTTTCCACTGATTAAATGTTTTAACTGTCAAGAAATTCCTCCTTAGTTCTAAGTTGCTTCTCTCCTTGATTAGTTTCCACCCGTTGCTTCTCGTCCTGCCCTCAGGTGCTTTGGAGAGTAGCTTGACTCCCTCTTCTTTGTGGCAACCCCTGAGATTTAGGATGGATGCAGTGTCCATCTGATCCCCTTTTGCGACCTCTGACAAGCAGAGTCAATGGGGAAGCCAGATTTCATTTAACAACCGTGTTACTAACTGAACTGCAGTGATTTAACCCCCAAAGCTGTGTGTATGGCACAAAACACACATAGACACACACACACTGTGCCGGGCTGCAAGGGAGAGGCTGTGGATTATTGTACCAGCTGCCCTGGTGATTTCTATTTATTAGTGCCATTTAGATTTCTTATTGCGGTTAGTCCTCGTCTTACGACCACAACCGAGCCCCAAATTTCCATTGCTAAGCAGGCAGTTGTTAAGTGAGCCGTGCCCCATTTTACGACATTCGTTTACGTTAAGAGAATCGCTGCCGTTGTTAAGTGAATCGTGCAGTCATTAAGCAAATTCGGCTTCCCCCATTGACTTTGCTTGTCGGAAGCCAACTGGGGAGGTCGCAAAAGGGGATCACATGACCCCGGGACTGTGAAATGGTCATAAATATATGCCAATTGCCAAGTGGCCAAATATCAATCACATGATCATTGGGGGATGCTGCTATAAATGTGATAACCGGTCATAACTTAAGTTACTTTTTTCAGTGCCGTCACTAAACGAATACTTGTAAGTTGAGCACTATCTGTATTGACATTTATAAAGCAACCACGTTTAACTCTAGGTCTTCAAAGCAGAGTACTTAGTTCTCCCTCTTCCTGTTTTCCCCATAACACCCCTGCAAGGTAGGCCAGGCAGACAAAGACTTAAAGACTCAACATCCTCCAGGAAACTTTCAGAAATGAGGATGGAGCAGAAGTTGGTTTTCCAGGGTTGGCCCAACTCCTTAATCCGGTAGGAACACTATCACCATTGCAGGTAGTCCTCGACTTACAACGGTTCATTTAGTGACCGTTCAAAGTTATCACGGCAATGAAAAAAGTGACTTATGACCGTGATTCACACTTAAGACTGTTGCAGCATCCCCAAGGATGATCAAAATTCAGACGCTTGGCAACCGGTTCATATTTATGACGGTCACAGTGTCCCAGGGTCACATGATTCCCCTTTTGCGACCTTTTTTGACGAGCAAAGCCAACGAGGAAATCCAGATTCACTTAACAGCCGTGTTACTCGCTTAACACATGCAACGATTCATTTAACAGCTGTGGCAAGGAAAGTCGTAAAAATGGGGCAAAATTCACCTAACGAATGTTTCACTTAGCGGCATAAATTTTGGGCTCAATTACGGCCGTAAAACCGAGGACTACCTGTAGTTGCTGGGGAAACGGGAATGCGTCTCGCCGCCACCCCTGCAGTGCTGCCCACCCGCATCCACACAAGCAGCTGTATCATCGCGAAGCTTACACACATATAACTCTTAAACCTGGATTTCATTTTCTCGCAGCGGAGAAATAGTTAAAGATTCGGGAGAATTTTGCCCAGATTCTGCATAAATCAATAAAGGCATTGCATAAATCAATCAAGCTAATTTTAACCACGGTTCCGTTTCTATTTGTTCGTTTTCGTTTGTGGTTGGAAGGCACCTGGAAGGTGGGTGGACGTTATAAATAAACCATTTTTATGTGCGGTTTGTAAAACCTAGTAAGAGGACTCTGGAAGAATTCCCTCATTTGATGAGTAATTTACATTCACGATTCAAGCTTAGTCATAACCTGGGGTTTGGGGTTTTTTTTTTTGGCTTGGTTATAGTTTAGCACGATGCTTCATTCCGGCTACCGGAGTATGTAAATCCTGGTTTCTTATATTTGGGTCACCCTAATCAGTTGTGGCTGAGTCAGTAAACCGAAGATCACAACCCATGACTTAAGAGTCTTTAAAAAAAGAGTTTTTAATCCATTATCCTAAATCACGGGTCTGGTGCGGTTAAAAAATAAACTAAGAAAGGACATCCCAGGATCCTTAAATCCAGGGAAGATTTCACACAAAATCGGTTTTTCTAATCGATTTCTCTTGCAGAAAACCGCTCCATCAATCCTTTGACCACCAAAAGAAGAACTACAGATTTAAGCTCTTAAATAAAAGTGTTGCGGTGAAGAAGAAGAAGAAAAAAAAGTATACTTTTTTAAAAAAAAAAAGAATAAAAGATGGCAAGTGATAAAATCGCCACATGCTATGAAGAAAAAGCAGTGAGAAGGGGGGGAAAATACAGATTTAGTGCCATGTTAATTTCAAAAATAGAGATTTTAGGACAACGGGGGGAAAAATATCATTTAGTCCCTGCTCTCAGAATTAATCCATTTCAAACACCCCTACTAAATAACGGCTTAATATGTGGACATGCCCGATGGCTGCAAATTGCTCATTATACGATGCCATTATTTACTTTAAACCTGGTTTGTTCGACAAACTGTGATTCCTAGATCACATCTCAAGCCAAAAGCAAAAGAAATCACGGCCATCTCTACCGGGAGAGCCGACCTCACCATAGAGAGAGAAAATCTTGCCAAACAGCTGGGTCCATATCACACATTTAACCCAGTTATTAAACAAACCTATTTTTCCGCATTCACACATTACATCGAACTGTAAATTCACCCGTCAGTTCTGAGGCGCAGACTACGCTGAGCGAGGGGGAAAAAAAATAACTAAGGGAAACGTTAAATCAATCCATCGGTTAAGTCTTTACTTGACTAGGTTGTGTGAACGCAGCCACACTGTAACACGCAGGTCAAATCTGTCCCTAAATCTGATGAAACTTCACTTCCAGGGGAAACCTGAGGAGAAATTTTGCAGTCTTTCTCCTAAACTTGAGAGGGTGGCTTCCAATCTTGAGATTTATAGAAACCAAATCGATCCGAGAGTGGAAGATCCTGGATTCAAAGCCAGGGAAGGGATAAGGGAAAGGATCTACCGTGCGATAGCTGTCGGAGATAGGCGATTAGAGAATCAACCAATGCTTATCTCTTTTTTCTGTCTTCTAGTACTGGGAGATGGCATGGGATTCCCCCTATGTTTTTTTGTCCAGGGACAGAAAAGCAAGGGAAAAACCCTTCTTTAGCCAGAGAGATTTCGTTACTCAAAATAGATAATAGGTTTGTTTTTTTTTTAATTTCTTGATTCAAAGCATGTCTATAGCTGCCCATCATATAACCAAGCCTGTGGCAGCCTCCAATCCTTGGGATGGATAATCACATTTGATGCAAAAGTGACTTTCCTGGAGTTTGGTGTTAAGAATATCCATCATGGTTAATGGTCTTACCCCACAAATCAGGGTTAAGCCAAGGACGGTCTAGGGCAGAGTTTGAACACAGCTCCTCTCCGAGCATCAGGCTGCCAGCTATCCCTTCCAATGATGCCAGAGGCAGGAGAAAAGGAATAATAATAATAATAATAATAATAATAATAATAATAATAATAAGAAGAAGAAGAAGAAGAAGAAGAAGAAGAAGAAGACTTGCAAAGGAGGTTGGAGAACATTGAACGACTGAACAGAGAGAAGATGGAAAGGGAAAATATTTTTTTTTTTTAATTGTGTCCCCCCCCCAGGTTCCCCCCCCAACTCACCTGCTCAAAAAATGAGTCCCTCACCAGCAACTGTTCAGCGGTGTGATGTGATTCATCTGGTAAAGCCTCTCAAAAGTTCACGTGCGGTGATCAAAAATTACTGGGATGTGAGTTGTCTCTGCTCGTGCATAATGTTTTTTCCTTTGTTTCTTTTTTTGGTCTCTTGCTCTTTTTTTTTTTTTTTTTTTTAAAGGGGGTCATGATACCTACAAAACAAGGAAGGAGATCTTGCTACACCCAGAACTGAAAAAACCACAAAAACGGACCCACCCAAGATGCGGTTGGCAGGGTGTCAAAAAATCTGTTAAAAAACAGCTATTTTGCCTTCGGGCTGTTATGTACCCCATTCTTCCAGTCAGCATGTCACGTTAGCCTACTTGACATCAATAAATGTCCTCTATTTTCTATTTCAAACTCCACAAAAACAAAGACCTTAATTGTTAATGCCAGGGATTAGTTTCAAGATACGAATTGTAGGATCTTCAGGGCAAAATTTTTGCCAAGCACTTACAGACATGGATGGCACTGTTGGTTGCTACACACTCTTGTTTATTTCTCCCTCTTCTGCTTCCTCTATTCTCGGTTCAGGCTGACGCTGGTACAACATAGGATCCTAGGGTGGAAGGGACCCTAGAGGTCTTCTAGTCCAACCCCCTGCTCAAGCAGGAGACCCTATGTCAGGGATGGCTAACCTTTTTGCCGTCGTGTGCCAAAAGTGAGAGGAGCACCCACCCATAATTCAATATGCCTCACCCACACGCACATGCGTGCGTGACACCCCTGTGCTTTCCCCGCTTTTGGCACGCGATGGCACAATGGGCCCCGTAGATCCATTTTTCGCCCTCCCCAGGCTCCAGAACCTTTCTTGGAGCCTGGGGAGGGCAAAAACAGCCTTCCCCACTCCCTCCAGAGGTTGGAAATAGCCTGTTTCCTGACTTCTGGTGGGCCCGGAAGGCCCGAAAATCAGCTGGGAGCTGAGCTAGGGCAATGCTTGCGTGCCCACCGATAGAGTTCTGCATGCCACCTGTGGCACGAGTGCCTGTTCTGTCCCCGTCTCACACACGCACACAAACAGATAGCCAGGGGTTAAATAAAACAGGCAGACAACAAATTCTTTCAATAAGAGGATTGGCAGCAACCCAGTAGCTGCTTGCCAAGAACTTTACTCAGAGGGAGGGGTTGTTCCTCCGACAGATAAACCCAAACAAGATACACACAGTTCAAGAATTGTCAAATCCAGTCCGTATTAAATCCAAGGCAGATAACGTTGTTTCAAAGATACAATGTGACTCGCTAGTAGTTTGTTTTGTCCGTCACAGAGTCTGAATGGCCACCTCACCCCCTTTTATCCCCTGTGGGGTGTGGTCCAGTGACTCAGCTTAATCCCTGGCACGCCTCCTTTTCTGCTGCGTGCGCCTGTCTCTCCGACGCTGGCGTGGATCCAGCCAAGACTTATCTCCGTCACTGTCCGACTGCGAGGAGATACCTGGCTCCTGGCCAATCTCTTCTCCTTCGGGAAACACCTGAGGCATTGCCAGAGAGGAGGGTCCTGGAGAGGGAGGGCTGGCCAACTCCTCTCCTTCATGTTCGCAGCCTTCTCCCTCCGATAAGTCGGCCTCGGGGGTCGGAGTCACAACAGTGCCATAGGTTCACCATCACGGCCCTATGTCATTCCGGACAAATCCCAAAGGTGCTTTTTCAAAAGGCAACTGGACATGTTTTTTTTCCTTGAAGACGTTTCGTTTCTCATCCAAGAAGCTTCTTCACTTCTGAAGAATTTAAGAAGCTTCTTGGGATGAGAAGCGAAACGTCTTCAAGGAAAAACTAAGCCCAGCTGCCTTTTGAAAAAGCCCCTTTGGGACAACCATGACCGGGATGACTGAGAATCTCCAGAGACATTCCAGACAAATGGCTGTCCGATCTCATCTTAAAAACCTCCTGTGATGGAGCATCCACAACTTCTGGAGGCAAGTCGTTCCGCTGATTAATTGTTTCAACTGTCAGGAAATTTCTCCCTAGTTCTAAGTTGCTTCTCTCCTTGATTAGTTTCCATCCATTGCTTCTTGTCCTGCCTTCTGGTGCTTTGGAGAATAAGTCGACCATGTCTTCTTTGGGGCAGCCCCCTCAAATATTGGAAGACTGCTATCGTGTCACCCCTAGTCCTTCTTTTCACTGGACTAGACATCCCCAATTCCCACAATCGTTCTTCCTATGTTTTAGCCTCCAGTCCCTTAATCGTCTTTGTTGCTCTTCTCTGCACTCTTTCTAGAGCCTCCACATCTTTTTTTATATCGTGGTGACCAAAACTGGATGCCGGATTCCAAGTGTGGCCTTGCCAAGGCATGATAAAGTGGTATTAACACTTCGCGTGATTTTGAATCGGTCCCTCGGTTAATGCAGCCTAGGATTTCCATGGCTTTTCTGGCAGCTGCTGCACCCTGCTGGCTCATATTTAAGTGATTGTCCACTAGGACTCCGAGATCCCTCTCACAGTTACTGCTATTAAGACAGGTACCACCTATTCTGTACCTGTGCATATGGTTTTTCTTGCCTAAGTGAAAACCTTACTTATTTCACCACTGAATTTCATTTTGTTAAGAGGCTAAACCATCTAACTCAAACCACCAGAACTCTTATTATCTTTATTGCTCTTCTCCGCACTCTTTCTGGAGTCTCAGCATCTGGTCTCGTGCAGGGGTGAAATGTAAAATTTGTTACTACCGGTTCTGTGGGTGTGGCTTGGTGGGGCGGGGGTAATGTGACTGGGTGGGCGTGGCCAACTTTTTTTTTTTAACTTTTCAAAGCATTTTTTCTAATGCTTTGAAAAGCCTCTGCCGATCCGGCAACTCAGCTGGGATCGTCGGAGACTTTTCAAAGCATTTTTTTTAACCACCTCTTTTTAACCACCAATCATCAGGAGACGGTGAGTTCTAGTCCCGCCTTAGGCATGAAAGCCGGCTGGGGGACTTTGGGCCAATCATCAGGAGACGGTGAGTTCTAGTCCCGCCTTAGGCATGAAAGCCGGCTGGGTGACTTTGGGCCAATCATCAGGAGACGGTGAGTTCTAGTCCCGCCTTAGGCATGAAAGCCGGCTGGGTGACTTTGGGCCAATCATCAGGAGACGGTGAGTTCTAGTCCCGCCTTAGGCATGAAAGCCGGCTGGGGGACTTTGGGCCAATCATCAGGAGACGGTGAGTTCTAGTCCCGCCTTAGGCATGAAAGCCGGCTGGGTGACTTTGGGCCAATCATCAGGAGACGGTGAGTTCTAGTCCCGCCTTAGGCATGAAAGCCGGCTGGGTGACTTTGGGCCAATCATCAGGAGACGGTGAGTTCTAGTCCCGCCTTAGGCATGAAAGCCGGCTGGGGGACTTTGGGCCAATCATCAGGAGACGGTGAGTTCTAGTCCCGCCTTAGGCATGAAAGCCGGCTGGGTGACTTTGGGCCAATCATCAGGAGACGGTGAGTTCTAGTCCCGCCTTAGGCATGAAAGCCGGCTGGGATCGTCGGAGACTTTTCAAAGCATTTTTTTTAACCACCTCTTCGGCCAAGAGGTTGCGGAAAAAAATGTTTTGAAAAGCCTCTGACGATCTCAGCTGAGCCGCGCGCTCATCAGAGGCTTTTTTTTTTTTTTTACTTTTAAAAGCATTTTTTCATCGGAAGAGGTTGTAGAAAAAATGCTTTTAAAAGTAAAAAAAAAAAAAAGCCTCCGATGATCGTGTGGCTCAGCTGGGCATGGCGGGGGGGCCGCAGGGATTTTTGCTACCGGTTCTCCGAACCTCCCGCTGCCATCGCTACCGGATCAGGCAATCCGATCTGAACCGGGAGCATTTCACCCCTGGGCCTCGTGCCTTCTGCGGACCCCAGTTGGACCTCCTCTCTGGGAGATACACAGCTCCCAGGTTCCTTTCCCAGCACCCAGATGAAGGCATCCGCTGAAGGGGATGAGAAGGGAAATGTTGTCTAGGGGCGACTTCCAGTCCTCTAGTCTTTCCTGTTGGGTGGGTGAGACCCAACAGGGTAGCATTGTTGTACTTTGGGGGTTGTTAAAAAGGCAAGAACTGGAACGGGGTCCAATAAATGCTTCTGCATTCTCTAGGTTGCCCTGTTAATGACTTAGTTCAACCCCCTAGCTAGCTACCTGGGGATGATATACCTGATCAGGGATAGCTACTGCTGCCCCAAAGAAATTCAGGATTCCTGAGATTGTAGAAAGAGTGCAGAGAAGAGCAACAAAAATGATTACGGGACTGGATGGATGGGTGGATGGATGGATGGAGGGAGGGAGGTGTGTACGTGTACATATATACATAGAAAGCTCAGGACCATATATAGGTTGGAAAATTTGGAAGGGGCCTTCATCCTTCAGTGGATAGACAGTGGCTAGAATGATGATGAAGACTGTATATCAGGGGTGAAATCCAGCAGGTTCTGACAGGTTCTACAGAACTGGTAGCGAAAATTTAGAGCAGTTCGGAGAACCGGCAAATACCACCTCTGGCTGGCCCCAGAGGGGTGGGAATGGAGATTTTGCAATATCCTATCCCCAGGAGTGGGGAGGGAATGGGAATTTTGTAGTATCCTTCCCCTGCCACACCCACTAAAGTATACCACGCCCACCAAGCCACGCCCACAGAACCGGTAGTAAAAAAAATTGGAAGTTTGGCTCGTTAGTCATCATCAGTAAGCCACACCCACATCTCATGTATCCTCCCCGTAAAGGTACAATATCTATTTTCTTACTTCTTCGTAGGATTTATGTGTGTTTTTCTTTTAGCCAGGTTTTTCCTAGATAACCAAGGTTTTTCTGCAGCCCTAGCTCAGTGGAATCACATCCACTCGATTCTGGGCTTTTTTCCTTCTGGCAGCCAGCAGGCTCTTGCTGCCTGGTGAGAGACTTATAGATCTATTTCTGGATCTGCAGAAAAAGTTTGGCTGATGAAAGCTTAGTAGAATAAAATTTTAATTATTTTAGTTCCGGAGTTCGCAGAATGTCTGCTTCTTTCTTTACATATATATATGTTTATATACGTATACAGGGGTGGGCTTCAAAAATTAAAGCAAGGGGTCCTCTGGTTGCTAGGTGGGCATGGCCATGGTGGGCATGACCTAGTTGACCTGCACCACAGTGGGGGGGGGGCTTTGCCCTCCCCGGGCTCCAGAGGCCCTCTGGAGGTCGGAAACAGGCCTGTTTCCAGCCTTCCCAAACTTCCAGTAGGCCTGTTTTTCACTCTCCCTGAGCCTCTGTGCATGCCCTGCACTTACCTGCATCGAAAATGGGCCGTGTGGGGACTCTTGGGAGGGGAAGGGTGAGTGGGGGCAGCCAGGAGTGGGATATGGGGGTTCTCCGAACTGCACAGAATCTTAGCTAGAGGTTCTGCCGAACCCCTGCAAACTCCCAGCAGCCCACCCCTGGATATATGTGTATAGATCGATAGATAAATAGATAGATAGATAGATAGATAGATAGATAGATAGATAGATAGATAGATACACATACACATACTCACATACATTTAAATATCAGTTCAATTTGAAAGTGGAAATTGAATGAAATCAAATCTCCTTATTGACAAGAAGCCTTCAATTCATTGTATCTGAAGCCACATTTTTTGTAAGAAGGATGTTGTTTGTGAGTTTTATGCAATTTCTCAAATCTGGCTTTTGTTTTTGAGTGACTCTCACTTCTCCTTCGGCATTTGTTTCGTATCTATATTTGTGCTTTATAGTACTGTAGTACTACAGAATACCTTTGTTTGTCCACAGAGTAAAAGAATGAATTTGAACCACAAACCTTCCTCGAATTCACACATAGTGAGAGAAAGCCAGTTTGGTCTCGTGGTAAATGCACCATGCTGGGAGCTGGGAGACGGTGAGTTCTAGTCCTGCCTTAGGCATGAAAGCCGGCTGGGTGACTTTGGGCCAATCATCAGGAGACGGTGAGTTCTAGTCCCGCCTTAGGCATGGAAGTTAGCGGGGTGACTTTGGACCAATCATCAGGAGATGGTGAGTTCTAGTCCCGCCTTAGGCATGAAAACCAGCTGGGTGACTTTGGACCAATCATCAGGAGACGGTGAGTTCTAGTCCCGCCTTAGGCATGAAAGCCAGCTGGGTGACTTTGGACCAATCATCAGGAGACGGTGAGTTCTAATCCTGCCTTAGGAATGAAAGCCGGCTGGGTGACTTTGGGCCAATCACCAGGAGACAGTGAGTTCTAGTCCCACCTCAGGTCTGCACCCAGTTGGGTGACTTTTGACCAATCTCTGTCTCTCAGCCCAACCCACCTCATAGGGTTTGTTCTTGCGGGAAAAATAGGAGGAGGAAGGAATACGAAGTATTGCCATTTGAGTTATTTATAAAAAAAATAATATAGATGGAATAAAATTATTTTAAAAAGGTACATTTGGGGGCCACCCTGCCCTGTGTATGCAAGCTCTTCAAATATGGTGACACCCCATTCGCTTGCACCCTTGCAGAGTCACCAATCCCCAGGTGTCTCACACCCACACCCCAAATCCCACACTCCTAGCTATCAAGATAAATACTCTCCAAGCTTAGCATATTTACAGCCACCGTTACGTCACTTATTAGAAAGGACAGGCCTTTTTCATTTCAGAAAGCATTTACTCTAGTGTCGACATAAGAAGGAGAAGAGGGGGCAGCTGGCAAGAGGACGCTTGACATTTCACCTACTTATTTTCCTTGAAGGTAATATCCCCTAGGAGATGAGATGGGAGGGGGGACATTCCTGGGAGCTTAAGTAGTAGATATGGGGAGAGTGATTTGGAAGAGGGCCAATGAGATGCAGAGAATTGGGGAACGGAAAGGGAAGGTTTGGGGTCAGGAAGTCAGAGTTGGCTACGCCACGATCGGGGACAGATTGTCGTGCTTAATCAAATGAAAAATTTCTTCAAAGACTCTCTGTTTGGAAATGCAATTTATTTTATTTGAGACGACATCGAAACCTGACACTGTGCTTTAGACCAGGGGTCTCCAACCTTGTCAACTTTACAAAATTCTTTCTTTCTTTCTTTCTTTCTTTCTTTCTTTCTTTCTTTCTTTCTTTCTTTCTTTCTTTCTTTCTTTCTTTTTTCCTTCCTTCCTTCCTTCCTTCCTTCCTTCCTTCCTTCCTTCCTTCCTTCCTTCCTCCTTCTCCCCCTTCCCACAAATGTCATCCTGTTCTAGCACTGATGATGTTACCTCGTTGGGTAATGAAACGTCTGCAAGAAAACAATCAAGCTCAGAGAGCACCAAGGAGCCCTCATGACAACCCTGAGCTACAAACATTCTCCTTTATTAAATGTAAATGTGAGTTGGCTGATACAGTAACTACGTGTATTTGTTCTCCTTTTTTTTTTTGAAATGCCACGATCCCTTCATCAAACTGAACTTCTGTTGTAGAGGTCACCCTTCAGTTTTACACCATGATAATCAGCAGAAACCATAATTTCCTGGAAGGGACACAGGGCAGGTCGAGAGACCACAACATTTGTGATCAAGAATTGCGATTATCCAGAGAAGGGAAGAAGAAAACGGTAGTAAACAACCAACCAAGAGCCTTGGTGGCGCAGCAGACTAAAGTGCTGTTAAGTAGCACCAGCTGCCTGCAATTACTGCGAGTTCGAATCTCACCAGGCTCAAGGTTGACTCAGCCTTCCATCCTCCCGAGGTAGGTAAAATGAGGCCCCGGATTGTGGGGGCAATAAGCTGACTTATTATAAAAAAGAACACCGCTTAGGGGGGCCCCGGAAGCCCTACTAAGCAGGTATATATAAAAGTATGAAGGCTATTGCTTAACGCATTGTAAGCCGCCCTGAGTCTCCGGAGAAGGGCGGCATATAAATCGAACCAATAAATAAATAAATAAATAAACCCCTATGAAAAATAACATGAACTCGACTGGGGAAAGTTGACCGGACAACAACCCGAAGCAAGGAAGAACAGAAGAAAGAAGATGTCAGACAAAAATTGTGGATTTTTGAGTGGGGTGGGCACTTAAAGCAGGAGTGAAATGCTTCCGCTTCAGCCCGGTTTGACCGAACCGGTAGCGATGGCAGCTGGTAGTTCAGAGAACCGGTAGTGATGGCGGTGCAAGGCTCCACCCACCCACCCGGTCGTCATTACTTCCTGGTCAACTTACCCTCTGAACATGCGCAGAAGGGTTTGCACATGCGTAGAGGGTCCGCGTGCGCATGTGATACACACACACACACGTGAGTGAAGCAAGCGCATGCACGACATGTGCACTTCCGAACCGGTTGGGAAGGTAAGTAGATTTCACCCGTGGCTTAAAGCAAAGGAATCTCAATGATCATCAATCTTGAGCCACTTTGGTTGATTTTTTAGGGGAAACTTTTGAAGAATGAGCTGTTTTGGACACCATGCTTCACTGTTGCCATCTTTGTTCTTTTTGTGGTGTGCAGTCAGTCTCAGTAACCGCATGAGTCCAGCTAGTCCTCAACCTACAACCACGATGGAGCCCCAAATTTCCGTTGCTAAGCAAGACGGTTATTAAATGAGTTTTGCTCCTCTTTACGACCCTTCTTGCCACACTTGTTAAAGGAATCGCTGTGGTTGTTAAGTGAGTCACATGGTGGTTAAGTGAATCTGGCTCCCCCATTGACTTTGCTTGTCAGAAGGTGTTCTGCCCCAGCTACGGACCCCAAAGAACGCAGCACACACGAAGTCTGTACAAACCTTAGTTTACTAAATTAAATCGGTCTTTTTCAAATAAAGGCTGTTAATTAACTTTCTTAACAGCCTACAAGAATCCAAAGAATAAATAATCGTAATCTTACTATGGTTGGCAGAAAGCCCAGAAGCAATTTGCAGGAAACTGATAAGAGAACTAAGATCAGGACACGAAGGAGAGTGAACTAAAGTTGTTCCCTACAAATTGCTTCAGTCGGTGTTCTTCCTTAAATAGGCTAAGGGAGTGGTCAATTAGCCCCAAGCCTTACTCTTGAGGAGACCTCCTCCTGAGGAGCCACTCCTGCCTTTTGGCAGCTCTGTGCACCCATGCATTGAGAAGAGGCTCCTCCTCTTCTTCCTCTTCACTTAAGGGAGCTTCTGGAGGTTCTGAAGGCCCTGGCTGAATCCCTGCCTCTGGCACCACATCCTCTCCAGCCTCCTCACTGTCCGACTCGAGTGCCAGCTGCACAGGCTGCTGACGCAGCACCACACCAGCCTCCTTGCTGTCGGAATCAGCTACTAGCTGCACAGGCCGCTGATGGGCCACAACAGAAGGTCACCAAAGGGGATCACGTGAAACCGGGACACTGCAACCGTCATAAGTACATGCCAGTTTCCAAGCATCTGAATTTCGATTACATGACCGTGGAGATGTGGCAACCGTAATACAGTAGGTGTGACAAACGGTCCTAAGTCACTTTTTTCACTGCAATGGGCACTAAGTGAACTTTTGTAAGTGGAGGACAATCTGTAAATAATATATTTTAATAATAAATCAATGTAAAAGAGTCACAATTGCCCACCTCTGTTCTAGTCCAACTCCCTGCTTGCTTAGGCAGGAAACCCTACACCACTTCAGACAAATGGTTATCCGACATCTTCTTAAAAACTTCCAGTGTTGGAGCATTCACAACTTCTGGTGGCAAGTAGTTCCACTGATTAATAGTCCCCACCTTATTTCTAGGTTGGTCCTCTCCTTGACTAGCTTCCATCCGTTGCTTCTTGTCCTGCCTTCAGGTGCTTTGGAGAATAACTTGACTCCCTCTTCTTTGGGGCAGCCCCTCAAATATTGGAACACTGCTATCATGTCTCCCCTAGTCCTTCTTTTCATTAAACTGGACATAACCCAATTCCAGCAACCGTTCTTCATATGTTTTAGCCTCCAGTCCCCCAATCAGCGGTGAAATCCAGCAGGTTCTGACAGGTTCTGGAGAACCGGTAGTGGAAATTTTGAGTAGTTCGGAGAACCGGCAAATGCCACCTCCGGCTGGTCCCAGTGTGGGGTGGGAATGGAGATTTTGCAGTATCCTTCCCCTGCCATGCCCACCAGGGGTGGGTTCTAAAAATTTTTACTACCGGTTCTGTGGGCATGGCTTATTTTGTGGGCGTGGCTTGATGGTCATGTGACAATTCTTTAGGATTTAGCAGAAGTACTGGTCTACCAGGCTTTTAACTGCTTGCAGAGCTGTACCGGTCTACCCATTTGTTTTTGGAGGCATCGGTCTACCCATTTGTTTTTCGAGCGCACTGGTCTACCACCACACTGCCTTTTAACACTGATCAGCTGTAGGGCGGCCCTTTGAAGCCCCGCGGCAAGAGTTTAAACAGTTTTTTTCCTTCTAGCCGATCAGCTGGGACTCGGGAGGCACTGAATAGATTGGGGGCAGGGCCAAATAAAAGGTAAGAATAACGCAGGGGGTGGGTGGGAGAGCCCAGCTCCCGAACAAAGAGAACCGGTTCGGTGATGTCATATCGTCACCGCTACCAGCTCGGCCAAACCGGGCCAAACCGGGAGGAACCCACCACTGATGCCCACCAAGCCATGCCCACCAAGCCAGACCACGCCAAGCCCACAAAACCGGTAGTAAAAAAAAATTGGATTTCACCACTGTCCTTAATCATCTCTGTTGCTCTTCTCTGCACTCCTTCCAGAGTCTCAACATCTTTTTAATATTGTGGTGACCAAAACTAGATGCAGTGGTCTTACAAAGGCATTATAACAATAGCACTTAGACTTATATACAGCTCCATAGTGCTTTACAATACTCTCTGGGCAGTTTATAAAGTCAGCCTCTTGTCTGCAACGATCCAGGTCTTCGTTTTACTGACTTTGGAAGGATGGAAGTCTGAGTCAACCCTTGATCCGTCCCCGTCCACACACACACACAAACACAGCCAGCTGAGGGTTAAGAAAGTACTTGGCACGCACACAGGTCGTTATCTCAAACTTGGCAGCAATATAATCACCGTCTGCCAAGAGCTTTTACTGCAACAGATAACATAAAATTACATACGCATTGCAAATAGTCCAGCAAAACAATATCCCTTTCGGCAGCTTCAGACGTTGTTCAAGTGACTAGCCAAAGTTCGTTTTTGTTCGTCACGGAGTTTTACCAGCCACCACCCTCTCTTATATAGTCTCTGGGGTGTGGTCCAGTGACTCAGTTCTAATCCCTAGCACGCCTCCTTAACTGCTGCAACCGTTTATCACGCCTTCGTTGGCGTGCATCCAGGAATGACGGCTCTCCTTCGCTCTCATCCGAGACACCTGGCTCCTGGCTAATCTCCTCTCCCTCGGCCGGCACCTGAGACAGTGCCAGAGGGGAGGGGCCTGGAGAGGGAGGCCTGGCTGACTCCTCTTCCTCATGTTCGGAGCTTTCTTCCTCCGATGAGATAGGCTCAGAGGGCGGGGCCACAACAACCCTGAGCTCCCTTAGGATCAAACCCGAGGCTATGGGCAGAGTCAGCCTGCAAATACTGCTTTCTAACCGCTGTGCCACCAGAGTGAATACTGTGTAAAGATGCCCTCCAAAAGCAGAGAAACTTCCTTCTGGAAGATGTTGACTTCTGCAGTCTATGCGGAAGTATGATGCCGATAACCCTAAGAATGATGATAACCAGATTACCACAAATGATAGTCTCTACAAAGGCAGATCATTGCCATCTGGACCGAACAAGGTCAAAATAGTTCAGTGCCATTTTTTTTCAACCTTGACAGCTTTAAGATGCATGGACTGCAACACCCAGAATTCCTCAGTCAGCCCTTGGCAACCTTTGTGAAGTCTGGACTTCAACTCCCAGAATTCCTCAGCCAGCATTTCCTGGAGTTGAAGACCACTCCTCTTAAAGCCGCCAAGGTTGAAAAAAAAATACAGTTTTAAGGGGACATTAATCCTAGGAAAGGGGACACGGTGACTCAGTGGCTAAGAATCTGAGCTTGTCGATCGAAAGGTCGGCAGTTTGGCGGTTCGAATCCCTGGTGCCGCGTAACGGCATGAGCTCCCGTTACTTGTCCCAGCTTCTGCCAACCTAGCAGTTCGAAAGCACGTAAAGAATGCAAGTAGAAAAATAGGGACCACCTTTGGTGGGAAGGGAACAGCGTTCCGTGCGCCTTTGGTGTTTAGTCATGCCGGCCACATGACCACGGAGACGTCTTCGGACAGCGCTGGCTCTTCGGCTTTGAAACGGAGATGAGCACCGCCCCCTAGAGTCAGGAACAACTAGCTCATATGTGCAAGGGGAACCTTTACCTTTATCTTTAATCCTAGAGAGGCCTCTGATCCGTGATGGTGATGTCATAAAAAGCAAGGGAAGGCCTCCAGATGGCCCTATCCCCATAACCAAGGAGGGTCAGAATGAAATCAAAGAAGATGATCCAGTAAGAATATCCTTTGCTTCTTTTGTGGATGGCTTCGTTTTCTGTTTGCTTCACGCTTCTCGGTTTCCCCAAATGTGTCCAGAGTCCAAACTGAACACTAACAATCATCACGAGGCATTCAGGTTAGAAAAAAAAAAGGGTGGTGGGAACGCGAGTTGAATCTCTCTCTTGAAACCTTTCAAGAGAAGGCTAGAGGTTCATCTGGATTGTCACAGCTTTCTTATTAACAGACCGGTGGGTATCCCAAATCCACATTTCTCAGCAGTCCAGATGAGGTTGGGAAAATTCCAGCCCCATGGAGATATAGGACTCTCTCGGATTGATGGTGGTAGGCTGTGTGGATTCACACATGCCAAAAAAAAAATCCGACGGGCTGCTTAAACAATGTTTGTTGTGTTGGAAGAAATTTCTTGGGTTCGTTTCCCAGCTGGGAAGCAGTCACCGATGCTGAGAAGAAATAGACATGGAAGCCAGCTGCCAGAAAAGGTATCTGAATACCCACCTCCGGCTGGCCCCAGAGTGGGGTGGGAATGGAGATTTTGCAATATCCTTCCCCTAGAATGGGGTGGGAATGGAGATTTTGCAGTATCCTTCCCCTGCCACGCCATGCCCACCAAGCCACACCACGCCCACCAAGCCACGCCCACAGAACCGGTAATAAAAAAATTTGAATTCCATCACCGATTCCATTCCATTCCATTCCACTCCACTCCACTCCATTCCATTCTATTCTTCATTCTAATGTTCTGTTCTGTTCTGTTCTGTTCTGTTCTGTTCTGTTCTGTTCTACTCCACTCCACTCCACTCCACTCCACTCCACTCCATTCCATTCCATTCCATTCCATTCCATTCCATTCCATTCCATTCCATTCTATTCTATTCTATTCTATTCTATTCTATTCTATTCTAGCCATGCTAGCTTGGTTAAGCAGACCATCAGATTCTGGCATATGTGAATCCACACAATCTACCACCATCAACCTGGATAAGTCTTATTTTTCCATGGGGCTGAAATTTCACCCAACCTTATCCGGAGCCTCTGAGAAACCTGGATTAGGGGTGCTGGCTGGGGAATTCTGGGAGTCCACAAGTCTTTAAAGTTGCCAAATTTGGAGACTTTCGAACTAGAATCTTAGTCTTATTTGTCAGATTTCTTGAAGGAGTTGGGTGGGTGGGTGGGAAACAGGGCTAGGTTACAGAAGTTTGAATAATTTCTTTTAGGAACCCGTGTATTATAACTTCAGGTTCATGAGCCTCAAGGCCTAGAACAGGGCTCTGCAACCTTAAACACTCAAAAGAGCCATTTGGACCCATTTCCCACAGAAAAGAAAACACCGGGAGCCACAAAACCCTTCCCGTGCCTGACTATTTCTTGAGCGGCCACAAAACTAACATATGTAGTTGAATTAAATGTTCTGTTTTCTTCTGAAACTTTTCTTTTCTTGGATTTATCCATAGTTGGTTGGCCTACTGGGGGTTGAAAAGCTCAATAAATTGTGTGCCAGCGGGTGTCGCACATTGGCAGTTGTGACGCATATTTTGAGTGACAGGGAACCACAGCAGAGAGGTGAAAGAGCTACATGCGGCTCCAGAGCTTCAGGTTGCTGACCCCTGGCCTAGAATCAGTAGTGGGTTTCAATTACCTTCGCTACCGGTTTGGAACTGTGAGTGCATGCTCACAGAACTCTGTGCATGCACAGAGCGTCCGTGATGACATCCGGGCAGGTGGGCGGAGCCTCCTGCCACCCCCACCCCCGCTACCGGTTTGCCCAAACTGGGCCAAACCGGTAGAAACTCACCACTGCCTAGAATTCCTTGATTTTCTTTCTTACTGTAGTGGTATGTAGTCTGGATTCCCAGGAGGGAGGGGCTGCAATCCGAAGGGGAAAGAGGCAATAAAACTTAGATAGTTTGGTTGTGAATAAGAGATGTAAGAAGGCTCCTTGCCTAACAATTCTCAGAGTACCAATACAGGTAGTCTCAACTTACAACCATTTCGCTTAGTGACTGTTTAAAGTTACAACAGCTCTGAAAAAAGTGGTTTATGACAGTTTTTCACACTTACAACCATTGCAGCATCCCCCCAGGGTCATGATGGGATCAGAATTCAGCCACATGGCAACTGCTGTGCATTGATGACGCTTGCAGTGTCCTAGGGTCATGTGATCACTTTTTGCGACCTTCTGATCAGAAAAGTCAATGGGGCAAGCCAGATTCACTTAACACCTGCGTTATTTAATTAGCAACCACAGTGATTTGCTTACCAACTGTGGAAAGAAATGTTGTAAAATGGGGCAAAACTCACATAACAACTGTCTCATGAAGATGATAGATAGATAGATAGATAGATAGATAGATAGATAGATAGATAGATACATAGATACATAGATAATGAATGGATGATGGATGGATGGATAGATAAATAGATACATAGATACATAGATACATAGATAGATAGATAGATAGATAGATAGATAGATAGATAGATGATAGATGATGGATGGATAGATGGATGGATGGATGGATAGATAAATAGATACATAGATACATAGATACATAGATAGATAGATGATAGATGATGGATGGATAGATGGATGGATGGATAGATAGATAGATAGATGTATAGATAGATAATGGATAGATGGATAGATGGATGGATGGATAGATAGATAGATAGATGGATAGATGATAGATGGATAGAATGATGGATGGATGGATGATAGACAGACTGTAGAGTACAGTATCTGTGATACAGATACTGTAGATAGATTGTAGAGATGGATGGATAGATAGATAGATAGATAGATAGATAGATAGATAGATAATAGATGGATAGATGGATAGATGGATAGATGGATAGATGGATAGATGGATAGATAGATAGATGGATGGATGGATGGATGGATGGATAGATAGATGGATAGATGATAGATGGATAGAATGATGGATGGATGGATGGATGATAGACAGACTGTAGAGTACAGTATCTGTGATACAGATACTGTAGATAGATTGTAGAGATGGGTGGATAGATAGATGATAGATAGATAGATAGATGATAGATAGATAGATAGATAGATAGATAGATAGATGATGGATGGATGGATAGATAGATGATAGATAGATAGATAGATAGATAGATAGATAGATAGATAGATAGATGATAGACAGACAGACAGACAGACAGATACTGTAGAGATAGGGATAGATGGATGGATGGATGGAAGGAAGATACCTCTTAGAAGCCATTACAACTTTGTGGTCTGCTTGTCTCTTTTCCAGAATGACCTTAACCACCCTGTTCCCTCTCCATGGGTGGTGACAATCACAGCTTCCTGGAACTTCTCAGTCCCAAGAAGGTTTTCATCCACCAGAAGCAGAGAAGCAGCAACTGGCTGGCCAGAGAAGGCAGGGCCCAGGAGCTTTAGGGGCGACAAGATGGCAGGTCTACCACCACCAACACCACCCATACCGCAACCCCCACTCCCACCACCCCCTATGCCTGGCCCATATCCAGGCTACCCACCACCAGGATATCCACCCCCTTATGGAGGTTACCCACCACCAGTCCGTGTCTATGTGACGGAGACGCCGCACGCCAGGGAACAGGCACACGCGGCGGGCTGGCTGGAAGGCTGTTGCACAGCCCTCTGCTGTTGCTGGCTCTGCGAACTCCTCTCACGCCACATCCATGGCGCTCCTTTTTAGGATCGCAACTATCAAAAACCCAGCTGGGCATCATCTTCTGACATGGGTTTCCAGGACTGTAATAAACAATAAACATCTTTCTAACAGGGACAAGGACCTGTGTCTATCCAATTCCAGTGTTCGTTTCGTTTCATTTCATGCCCCAGGTTAGGAACTCTGAGACTGACTTCTAGTCCGGCCTTAGCTGGATGACTTTGGGCCAATCACCAGGAGACTGTGAGTTCTAGTCCTGCCTTAGTCAGGAAAGCAGATTGGATGACTTTGGGCCAATCACCAGGAGACTGTGAGTTTTAGTCCCGCCTTTGGTATGAAAGCCAATGGGATGACTTTGGGCCAATCACCAGGTGACTGTGAGTTCTAGTCCTGCCTTAGTCATGAAAGCAGGTTGGATGACTTTGGGCCAATCACCAGGAGACTGTGAGTTCTAGTCCTGCCTTAGTCATGAAAGCCAGCTGGGTGACTTTGGGCCAATCACCAGGAGACTGTGAGTTCTAGTCCTGCCTTAGTCATGAAAGCAGGTTGGATGACTTTGGGCCAATCACCAGGAGACTGTGAGTTTTAGTCCCGCCTTTGGTATGAAAGCCAATGGGATGACTTTGGGCCAATCACCAGGTGACTGTGAGTTCTAGTCCTGCCTTAGTCATGAAAGCAGGTTGGATGACTTTGGGCCAATCACCAGGAGACTGTGAGTTCTAGTCCTGCCTTAGTCATGAAAGCAGGTTGGATGACTTTGGGCCAATCACCAGGAGACTGTGAGTTCTAGTCCTGCCTTAGTCATGAAAGCCAGCTGGGTGACTTTGGGCCAATCACCAGGAGACTGTGAGTTCTAGTCCTGCCTTAGTCATGAAAGCAGGTTGGATGACTTTGGGCCAATCACCAGGTGACTGTGAGTTCTAGTCCTGCCTTAGTCATGAAAGCCAGCTGGGTGACTTTGGGCCAATCACCAGAAGACTGTGAGTTCTAGTCCTACCTTTGGTATGAAAGCCAATGAGATGACTTTGGGTCAATCAGCAGTAGACTGTAAATTCTAATCCCGTGATGGCGAACCTATGGCACACGTGCCACAGGTAGCACATGGAACCATATCGGTGGGCAAACGAACATTGCCCTAGCTCATCTCTGGCACGCATGCATGCACCGTCCAACTAATTTTTGGGCCTTCTGGGCCCACCAGAAGTCGGGAAACAAGCTGTTTTCGGCCTCCGGAGGTCCTCTGGGGAGTGGGGAAGGCCGTTTTTGCCCTCCCCAGGCTCCTAGAAAGGCTCTGGAGACTGGGGAGGGCGAAAAACGGACCTACTGGGCCCACCATGCCATCGTGTGCTGAAAGCGGGGGGAGCGGGGGCCACACGCATGCGCGGGGGAGTGGGGGGCATTGAATTATGGGTGTGGGCATGCATGCATGCGACACCCCCCCCCCGCTCTCCTCTGCTTTTGGCACACGATGGCAAAAAGGTTAGCCGCCACTGTTCTAGTCCCTCTGTAGGCATGAAAGCCAATGGGGAAAAAGTGGGGTAGAGTTCCCACCCCCCATCTTTTGACTCAAAATCCCCCCCCCTCATTTTGGGTATCCAATACACTTAGATAAATGGCAAGAGATTTGGTGGGATAATATGAAATTAGTAGTATCCACGGCCTATAAAGAAAATATCTATAAGATGATATACAGGTGGCACCTGCCTCCCGATAGACTAGCTAAAATGTTTTCTGGGCAGTCGGCGGATTGTTGGAAATGCGGATGGGAACATGGCACCTATTACCATCAGTGGTGGATGTGTCCCAAAGCAGTGATATTTTGCGGGAAAATAAAAAAATGGCTTAATGAGATCTTAACATTAAAAATTGATTGGCGACCAGAGTTATGCCAGCTCGATTCTAAGCCGGAAAATATAAAAAGGGACTTATGGTATTTGGCACTACATATCATTACAGTGGTGAGACAGACGTATGCTCAACTCTGGAAAAATCAAAATATCCCAACAGAGGAGGCTATTATAAAAAAAAATTTAGAATGTGCGGAAGCAGATATGCTAACTAAAATATTAAAGGATAGAGAGCAAACACAAGTAGGTTTAGCTTGGGAAATTTTTTATAAATGGTAAGAAAAGAGGAAACTATAACCCACATTAGATGAGGAATGTTATTTAATGAGGAACTTATATTATATAGGATAAGTGAGGTCGGATAGACCTAATTGATGTATTAAGGTATATAAGCTGTTCTGTCTTCTCCGGAATATAATATAGAGTTATAGTACCGAATATTTGTTTATTAAGGTATTATATGGAAGTATGTTTGTTTATTGTTGTATTGTTCTTTGTGTGTCATTTTATGTTGTGTTGTCTTTTCTTTTTAACCGAAATGTAAATAAAGATTATTTTAAAAAAAAAAAGCCCCCCCCCCTCAGAGCCCCACCCCCAGTGTGTCTGACTACCTTTAGATGTACTATGCCAGTTGTCAGGTTTCGAGGTCGTCTCAAATAAATTGCATTTCAAACAAAGTCTTTGATGAAAAAAAACTCCCATTTATTAAGCACGACATTCTAATTCCGATTCCATCGTAGCCAACACTGACTTCCAGACCCAAAACCCTCCCTTTCTGTTCCCCACTCCCCTGCACTCATTGGCCATCTTCCAAGTCACTCTACCCCTATCTACTGCTCCAACTCAAAGGAATCTCCCCCCTCCCATCCCATCTCCTAGGGGATATTATCTCCAGGGAAAATAAGTAGGTGAAAAGTCAAACGTCCCTTTCCAGACGCCTCCGCTTCTCCTTCTTATGTCAGCACTAGAGTAAATGCAGCTTGAAGTGCTGACACCAATGATGGCTAAACGTTTTGCCATCACATGCCAAGAGCAGGAGGAGCGCAGGGGTGGGTGGGTGTCGTTCGAGTGTGTGCTCACACCCATAATACAATGCCCTGTGACCTATTTTGGGCCTGGCAGGCTTCCCTGCAGCTTCCTGGGACCAAAAATGGACCACGGGGAGGTGCACTGCACTCCCCATGGCCTGTTTTGGCAGGGGGATGCAACACTCCCCCCGAACTCCCTCCGTCCCTGCCCATACGTGCATTCCCCCCGCCCCCACACATTTGCGCACGATCCCCCATGCATGCATGTGCATCTCCCGCATGCACCCCGCCCCTGTGCCAGAGACCCGAAAATCAGCTGGCCAGCGGGAGGCGCGCGCACATGCACAGTGGAGCTGAGCTGGGCAACGGCTCGCGTGCCCGCACATGCCATCTGTGGCACACGTGCCATAGGTTCGCCATCACGGTCCTATGCAGTGGTGGGTTTCAAAAATTTTTAGTACCAGTTCTGTGGGCGTGGCTTGGTGGGCATGGCATGGCATGGCATGGCATGGTTGGCGTGGCAGGGGAAGGTTACTGCAAAACCCCCATTTCCTCCTGATCAGCTGGGACTCGGGAGGCAGCGAATAGATGGGGGCAGGGCCAGTCAGAGGTGATATTTACCAGTTCTCCTAACTACTCAAAATTTCCGCTGCTGGTTCTCCAGAACTAGTCAGAACCTGCTGAAGCCCACCTCTGATCCTATGTCTTTAAAACAGGAAATGCTGAGACAGGAAGTGTCTCCCCAAGTCAGCCTCTATTAAAAATGAATTCGCTTTGTCTCACTTTGACAATATCCATTGTCCTCTTTTTTTTAATCTGTCCCCAGGGGGATTCTGGGAGTGCCTTGCTCTGCAACGGGGTGGCCCACGGCATCGTCTCCTACGGATTCCAGACCCCGCCTTCCATATACACCCGTGTGGCTTACTACCTTCCTTGGATCCAGGCGACGATGAAGGAAAACTGATGAGAAGAGAGAGAGAAACCTATTGCAGTGCTTCAATGCATCTTTTTCGGTCGCCTCTGCTTCTCTGGTGCTTTGCAGCTGCTAAAAAGAATTTTGCAATACAGAAAGTCTTGAGAGGGGGGCAATCTTTGATTAGGCATGTTATAAAGTTAGCCTTTTGATCTGCACAAAATAAAGTCTTCCCTTATCAATTATTGGACCAGCTATTGGTTCTTCTGCTCGCCAGCTGTTTTCTGTTTTACAGGTAACTCTCGACTTAGGACCACAATGGAACCCTAAATTTATGTTGCCAAGCGTGACAGTTGCTAAATGAGTCTTGCCCCATTATACAACCTTTCTTGCCACAGGGGTTATGTGTCTACATTACTCAGAAATGTGTGAGAAGTTTTATATACAAATACTAGCTGAATACCCGTGCTCCGCTACGAAACTATGTGATCGGGCTTGATAAATCAACACTTACAGCTTGAAAATTAATGAGTAGTTATGGTCGGCCTCTCCTCTCCCCTTCTATCCCTCAGCCTTGCCCCACAGAAGCCTCCCCTATCCTATTCTCTGCTTGCTGCTGTGAAAGTAAAACTGAAACTCCTCTCCTCTGCTTGTGTTTTGCATTTGGAACAGATTTCTTTTCAGGTGGGGAGATGGAATAGAACTCCTTAGTATCAGAGCGTGGAACAGATTTCTTTTCAGGTGGGGAGGGGGAGTAGAACTCTTTAGCATCAGAGGACTGTTTGGAAACAGTATTTGCTGTGTGAGCAAGGAGACAGGAAGGAGCCTGGGTGTGGCTTAGCTCAACTGTTCTGTTAGTAAAGCTGCTTGCTGCTGTGAAAGTAAAACTGAAACTGAAACTCCTCTCCTCTGCTTGTGTTTTACATTTGGAACAGATTTCTTTTCAGGTGGGGAAGGGGAATAGAACTCCTTAGCATCAGAGAGTGTTAATAATAATATGGGAAATACTAATGTTCTGATGATCATTTCGAAAAATCCTTTCTTAGAAGCCAAAAGGAACATACGTGCCAAATTTCAAGTTTGTAGGCTTTACGGTTCTGGAGATTTTGTGATGATGCGTGAGTGATATTTCGCTTTTATATATATATAGGTATATACAGTGGTGAAATCCAATTTTTTTTACTACCGGTTCTGTGGGTGATACTTGGTGGTGTGTGTGTGTGTGTGTATATATATATATTTTCTCAGGTTTTCGCGGGTGTTTGTATGTAGGTCTTTGGTTATTCGGGTCTTCTCCCACGTAAAATTGGAAGTGTCTTGGCGACGTTTCGACGAAGTCTCATTCGTCATCTTCAGGCTGGTGTTCTCGGCTTCGTGCTTTCAGGAGCAATGTGAGATCGCAGCTGTCTCTTCCTTTTAACTGCTAGTGGGGGTGTGAGCTGATTGGGTGGGAAGTTGGCTGTGTTCTGATTGGGTGGAGGTGTGTTCTGATTGGTTAGGGGCTTGGCTGTGCTCTGATTGGATGGGGGGTTGGTTGTGCTCTGATTGGAAGGGTGTGTGTTCTGTTTGGGTGGGGGCTTGGTTGTGCTCAGCTTAGTCTGAGTTGCAGGGGGATTTGAGCTGGTGAGCTGCGTTGTTGTTTGGCTTCGTGTTTGTGGCCGTGCGAGCTCTTCATGGTGGGTGTCAGTCTGCTTCATGTATGGATTGGAGGGGTTTAAAGTGGCTAATGATGCAGCTGCGGTCTGGCTTCTGGTCCTTGGTCGTGGCTCATTATCAGTGTGGGTTTGAGTCTGCTTTCTGCATGGATGTGTGGTGGTGACATCCTGTGTGGCTCTCGTGAGTGTGGGTCTGGTGTCATTCGTCGTGTTAGGGACTCGTTTGTCAATAAGGGCGGGTTTCCAAATGGCTGGTAGGCGGGAGGTATTGTCTCGTTTGTTCATGCTGTGTGGGCGTTTTTCTATCTCGATGGCTTCTCTGATTATTCTGTTGTTAAAGTGTTCAGTTTTGGCAATAGTTCTGGTCTTTTTAAAGTCAATATCATGTCCTGTGGCTTTAAGGTGTTGGACCAGGGAAGAAGTTGGTTCCTCTTTTCTGACTGAGTTCTTGTGTTCTTCTATGTCGTTCTACATGACGAATGACACCAGACCCACACTCACGAGAGCCATACAGGATGTGGGTTGCCCCCGGTTCGCACCGGTTCTATAGAACCGGTAGTAAAACCGGCGGGAGGCTCCGCCCACTGACCCTGACATCATCAAAACGCTTCTGTGCTTGCACAGAAGAATGTGCGTGCGCACTTGCTTCGCACGCAGCCCCATTGTAAACCGGTAGTAAAGATAAGTAGAACCCACCCCTGACACACACATGCCCCTCAGCCAGTAAACACTTCCACACACCTGACAAGCTCCCCCTCTAAGAGTCTACCACTGTACCCCATTTCTCTGCCGCCTGCCCCTTAAAGCAAACTATTTTGCTTTTAGGAATACATATTTCTTCTTTCCTCACAGCTGTCTGGATCTCATTTTTATTCATTCTTGTGCAACAGCCGCTTGAGCTGGAATCCCAAATTATTCCTCTGACAGATGCTAGAAGATTTTCATATTAGTCTGGTGTTCCTCCGCCAATACAAATAGTCCTTGACTTACAACTATTCATTTAGCAATTGTTCAAAATTACAATGGCTCTGAAAAAAAAGAGATGGACAACTATGATGACACCCAGCTGTACATCTCCACCCCGGACCACCCCAACGATGCCCTTGAAGTGATGTCCCGGTGCCTGGAGGCCGTGCGGATCTGGATGGGGAGGAATAGGCTCAGGTTCAACCCATCCAAGACCGAGTGGCTGTGGTTTCCGACGTCCCGATATAGTCAGTTAGCGCCATCGCTGACTTTTGGGGGCGAGTCGTTGGCCCCCACGGAGAGGGTTCGCAACTTGGGCGTCCTCCTGGATTCACGGCTGTCTTTAGAACAGCATTTGACGGCCGTGACCGGGAGGATTTTTCATCAGGTTCGCCTGATTCGCCAGTTGCGTCCCTTCCTGGATCGGGACTCCCTACGCACGGTCACTCATGCCCTTGTCACCTCCCGCCTGGACTATTGTAACACTCTCTACATGGGGCTCCCCTTGAGGAGCACCTGGAGGCTCCAACTGGCGCAGAGTGCGGCCGCGCGGGTGGTTACGGGAGCGACATGGCGCTCCCAGGTAACACCTCTCCTGCGCGAGCTGCACTGGCTCCCGCTGGTCTTCCAGGTGCGCTTCAAGGTTTTGGTTACCACCTTTAGAGCGCTCCATGGCTTAGGACCTTGTTATTTACAGGACCGCCTACTACCACCAATAGTCTCCCACCAGCCGGTACGCTCTCATAGAGAGGGGCTCCTCCAGGTGCCATTGGCCAAACAATGTTGACTGGCGGCCCCTAGGGGGAGAGCCTTCTCTGTGGAGGCACCTACTATCTGGAACGAGCTCCCCCCGGAGATACGGAGGATCCCGGATCTGCGCACCTTCTGCCGCGCTCTTAAGACCTTTTTATTTCACCAGGCGGGCCTGGCCTAATCTTTTCCCTCTTTTTAATTATGCATATTTTAATTGGTTTTTAAATGATTGGGGTTTTAATATGTTTGGGCCAAATTTGTTTAATTCGATTTTACTTTGTTTTTAAATTTTGTATCTATGTTTTTTACTGTTTGGCTGTTCACTGCCCTGAGTCCTTCGGGAGTAGGGCGGTATATAAATTAATTAAATAAATAAATAAAATAAATATTACTCGTGCTTACAACTGTTGCAGCATCCCCATGGTCACATGATTAAAATTCGGGCACTGGGCAACTGGCATGAATGTACCATGATTGCAGCATCCCAAAGTTACATGTTCTCCATTTGGAGCCAGCTTCCAGCAAGCAAAATCAATGGGGGAAGCCAGATTTTCTTAACAATCATTTGATTCACTTACACAACTGCAGTGATTCATTTAACAACCTCGGCAGAAAGGTAGTAAAATCAGGCACCATTCACTTAACAACCGCCTCGCTTAGCAACAGAAATTCTGGTCTCCGTTGCGGTTGTAGGTTGGGGATTATTTATAGTTGTGCCCAGTGGTGGGTTCCTCCCGGTTCGGTCCGGTTCGGCCGAGCCGGTAGCGCTGACGATATGACATCACCGAACCGGTTCTCCCCCCCGCCCTCCCACCCCCACCCCCCCACATTATTCTTACCTTTTATTTGGTCCCACCCCCAATCTATTGCTGCCTCCTGAGTCCCAGCTGATGACTAGAGGGAAAAAAACTGTTTAAACTCTTGCCGGGGGGCTTCAAAGGGCCGTCCTACAGCTGATCAGTGTTAAAAGCAAACAAATGAGTCGGGTCGTAAGTGCGAGGACTAGTCGTAAGTGCAAGGACCTTCCAGAAATGACTCTGACCAGCTAGTCACGCCCACCTAGTCACATGACCTCCAAGCCACACCCACAAAATAAGCCACGCCCACAGAACTGGTAGTAAAAAAAATTAGAACCCACCCCTGGTTGTGCCTGAAAGAAGCTGCATTGCCGGTTTTGAATTTAATCCTGGTTTATTCCATTCATGAAATTTGGAAGATTCACACAGCACTCTGAACTAGAAACTAACAGGGTCTGTTAGACACACGACATAAATAAAGTGTGGCTAGCAAATTTGGGTGGACTGTTTTGTCCACCCCAATCAAGTTAGTAGACCTCAATGTTTCTCAAACTAGGTGACTTTAAGAGGTGGGGGCTTCAATTCCCAGAATTCCCTAGCCAGCGGTGACTGGCTGGAGAATTTTGGGAGGTGAAGTCCACACTTAAAGTTGCCAAGGTTAAGAACCGCTGGCACAGTCTACCAAATCAACATGACCTCTGTCTTTCTGAGTTCTTCAATCTTCCAGGAGTAAAAACGGTGTTCAGAGGGAAGAATAGATGACCTTTTAGATCCCAGTGGTGGAATTCAATTTTTTTTTAGTACCGGTTCTGTGGGCGTGGCTTGGTGGACATGGCAGGGGAAGGATACTGCAAAATCCCCATTCCCTCCCCACTCCTGAGGGAAAGATATTGCAAAAACTCCATTCCCACCCCACTCTGGGGGCCAGCCAGAGACGGCATTTGCCGGTTCTCCAAACTACTCAAAATTTCCGTTACCGGTTCTCCAGAACCGGTCCGAACTTGCTGAATTTCATCTGTGCTTTCAACAGTTATACGCTCCCCCAATGTCAACATTATTCTGTATGCAAGAATAACGTTTTTCTATCTGTGCCTGAAAATCTGCACACCTCTTACACTGTGTAACCACAAACATTTAATTCCTCGGTAGTGATGTGCTGCACGCCCTTCCTAAATAAATAATGTTTTTGCATTTAAACCTGTCTTCAGTATGGCATCCTGCTTTGCCTCTGGTTTCACGGTTCAGTAAAAACAGAATCTGTATTGTAAACCTGACTTAATATGCTCGGTTGCACAGTCAACCAGATGTTTAGAGCAGAATTTGAATTTTGGTCCACCTATTGAGACTGGGATAGGCAGATGTGGACGTGTGAGGGTGTCGAAGCTCTTGGCACAGGATGTCAGCTGTTCCAAGTCAAGCTGCCTTTTGCAATTGACTGATGGGGAATCTGTCCATGCCTATGAGGTTGAAGTGGTGCTCCAGATCTTTTGGGATTGCGTTGCACCCAAGGTGCCTATAAGTAATCAAAGAGAGAAGCAACCTAGAATTAATGAGAAACTTCCCTAACGGTGAGGACAATTAACCAGTGGAACAGCTTGCCACCAGAAATGGTGATTACTCTATCACTGGAGGTTTTTAAGAAGAGACAAGACAGTCACTTATCTGAAATAATGCCTTGGTAAGGCCACACTTGGGGTATTGCATTCAGTTTTGGTCACCACGGTGTAAAAAAGATGTGGAGACTCTAGAAAGAGTGCAGAGAAGAGCAACAAAGAGGATTAGGGGATATTGGAGGCTAAAACGTATGAAGAACGGTTGCAAGAACTGGGTATGTCTAGTTTAATGAAAAGAAGGACTAGGGGTGACATGAGAGGCCTGCCACTCACATGTTCCACCCCCACTCACCCCCACCCCCACTCAACTCTGCCTCTCTATAAATAATATAAGTTGTAATTTGCAAGCCTAACTGTGCAGGTAGTCCTGGATTTATGACCACAAGTGAGCATAAAAATTAAGGTTGCTAAGGAAGACATTAGTTAAGTGAGTTTTTCCTCATTTTATGACCTTTCTTGCCACAGTGGTTAAGTGAATCACTCTCTCCTCCCCCCCCCTCCTTCTTATCCTCTTCCTCCTCATTCCCCTCCTTTTTCTCTTTCTTGTCTTTCTTTCTTTCTTTCTCCTCCTCTTCATTGCCTCCCACTCTTTCTTCTCCTTCTTTCTTTTCCTCCTTTCTCCTACTCCCACTCCTCCAGGGGTGAAATGCTCCTGGTTTAGACTGGGTCGCCCAATCCGGTAGTGATGGCGGCAGGTGGTTCGGAGAACCGGTAGCAAAAATCCCTGCTCCCCCCCCCCACATGCCCAGCTGAGCCACGTAATCATCAGAGGCTTTTTTTATTATTTTTAAAAGCATTTTTTCTACAACCTCTTCGGCTGAAAAAATGCTTTTAAAAGTTAAAAAAAAAGCCTCTGATGATTGCGCAGCTCAGCTGGGATCGTCAGAGGCTTTTCAAAGCATTTTTTCACAACCTCTTCAGCCGAAGAGGTTGTAGAAAAAATGGCTTTAAAAATAAAAATAAAAATAAAAAGTTGGTCATGCCCACCCAGTCACATTACACCCCCCCCCCACCAAGCCACACCCACAGAACCGGTAGTAACAAATTTTACATTTCACCACTGCACTCCTCCACCTCATTCCTTCTTTCTCCTTCTTGTGTTTCCTTCCTTCCTTCTCCTCCTCCTCCTCCTCCTCATTCCCTCCCTCTATCTTTTCCTTCTCCCCCTTCCCTCCATCTCCTCCTTCTCCTTTTCTCCTCCTCCTCCTCCTCTTCCTCTCCTCTTCCTTCTTTTACTTTCCCTTTCTCCATCTCATCCTTGTCCCCTTACCCTGTTCCTCCCCTCCAACTAATCTACCCTTTCCTAAGATTTGGGCCTGGCCTACATCTTTCCCAGAAGCAACATTGATCACTGATTATTCAAAACTGAAATGGTAGCTGATACATAACCCACAGAATCAGATAGTCACAGTTTCCAACAGTCAACCGAAGGCACTTATATAAAGAAGACAGTCCTGCATAGAGGACAAAGACCTCCAATCTTCCCTCTACTGGCATTGCAACATCTGCAACTAGAGCCAAAATGGGTGAATCTTGGAGACTCTATTCCCTTTTGATTGCTCTCCTGTCCACCTCCTTGGCTGGTGCTGGTAAGTAGCTTAAAAGGGGTTTCCATCTTGCTAGGAGGAGGCAGGAAAAACTGAAAGCAGGCAGAAAAGGGTAGAAATGCGCTTAGAAGTCCTCTGGTCCAACCTCTACTCAGTGCAGGAATCCCTAGACATGATTCTCCATCATCCAGGTCGTGATTTTCCTGAAGGTGCTTTTCCAAAAGACAAAAGGACTTCCTGGGTTATTTTCCTTCCTTGGTATGAAAAAAAAACTAAGACCACACCTGGAATACGGCATTCACATTACAAAAAAGATTTTGAGACTTTGGAAAAAATTCAGAGAAGAGCAACTAAGATGATTAAAGGCTTGGAGACTAAAACTTATGAAGAACGGTTGCAGGATTTAGGTTTGGCTAGTCTAAAAAAAAAGATGGACTAGATGGACTAGTATTTGAGGGGCTGCCACAAAGAAAATTATTTTCCATAACACCAAAAGGCAAGACAAGAAACAATGGATGGGAACTACTCAAGGAGAGAAGCAACCTAAAACTAAGGAGAAATTTCCTAACATTGAGAACAACTTGCCTCCAGAAATTGTGAATGCTCCAACGCTGGAGGTTTTTAAGAAGAGACTAGACAACCATTTATCTGAAATAATATATACCTGGTTGAGCAGGGGGTTGGACTAGAAGACCTCCAAGGTCCCTTCCAATTCTGTCTGTTATTCTATCTCTGACAAATGACCTTCCAGCTTTGTTTGAAGGTCGCCAGTGAAGAAGACTCAGCAGTTAATACAGCAGCCTGTTCTGCTAACTGATAGCTTGTACGGATCAGAAAGTCCTCCTGCGGTCTATTGTGAACCCGGGGAATGTCCATTCCATAAATACATGGACATCTCAACTTCTCATGGTGATACCCAACTTTCAGCTGGGTTTTCCCTAGGATGTGAATGGAATCCCCTAAAATGGGAATAGAGTAGAGTAGAGTAGGGTAGAGTAGAGTAGGGTAGGGTAAGGTAGGGTAGGGTAGGGTAGGGTAGGGTAGAGTAGAATAGAATAGAATAGAATAGAATAGAATAGAATAGAATAGAATAGAATAGAATAGAATAGAATAGAATAGAATAGAATTTTTTATTGGCCAAGTGTGATTGGACACTCAAGGAATTTGTCTTTGGTGCATACGCTCTCAGTATACATAAAAGAAAAGATACATTCGTCAAGAAACACAAAGTACGACACTTAATGATAGAAACAACGGAAGTGACTCAAGTCCTTTCTCCAGCTGTGGTCCAGAGGGTCAGCCCTAAATTGAGACCTTGGGTTGTTCTTGATGCAAATCCTAATCCTTCAACTTTTTTTTTTTTTAATTTGATTTATATGCCGCCCTTCTCCGGAGACTCAGGGTGGCTTACAATGCGTTAAGCAATAGCCTTCATACTTTTGTATATATTTATACAAAGTCATCTTAGTGCCCCCACAAACTGGGTCCTCAATTTACCCACCTTAGAAAGGATGGAAGGCTGAGTCGACCTTGAGCCTGGTGGGATTCGAACTTACAGTAATTGCAGGCAGCTGGATGTTAAATGCTGCCTTAGGAGGCATTAGCCTCCTACACCACTCAGGTTCCTCTGGCTTTCTGCAAGGAATACAATGTGTAGCTTGCCGGCAAGCCCAACTGTATTACCTATTCTGAAACTGTAATGGTAGGGAGGAAAGTCTGTAGCAGAATAATAGAATAATAGAGTTGGAAGAGACCTTGGAGGTTTCTTCAGAGGGTAGTCCAACCCTCTGCTCAGGCAGGAGACCCTACGTATAACTTTCCTGACCAATGGTTCTCAAATCTCTTCTTAAAAACTTCCGGTGTTGGAGCATTCACAACTTCTGGAGGCAAGTAGTTCCACTGGTTAATTGTTCTCACTGTCAGGAAATTTCTCCTTAGTTCTAAATTGATTCTCTCCTTGATTAGTTTCCACCCATTGCTTCTTGTCCTGCCTTCAGGTGCTTTGGGGAATAGCTTGACTCCCTCTTCTTTGGGGCAGCCCTTGAGATATTGAGGTAGATCCCTCTTCATTTCTTTGCAGGACCCCTTTGCAGCCGGATCGTTGGAGGCCGCGAAGTGAAGCCTCACTCCAGACCTTACATGGCAGCTTTGAAAATTTGGGGACGTTTTGGATGTGGGGGGGGGGGTTCCTCATTGCCCCCCAGTGGGTGTTGTCAACAGGCCATTGCAACGGGTGAGTTTGCATTTGGGATGAACAGTTCCTTAATTTTATTGATTGAGGGATGGATCGAATGTATGTACCACCTATCTGATTGTGGAGCTCCTCCGGGTGGCTTCCAAATGTCTTTAAAAACACGGAAGTACAAACATTGAAGCATTTTAACTGGATAAGTTAAAATCAGAGTACTATGGGGTAGTAGGGAATCTTGTTCCTAGTGCACCCACCACCTCCAACATGGTGTGCCCCTTTAGCCATGATGAAGAACCTATGGCATGTGTGCCCAAAGTGGCATACGGAGCCATGTCACCTGGAACGCGCGGCATCTCTCATTCCGGGTTTCTGGCGTGCATATGCACATGATGATGACCTGGCCTTTATGCGTGCGGCAGTGCCGAAAACCGGAAGAGCTGGTGTTCCATTTTCCGGTAAGCTGGCCATCTGATCAGCACATATGCATGCGCGGCAGTAACTGGAAGATTTGCTTGCCGGAGCGCATGTGCACCCCGGAAACCAGAAGTACCTTATTCGGCGTGTTTATGCCCCCTGGGCAGCTCCTCTTCCTGGTTGCGGCCCTGACAAGTGTCTGTGCGCACACTCCCTTTTCAGCACTGTGCCAAAAAGGTTCGCCATCACTGCCCTATCAGGGTCCCCGCCCAATTGGCAGAGCTGGATTTCAGGGCTCTTGCGGAAGGCCAATGAGGGAGGGGCAGACCTCAACTTGGGGAAAGCATGATGTTCCAGAGGGCAGGAGCCACTGCAGAAAAGGCCCTTCTCCTGGATCCCATTAGCTGGAAGTCCTTGACCAATGGGGTCCACAACAGGCCCCTTCTGCCAGACCGACTGGGGCAGGCCAATCCTTTAGGGGTGAGACACTTCCTCAAGTAACCTGGGTCCATGCCATGCAGGTCTTGGACCCGCAAGCAGATTGGCAACCAATGCAGCTCATGCAATAGGGGTGTTACATGGGCCACTCTTTGGGGCCAAGATCTATCCGCGCAGTTGAATTCTGGACCAACTGTAACTTCTGAATACTCTTCAAGGGTAGCCCCACGTAGAGCGCATGGCAGTAGTCCAGCCGTGAGATGTCCAGGGCTTGAATGACTGAGTGCTACTACGGAGTGGTGTCCGTAGTAAGGAGGGCTCTGAGACAAGTGGCTTTGATCTTCACGGAGGTGGGGGAGATCTCAGAGTCCCACTCCAAGCGCTGAAATGTGGCACATCATAATTGGGGGTGATTTTGGTTCTGAATCTGTGGTGGCTTTCTTACGCCATTACCAACATCCCGGTTATTTCGTAGCAGGGGGTATTCCTTTCAATGACATCCTTCTGCTGAAGGTATGAAGAAAAGCAACACTTGGTCACTCCAAAATCAAATGCGAACACCATTCATTTTGCCTACAGGTAGTCCTCGACTTACAGCCATTCGTTTAGTGGACCCTTGGAAGTTACAATACTACTAAAAAAGTGACTTATGACCGCTTGTCACTAACAGCCTTTGCAGCATCACATGATCCAAAATTCAGGCACTTGGCAACTGACTCATATTTATGACGGTCAGAGTGTCCCAGGGTCATGTGATCACCTTTTGTGACATTCTTACAAGCACAGTCAATGGGCAAACCATATTCACTTAACAACTGTGTAACTAACTTAACAACTGCGGTGATTCACAATTATGATTCGCTTAACAACTGTGGCAAGAAAGGTCATAAAATGGGGCAAAACTCACTTGACAACTGTCTTGTTTAGCAACAGAAATGTTGGGCCCCATGGTGATTGTAAGTCGAGCTTTATTTGAATCAGTCGATGAAATGAAAGAGATGGAATATGCATTTTTCCATATTTGGCAACCCCAGAAATCCATGCCTCCAAACTTATACAAATTATACTTTGAACAAAGTCACTCAAAAGATTAAAGACCTACTTCTCAGATTTGCAAATATAGTCTTCGACCTACAACCATAATCAGGAACAAAAAATTCATTGTTAAGTGGTGTATTTATTAAGTGAAGCATAATGTCAGTCCTAGAGGAAATCGACCCTGACTGCTCTTTAGAAGGCCAGATCCTGAAGATGAAACTAATACTTTGGCCACCTAATGAGAAGGAAGGACTAGTGCTGGGAAAGATTGAGGGCAAAAGAAGAAGGGGACGGCAGAGAACGAGGTGGCTGGATGGAGTCACCGAAGCAGTCGGCGTGAGCTTAAATGGACTCCAGAGGATGGTGGAGGACAGGAAGGCCTGGAGGAACATTGTCCATGGGGTCGCGATGGGTCGGACACGACTTCACGACTATCAACAACAACAAATGTCGGTTGCCATTTGCCCAAATTTCGATCACTTGTTTGTAGCTGCCGTGTTCATAAGTGTAAAGACCAGTCATAAGTCCCTTTTTTCAGTGTCGTCATAACTTCGGGCGGTCACTAAAGAATGTATTGAAAAAAACACAAAAATTTCAATGGTCAGCTAATCCTCTATTGAGCTTCTCTGCCAGTGCAATGGTACTTTTAAGAATGATACTGTATATAATGATGGATAAGCCCATCTGTGGATAAACCAAATCCAAATTTGGGGGATGTATTTTGGAGCCAAAAATTAGCCTATCTGTAAAGATATACAATAGAGGTCGTCCTCAATTTGTTTAGCAACCGTTCAAAGTTAAGATACAGCTCAAAAAAGTACTTATGCCCTAGATTCCAATTTACGATGGCCATCAGCCCCCGTCCCCATCCTGTGGTCACTCGATTGCATTTTTGGCACTTAGCAACTGGCACTTATGACTGTTTGCAGCATCCTGTGGTCACATGACTGCCACTAATGACATATTTTGCTTCTGGTTTCCTGTGAAAAACATCTATTACAGACAATGCATTCACTTAATGATGGTGATTGCTTAAGGATCACAAATTTTCCTAATGTCATAAAATTGGATCGTCATGTGGTGACCTGCTTGATGATCAGAGGTTGAATTACAGTCATAAGTCGAGGACTATCTATAATTATGCTAGGAGAGAAAGATAGATTAAATTCAGCTCGGATATTTTCTTGCTTCTGTTCTTCTCGATGGCAGTTGGACCGTGAAGCTCAACTGAATGAATACGTCCAAATGATCCCTATACCAAAGTCCATGGATGACATTCCTAAAAACACCTGATGCTCTGTGGTGGGATGGGGCCGGAGAGATGCCACGTATTTTCCCACACCGAAGCTCTTTGAGACCAACGTGACGGCCCTCGGCCGTAGAAAATGTCTCTGGTTTGATCCAGAACTTACTGATGGGATGATGTGTGCTGGCAGTCGGGCCACCCTCTGCGATGTCAGCAATGTGAGTGCCACCATCTTTGTTTTTTAACCTTTTTCCGACGATAAAAGGGTGTCTTCCTTCTTCTTCTTCTTTTTTTTGGTGATCAAGGCAATGAAAGCTGTCAGGGAATGGCACAACTAGTGTCCAAATGGAGTCAGAGATGCTGACATGAACTTGTAGTTTTATATAAATATATTTTACATCTATATATACACTAAACAAGATAATCAGGCAAACTGGAGCATCATGAGGAAAATCAACACAGCGGGAACATCATGAGGTAAATCACAGAACGCACACAGAAGAAAAAGGCGGGAAAAAAGGGAAACTCCCCTCCACATCCACAGCAACCAATCACAGCTTAGATTGCCTCACGAAGGAGCCAGCTCTTTTCAACCGATCAGCTTTAACTGTGTGTTCTGACTCATTACACAAACCTCCCTGCTCCAGCTGCTAAATTTAAATATCTTAACAAAAGCCAAGAGGCTAGATCAGTAGTTTTCAAGCTTGGCAACTTTAAGATGGGTGGACTTCAACTCCCAGACATCCCTAGCTAGTTTTTGTGAACTTCAATACCCAGAATTTCCTGGCCAGCATTTGTGGACTTCAAATCCCATAATGCTGGCTGGAGAATTCTGGGACTTGAAGTCCATACAACTTCAAGTTGTCAAGACTGGGAAACACTGGTATAGGACCAAGGATGAAAAAAGAAGGGCGGAGCTTCCTCCCACCTTTTGACTTAAAAGCCCACTCCTCAAAGCTCCCCCCCACATGTATCTGACCACCTACTTTTGAGAGAG
Organism: Pantherophis guttatus; assembly: GCF_059756535.1. Taxonomy (NCBI): domain Eukaryota; kingdom Metazoa; phylum Chordata; class Lepidosauria; order Squamata; family Colubridae; genus Pantherophis; species Pantherophis guttatus. The sequence goes on from NC_142063.1 coordinate 11,986,198, forward strand.
GAAACAATGAGTCAGAAAGTGTCTATTAAAAATTAATTTGCTTTGTCTCACTTTGACAATATTCATTGCTGGGGGGGTTGGACTAGATGACCTATAAGGTCCCTTCCAACTCTGTTAATCTGTACCCTTTTTCCACCTGTCCTCAGGGGGATTCTGGGAGTGCCTTGCTCTGCAATGGGGTGGCCCACGGCATCGTCTCCTATGGCTTCCAGATCCCGCCTTCCATATACACCCACGTGGCTTATGTGGGAATGCGGTGGCCATAGTACATGTATAGACCAGTTTAGCTGGTTGGACACTTGTATGGACTTTAGCACCGAAATAATCTGACTAGAAAAAGCGGGTTCATATGGATACTCTCTGAAGGGCCCTATTCGTTCTCTCTTTGTTTATAACATAGGCTGTGCCTGCATAGCAGAGACATCTCCTTGTAGAACATTCCTGACAACTGAGGTAGATCTCTGGTAACAGGGCCTCTCGGTTGGCAGGTGATGGGATGCTGGGAACGAAGCCAAATATGATAACATGGCAGAGTTAAGTTTTGTTTTTACATTAGGTATCGCTTTCCTAGAATTCACGTGATTTACTGTAATATGGTAGGATGTGAAAGTTATGTCCAGATATGGAGAAAATCCTTTGTATCACAGATGTAATATGAGAATGTAATCATGCCTTCTGATACGCCCAATACCCTTGCTTAATAAAAGAGAGGTCTGGAGTCAGCTCGAGGCTCTCTCATCACGAGAAACACCTGTCCTTGTGTCATCTCTAATCTGTACCCCTCATGAGGAGCCCGCCAGGATGAATGCAACAGGCTTACTACCTTCCTTGGATCCAGGCGACGATGAAGGAACACTGATGAGAAGAGAGAGAGAAACCTATTGCAGTGTTTCAAGGCATCTTTTTCGGTCGCCTCTGCTTCCCCGTTGCTTTGCAGCTGCTAAAAAGAATTTTGCAATACAGAAAGTCTTGAGAGGGGGGCAATCTTTGTTTAGGGGCATTAGGCATGTTATAAAGTTAGACTTTTGACCTGCACAAAATACCACCCTCCCTTATCAGTTACTAGACCAACTATTGGTTCTTCCCAACCCACATCCTTGCTGCTGGCTCTTTTCTTCTTTACAAAGTGCTGGGTCCATTTACAGGTAGCCCTTGACTTATGACCACAATTGAGCCCAACATTTCTGTTGCTAAGCAAGACAGTTGTTTAATGAGTTGTGCCCCATTTTATGACCTTTCTTGCCACAGTTGTTAAGTGAATCACTGTAGCTGTTAAGTTAATAACACGGTTGTTAAGTGGGGTCACATGATCTCCATTTGGGACCTTCCCAGCCAGTTTTCCACAAAATCAACGCGGGAAGGCACCTTTGCTTAACGATCAAATGATTCGCTTAACAACTGCAGTGATTCGCTTAACAACCTTGGGAAAAATAGTAAGCATGATTCGCCTAACAACTGCTTGGATTAGAAACAGAAATTCTGGTCCTCACTGTCAGTATAAGTTGACTACTTAGAGTTGTGTCTGCAAAAAACTGGTTTTGAACTGATTTTTTATTTATTTATTTAATTTGATTTATATGCCGCCCTTCTTGGGAGACTCAGGGCGGCTTACAATGCGTTAAGCAATAGCCTTCATACTTTTGTATATTTTATACAAAGTCAGTTTATTGCCCCCACAATCTGGGTCCTCATTTTACCTACCTTAGAAAGGATGGAAGGCTGAGTCAACCTTGAGCCTTGGAGAGATTCGAACCAGCAGTAAATTGCAGGCAGCTGTGTTAATAACAGAGTGCTTAAACCACTGTACTATCAAGGCTCTTAATTTTGAATTTAATCCTGGTTTATTCCATTCATGTAATCTGGAAGATTCACACAGCACACTGAACTGGAAACTAACAGGGTCTGACTTACTAGACACACTAGATAAAATGTGGTTAGCTAATTTGGGTAGACTGTCTTCCCCACCCCAATCAAATCAGTGATTTCCCCTCAGTGTTTCTCAATCTTGGTGATTTTAAGATGTGTGGATTTCAACTCCCCGAATTCTTAAAGTCAAAAAGGTGAAGAAATAGTGACATAGCCTATCAAATCAGCCTAACCTTTATATTTCTGCGTTCTTCAACCTTCCATAAGGAGAAAGAATGTTCCAGCTGAAAGAGGGTTGAATAGATGTCCTTTTAGATCCCTCTAACAGCTCTATGCTCCCCGCCCCAATGTCAACATTGTTTTGTTCGCAAGCATAACGTGCTTCTTCCTGTGAATGGAAATCAGCAGGCCTCGTACTCTGTAACCACAAACATCTGTGTGTATTTTTTTTAATGTCTGCCTCAAAATTAATTCCTTGGTAGTGCTGTGCTACACCCTTCCTAATTAAACAATTTTTTTTGCATTTCAAATCTGCGTCTTCAGTATAGCATCCTACTTCCTCTCTGGTTTCATGGCCCAGTAAAAACAGAGTCTGTATTGTGATTTATATATCTGACTTAATATAGTGGGTTGCATAGTCAGCCAGATGTTTTGACTGGATTTGGCATTTTTATCCATCCATTGAGTCCTCCCCAAGGACCTGGGAGAGGCAGATGTGGATGTCAAAAAACAGATCTGCAAACATCTAGAAGCAAATAAATTTATAACTAGGAGCCAGCACAGGTTTGTTAAAAACAGATCATGCCCAACCTATCTTATTTCATTCTTTGACAAAGTGATTAAATTAGTAGACCAGCAAAATGCTGTGGACATAGTATACTTAGACTTCAGTAAGGCATTTGACAAAGTAGGCCACAACCTATTTCTTAGTAAGCTAGAAAAATGTAGAATAGACAACATCACCACAGGATCAGTGGTGGGTTCCTCCAGGTTCGGTCCGGTTCGGCCGAGCCGGTAGCGGTGACGATATGACATCACCAAACCGGTTCCCCCCCGCCCTCCCACCCCCCACGTTATTCTTAGCTTTTATTTGGTCCCACCCCCAATCTATTGCTGCCTCCTGAGTCCCAGCTGATGACTAGAGGGAAAAAAACTGTTTAAACTCTTGCCGCGGGGCTTCAAAGGGCCGTCCTACAGCTGATCAGTGTTAAAAGCAAACAAATAAATCGGGTCATAAGTGCGAGGACCTTCCAGAAATGACTCTGACCAGCTAGCCATGCCCACCTAGTCACATGACCTCCAAGCCACACCCACAAAATAAGCCACGCCCACAGAACCGGTAGTAAAAAAAAATAGAACCCACCCCTGCACAGGATGGATTCGTAACTGGCTGACTAACCATACTCAATGAGTCGTCCTTAATGGTACTACATCTACATGGAGGGAGCTAAGCAATGGGGTACCACAAGTTTACGTGTTACGGCCAGAGCTCTTCAATACCTTCATAAACGATTTAGATGAGGGAATAGAAGGGGAATTCATCAAATTTGCAAATGACACTAAGCTGGCAGGAATAGCCAATACTCCAGAAGACAAGCTCAGCATCCAAAAGATTCTTGACAAGACTTGAACAATGGGCCCTATCCAACAACATGAAATTTAACTGGGAGAAAAGCAAGGTTTTACATTTAGGTAGGAAAAACCAAAGGTACAAGTATAAATTAGGTGAAACCTGGCTCAAAAACAGTAACTGTGAGAGGGACTTTGGAGTCCTAGTCGACGATGACTTAAATATGAGCCAGAGGTGTGCAGCAGCTGTCAAAAAGGCTAATAAAATCCTTGCTTGTATAAAGAGAGGCATAGAATCAAAATCATGTGAAGTATTAGTATCACCAATCATTGTTGGTGCTATCTGTGGTTTCTTTTGCCAAAGTCGTCCTGCTTCTGTTTGCAAGTCTTTGTATTTTGTGATCTTCTCTTCTCTTCTGTGGCCTCCATCAGTGGTGAAATTCTCCGCTGGTCGCCACCGGTTCGCAGCCCATGCATGCATGGTGCGCACCAAATGCACAATGCATGCATGCACACTGCGCACCGACACACTCTGTGTGTGCATGCGCACCGAGCACCAAACACGCACTTTTGGATTTCCTGCTCTTTTTTTTACTTTTTAAAGCATTTTTTAACTACCGGTTCGGGCGGTAGCATTTCACCCCTGGCCTCCATTTACTGCCACATCCACTATACAGACTTTTTATCTTTCTGATCGACACACCTCAATCCACATCTACCTAAAAGAAGCAATTCTTTTCCAAGAGGGCTATGTAGGCAATGCATACTATTTGCTGAGCCATGTAAAAAATATCCCTGTAAATGTTAACTCTGGTTTATGAACAAAGTAGGGCACTAACAACAAAGGGTGATTTTTCCTAGATCTTGAGCCTTGGTATAAGAGTGGTCTAAAGCACCCTGTTATTAAGACCAGCTGTCTGCAATTACTGTAAGTTCGAATCTCGCCAGGTTCAAGGTCGACTCAGCCTTCCATCTTTCTAAGGTAGGTAAATTGAGGACCCAGATTGTGGGGGCAATAAGTTGACTTTGTATAAATATACAAAAGGATGAAGGCTATTGCTTAGCACATTGTAAGCCGCCCTGAGTCTCCGGAGAAGGACGGCATATAAATCAAATTAAAAAAAAAAAAGTATAAACATAATTCGAATACATGAAAAGAGTAAGAGTAAAAAGGAATATTAAGACAGGGACGGTAGGCACACTGGTGCGCTTATGCATGCCCCTTGCAGACCTCTTAGGAATGGGGTGAGGTCAACAGTAGACATTCTAAGGTTAAAGTTTTGGGGGGTTGAGGATGTAACCACAGATGCAGGTAGTGCATTTCAGGCATTGACCACTCTGTTGCTGAAATCATATTTTCTGCAATTGAGTTTGGAGCGGTTAACCTTGAGTTTGTATCTATTGTGTGCTCGTGTGTTGTTGTGGTTGAAGCTGAAGTAGTCAATGACAGGTAGGACATTGTAGCAGATAATTTTATGTACAGCACTTAGATCAGACCGAAGGCATGAAAGCCAGCTAGGTAACTTTGGGCCAATCACCAGGAGACAGTGAATCCTGCATGAAAGCTGCCTGGGCGACTCTGGCCAATCCCTCTCTCTCAGCTGAACCCACCTTACAGGGTTGTTGTTGTTGGGAAATAGGAAGAAGGAGCATTAGGTATGTTTGTCAAGAGAGAAGGAAGGAAGGAAGGAAGGAAGGAAGGAAGGAAGGAAGGAAGGAAAGGAAGGAAAGGAAGGAAGGAAGGAAGGAAGGAAAGAAAGAAAGAAAGAAAGAAAGAAAGAAAGAAAGAAAGAAAGAAAGAAAGAAAGAAAAAGGAGGAGGAGGAGGAAGGAAGGAAGGAACGAAGAAAGAAAGAAAGAAAAAGAGAGAAAGAAAGAAAAAGAAAGAAAGAAAGATGGATAGACGGAGCGAGAGAGGGAGGAAAGAAGGAAGGAAGGAACAAAGGAACGAAGAAATAAAGAAAGAAAAAGAAAAAGAAAGAAAGAAAAAGAAAGAAAGAAGGAAAAGAAAGAAAGAAAGAAAGAAAGAAAGATGGAGAGACGGAGGGAGAGAGGGAAGAAAGAAGGAAGGAAGGAAGGAAAAGCAAGAAAGTGAGAAAGAAAGAAAGAAAGAAAGATGGAGAGATGGAGGGAGAGAGGGAAGAAAGAAGGAAGGAAGGAAGGAAAAGCAAGAAAGTGAGAAAGAAAGAAAGAAAGAAAGAAAGAAAGAAAGAAAGAAAGAAAGAAAGAAAGAAAGAAAGAGAAAGGTGTCTGCAGGGGAATGGGGCAGCTAGTAAATCAAGACAACCAGCCAATCGAACCTCTGCCTGCTTTGTTCTCTGGGCTGCTGACCTTGACTAATCTGGAAAACCTATGCAGGCGGAGACCTGTTTAGTGGCTGGAGGGGAGACCACCAAGAGATCCCATGACTGTAGTCTAGGTTATTATTATTATTATTATTATTTATTCAATTTATATCCCGCCCTTCTCCAAGTGGACTCAGGGCGGTGCACAGCCAGAACTAAAACACATTACCAATACAAAATTTAAAATTTTTATAAAAGAATTATATGACTTTGGCCCAAAATTTAAAACATTCAAACTAAAACCCATTAACAATTTAAAAGCTAAAAAAAAAGGAGGGGGGTTTCCTGCTTGATGGAAAAGAAAAGTTTTTAGGGCACGGCGAAAAACCCGGAGATCCGATATCCTTCTTATCTCCGGGGGCAAATCGTTCCAGAGGGCGGGAGCTGCCACAGAGAAGGCCCTCCCCCTGGGGGTCGCCAGCCGACATTGCCTGGCTGACGGCACCCTGAGGAGTCCCTCTCCGTGGGCGCGTACTGGTCGGTGGGAGGCTGTCGGCGGCAGAAGGCGGTCCCGCAAACACCCAGGTCCTATGCCATGGAGCGCTTTAAAGGTGGTAACCAACACCAGGTTGTGAAATTGGGAGAAAAAACCCAGAACCATCAGCAAAACGCTCTACCTTGCAGCCACAAAAAAAAAAAAAAACCTTCATAGTTGTCTAGTTCCAGTTCAGGAAGTCTTCATTTTGACTAAAACCTGCCAGTTGCTTTGAACGTAATCCCTTGACCGATGAGAGCCGGAAACATGTCAAGGTCTGTGTGCATGCCAACACCCCTTCTAAAAACAGAGAAGGGGAAAACAACAACCGCTCTCGTCTTTCAGACTGTTCCCACCCAGCAGACTCAGCAAAAGGCCACCCGCCTTCGCTGATAAGCCATCCCGGGGCTGAGTTGACTCAGCACCCCATCTCTCTCTTTTCCCCCCTTCGCTGTCCCCAGACCCTAAACCGAAGAGAAACGCCCTGGGTGACACCAGGCCATCCGCTCTCCACCAACCGTTAAAAGTTTGGGCAGGAAAAGATTACGGGCCTGAAAAACAACCGTTGACCACATGATGTTTGCAAAAAATTAATCGGGGCAAAAAAAAAATAACCCGTTAACGGCTGAGATATTTCCCCAAAGATAGGAGCCGAAGCGAAGATTGCATTGGGGAGGGTTTGCAATTGGAGGCTTTAAAAAGTATTGAAAAAGCATCTTGGCTGTTCAGAAATTCAGAAGGATTTAAAGCTGCTGACTCTCTGTTGAGTGGTCGGCTCAAAAAAAAATTATCCTTCCCACAAAACACTTCTTTAGGCTAAGACCTAACGGTGAGGACAATTAACCGGTGGAACAACTTGCCTCTAGAAGTTGTGGGTGCTCCAACACTGGAGGTTTTTAAGGAGAGACTGGACAGCCACTTGTCTGAAATGGTATAGGGCCGGGATGGCGAACCTACGGCAAGCGTGTCACCTGTGGCACGCGAAGCCATATTGGTGGGCACGTGAGCTGAGCTCTGGTGCGCATGCGTGTGCCGGCCAGCTGATTTTTGGGTTTTCTGGGCCCACTGGAAGTCAGGAAACACAGTTTCCGGCCTCTGGAGGGCCTCCGGGGTGGTGGTGGTGAGGAAGGCTCATTTTTTGCCCTCCAGAGGCTCCAGAGCCTTTCTAGGAGCCTGGGGAGGGCTAAAACGGCCTTCCCCACTCCCTCTGGAGGCCCTCCGGAGGCCGGAAATAGCCCGTTTCCCAACTTCCATTTGGACTGGAAGGCGCATTTTTCGCTCTCCCCAGGCTCCAGAGGCTTTCTAGAAGCCTGGGTGAAAACGGCCTTCCCCACCCCTCTGGAGGCCCTCCAGAGGCCGGAAACGGCTCATTTCCCGACTTCCAGTCCCACCAGAAGTCTGGTGGCCCACCGTGCTATCACATGCCAAAGGCGGGGGGAGCATGGGGGGGAGCGCGCATGAGCATGGGGCGTGGCACATAGAATTATGGGTGTGGGCACACGCATGCACGACCCCCCCGCATGACCTCCGCTTTTGGCACTCGATGGCAAAAAGGTTAGCTATCACTGGTATACGGTCTCCCAGTGGTGGGTTTCTACTGGTTCGCCCCAGTTCGGGCGAACCGGTAGTGGTGGCGGCAAGAGGCTCCGCCCACCCACCCGGATGTCATCATGGACGCTCTGCACATGCGCAGAAGCCCCGCATGCAAGCAAAGCAAGTGCACACATGCGCACACTCACAGTTCCGAACCGGTAGCGAACGTAAGTGAACACCACTACTGAGGTCTTCTGCTTGGGGAGGGGGCTGGACTAGAAGATCTCCAAGGTCCCTTCCCGCTCTATTCTATTCTGATCTAAGATCTAAGGTAGAAACAGTGTTCCTCAACTTTGGCTACTTTAAGATTTAGAAAGAGTGCAGAGAAGAGCAACCGAGATGATGAGGGGACTGAAGGATAAAACATATGAAGAACGGTTGCAGGAATTGTCCATGTCTAGTTTAATGAAAAGAGGGAGGACCAGGGGAGACATGACAGCAGTCTTCCAATATTTGAGGAGCTGCCACAGAGAGGAGGTGGGTCAAGCTCTTTTCCAAAGCACCTGAAGGTCAGACAAGGAATAATGGATGGAAACTGAACAAGGAGAGAAATTCAACCTGGAAATAAGGAGACATTTTCTGACAGTGAGAACAATCAACCCGTGGAACAGAAGTTGCTTTCAGAAGTTGTGGGAGCTTCATCACTGGAGGCTTTCAAGAAGAGACTGGACTGCCATCGACGTGCCTCCTCTGCACATGGACACGGCCTTCTGTGCATCCGCAGTGCTCGCGCATTACATCCGGGTGGGTGGGCGGAGCCTCCCGCAGCCGCCACTACCGTTTGACCCAAAACCGGACCGAACCGGCTGAATCCCACCTCTGCTTCCAACTCTGTTAATCTGTTAATTAAAAAAAAAAAAGACGTGTGAACTTCAACTCTCAGAAACCTAGCTGGGTGGGGAATTCTGGGAGTTGAAGTCCATAAATCTTAAAGTTGCCAAGCACTAGATGGTGAGAATCCAGATGTAGTCGGCCGCTTTGGGTGAACCAAGCTAGCCCATCTGGTTGATGCACAATCTCCCTTCCACACAGCCACTTTGTTTTGCAAAAAGGACACAGAGCATATTTCGAGAAGATTTCCAATATGAAATTAAATCAAAGTCGGTGTTTCCCTTACCGTTAACTCAATTAACCCACCATTCTCGGTTCACAAGAGACACCGAGTCTTAAACTAACCACAGAGATTTGATACATGCAGTTAGATGGGGAAAATGGACTTGGCTTGTTTTGTGGTTGAATGTGTTCTAAGAGGGATGAGTACACAACTGTTGACTCAGAACTGAGAACCATCATCCCCTCTGGCAACCATCGCCCACAGCTGGGATTGCCACAAAATCAGAGATGCCGAGTGCTGTAACCCAGTTACAGGTTTGTGTTTCGTTGAGCAGAATAAAACTTAATGAAGTATATATGAAATATATCTTGAAAAAAAACAGTAGGGGAAGAACATTCATGACAAGGGATGGATGGATGGATGGATGGATGGATAGATAAAAGAAAAAAGGATGAAAGAATGGAAGAGTAGATGGAAGAATGGATGGAAGAAAGAAAGGATGGAAGGATGAAAGTATGGAAAGATGGATGGGTGGAAAGATGGTAGGAAGGAAAGAAGGATGGAAGGAAGGAAAAAAGAAGAAAAGAAGGAAGGATGGATGGAAAGAAGGATGGATGGGTGGGTGGGTGGGTGGCAGAAAGGATGGATGGATGGAAAGAGGGATGGACAGAAAGATAGATGGATCGAAGGATGGATGGGTGGATGGGTGGAAAGATGATAGAAGAAAGGAAGGAAGAATGGAAAGATGGATGGATGGATTGAAAGATGGATGGATGGATGAAATCAACCACATAGATAGATTTTCTCCTTAACTATCTCCCACCTGGTCCTTCAACTCTTCCAACACCACTGTAACTGAGCGGGGGGGGGGGGGCTTCAAAAATTTTAGCAAGGGGTTCTCTGCCCAGTTGCTGGATGGGTGTGGCCATGGTAGGCATGGCCTAGTCAGTCTCCTGCACCACAGTGGGGGAGGGTTTTTTTTGCCGTCCCTGGGCTCTGGAGGCTTTCCTCGAGCCTCCGGGAGGGCGAAAACGGCCTCCCCAGGCTCCGGAGGCCCTTCCCGAACTTCCATTAGGCCTGTTTTTCGCCCTCCCCGAGCCTCCATGCGTGCCCTGGACTTACCTGCATCCAAAATGGGCCGTGTGGGGACTCCTGGGAGGGGTAGGGTGGAGTGGGCGGGCCCAGCCAGGAGTGGAATTTGGGGGTTCTCCTAACTGCACAGAATCTTAGCTAGAGGTTCTCCCGAACCTGTGCAAACCCCCAGCAGCCCCTGTAACTGAGTCCATCTCCCTTGCTCCTGGTGCCCCTCTTCTTCTCTTCCCTTCTACCTTTTCCAGCATGATGGACTTCTCAAAGGAACTCTTTATCTTTGCATCATGTGTCTAAAGTACGATAATTTGAGCCTGGTCGTTTGTGTCACCTTGAGTGAGAACTCTGCATTCACTTGTTCATCAGTGCATTGGCTGTTATCTTGACTGTCCACAGTTTCCTCTAACTACAAAGGCTGACGGCATCAATCCCCTTCCCAACCTTCAAAGCAGGGGTGAAATCTAAAATTTGTTACTACCGGTTCTGTGGGCGTGGCTTGGTGGGGGAGGGTGTAATGTTGGGTGGGCGTGGCCAACTTAAAAAAAAAAACTTTTCAAAGCATTTTTTCTAATGCTTTGAAAAGCCTCTGCCGATCAGGCAACTCAGCTGGGATCGTCAGAGACTTTTCAAAGCATTTTTTTTACCACTTCTTCGGCCAAGAGGTTGCAGGAAAAAAAATGCTTTGAAAAGCCTCTGACGATCCCAGCTGAGCCGCGGGATCATCAGAGGCTTTTTTTTTTACTTTTAAAAGCATTTTTTCATCGGAAGAGGTTGTAGAAAAAATGCTTTTAAAAGTAAAAAAAAAAAAAAAGCCTCTGATGATCGTGGGCTCAGCTGGGCAATGGGGGAGAGCAGGGAGTTTTGCTACCGGTTCTCCGAACCACCCGCTGCCATCGCTACCGGATCAGGTGATCCGGTCTGAACCGGGAGCATTTCACCCCTGCTTCAATGTCCAACTTTGGCTTCCATAGAAGGTCATTGGGAAGACCATTGCTTGCATAATTCTGATTTTTGTAGGAATGGAGACTTCCCAACATCTGAATATCTTTTCCAAGACTTCATGGCTGCCCTACCAAGAGCTGGTTTGTGTGTACAGGTAATCCTCGACTTACAACAGTTTGTTTAGCGACCGTTCAAAGTTACAATAGCACTGAAAAGAATGGCTTATGACCATTTTTCACACTTAGGACCGTCAAAATTCAGACTCTTGGCAACTGACTCGTATTTATGACGGTTGCAGTGTCCCAGGGGTCATGTGATCCCATTTTGTGACTTTCTTATAAGCAAATTCAATGGGGAAACCCAATTCACTTAACAACTGTGTTACTAACATAACAACGGCAGTGATTCACTTAGCAACTGTGGCTAGAAAAGTCATAAAACGGGGCAAAAGTCACTTAACCAATTTCTCACTTAGCGAGCTAAATGTTGGGCTCAATTGTGGTCGTAAGTTGAGGACTACCTGTATTTCTTGACTGCTGATTCTTTTACCGTTGAGGGTTGATCCTAGATCCCATCATGGTCAATTCTAAGGCTTATTGTTGTTCTACCTGATGCAGGGGTGAAATGCTCCCAGTTCGGACCGGATCACCCGATCCTGTAGCAATGAAGGCGGGTGGTTCGGAGAACTGGTAGCAAAAATCCCTGCCCCCCGCCCATTGCCCAGCTGAGCCGCGCAATCATCAGAGGCTTTTTTTTTTTTACTTTTAAAAGCATTATTTCTACAATCTCTTCAGCCGAAAAAATGCTTTTAAAAGTAAAAAAAAAAGCCTCTGATGATTGCACGGCTCAGCTGGGATCATCAAAGGCATTTAAAAGAAAAAACCCTTTTTTTCTTTTAAATGCCTCTGACGATCCAAGCTGAGTTGCCTGATCGTCAGAGGCATTTAAGAGAAAAAAAGGGTTTTTTCTTTTAAATGCCTTTGATGATCCCAGCTGAGCCGCGCAATCATCAGAGGCTTTTTTTTTTTTTTACTTTTAAAAGCATTATTTCTACAATCTCTTCAGCCGAAAAAATGCTTTTAAAAGTAAAAAAAAAAGCCTCTGATGATTGCACGGCTCAGCTGGGATCATCAAAGGCATTTAAAAGAAAAAACCCTTTTTTTCTTTTAAATGCCTCTGACGATCCAAGCTGAGTTGCCTGATCGTCAGAGGCATTTAAGAGAAAAAAAGGGTTTTTTCTTTTAAATGCCTTTGATGATCCCAGCTGAGCCGCGCAATCATCAGAGGCTTTTTTTTTTTTTACTTTTAAAAGCATTATTTCTACAATCTCTTCAGCCGAAAAAATGCTTTTAAAAGTTAAAAAAAAAGCCTCTGATGATTGCACGGCTCAGCTGGGATCATCAAAGGCATTTAAAAGAAAAAACCCTTTTTTTCTTTTAAATGCCTCTGACGATCCAAGCTGAGTTGCCTGATCGTCAGAGGCATTTAAGAGAAAAAAAGTCTCTGCCGATCAGGCAACTCAGCTAGGATCGTCAGAGCCTTTTGAAAGCATTTTTTTACAACCTCTTCGCCGAAGAGGTTGTAGAAAAAATGGTTTTAAAAGTTAAAAAAAAATGGCCACGCCCAACCAGTCACATTACCCCCACCACCAAGCCACGCCCACAGAACCGGTAGTAACAAATGTTAGATTTCACCCCTGATCAGGCCCTATCAGATTCCTGGGGATCTTGCTTAGCGCTGTCAGCCTCTTGTGTCCTTGGCCTGTTGCCTTCCAAAGGGGATGGACTACCACTCCCATCTCATGTCCTAAAGGACTGGCAGGGGATGATGGGAGTCCCAATCATTGTGTTGAAAGAAAAATCCGGTCCGGTTCCAAACCGGGAGAAAGACGCTTGGAAATAAAACGGAGGCTGACTGGCTGCAAAGAAAGGTGGTTTATTGATGAGCAGAACCAACAACAGCATGTCGTTCTGGGGCAGCTGATAAATTGGTTTGAGGAGTACTTGGATTTTTATATGGTTCTGAAATGCTGCAGGGGATTATGCAAAGTAGTGAGCCCGGTGAGAAGGAGGAGGAAGAGAAGGAGGAGAAAGTGGGGGAGAGGAGGGGAGAGAAGCTTAGGGCCGGGATTTAGGGCCGGGGTACTTACGGGACCGCCTTCTGCCACCAATTGCCTCCCATCGGCCGGTTCGCTCCCACAGAGAGGGCCTCCTCAGGGTGCTGTCAGCCAGACAATGTCGGCTGGCGACCCCCAGGGGGAGAGCCTTCTCTGTGGTGGCACCTACCCTCTGGAACGATCTACCCCCAGAGATACAAGTGATCCCAGACCTCCGGACTTTTCGTCGGGCCCTAAAAACTTACTTTTTCCAGTTAGCCAGGCTGGCCTGACTCCATGTTGGTTTTAACGTTTGATACTGATTTTTAATTGAAATGTTTTAAATTATGGGCCAAATTTCATTTAATTATTTTTAAAAATTATTTTAACTTTTGTGTACAAATGTTTTTATTCTGGCTGTTCACCGCCATGAGGAGAAGGGCGGTATACAAATCTAATAAAAGATAAAGATAAAGAAGATAAGAAGGAAGGGGAGGGGGGAGGAAGAGGAAGGTGAAAGGAGGAGGGGGAGGGAATTTGCTATTCTAATGGTGGTGGGTTAAACGTATCATGTCCTAAAAGTCACTTCCTTTCCTTCTTCATCCCATCAGATGGAGCTGAAGGTGTTTTGTTTGTGAATAGGCTGGCCCAGTCTTTCTTAACGGGCATAAAATATCCATCTCTAAAGACTTCAGGCATCTGCTGGAGGCTGTTGGGGCTGCTTTCTGCCTTTGTTAAGATTTTTCTCCATTTCTCCTTTGGGGGAAATATAATATTCTGCCTCTTTTAATATTCCCCAAAAGATTTCACTCTCTGAAGGTGGGGGGCAGGTTCCTACACCTCGTATCTGGGGAGAACCGGTTATTTGCTTCCCTCTTTCCTCAGGGAGATTCCGGAGGTCCTACGGTGTGCAGAGGAGTGGTGGAAGGCATCGTTTCCTATGGCCGTAAAGTCCCTCCTGGCGTTTATTCCCGCATAGCCGACTTTCTTCCTTGGATCAAGCACATCATGAGATCGAATGCATGAGACCAAGAAACCAGAGCAATTCTCTTTAAAAAAAAAAAAAGCTTTAAGTGTTGCCTGACGGGCAGGCCTCACGATTTCTCCTCCTTCCCTTTTTCAATTTGCGCAAATTTTTTTTTAAAAAAATAAAATAAAAATATATATGCAGGAACAGATTGTTGGAGGCCATAGGCTGAGTCTGTAAACTACAGCTTAGGGCTGTAAAATGGTATATAAATCCATTGCTAACATATATGACTGAGTGGAATGATTGGTAGAGGCTTGCTTTCTGGGTAGCAACTTTAAGAGGTGTTAAGACTTCAACTCCCAGAATTCTCCCAAAAGTCAGGCACGGATAGCTGGGAAATTCTGGGAGTTGATATCCGCACATCTTAAATGTTGTCAAGTTTGAGAAAGATTGATGTCAACTCTGGAGAATTTGTCCTCCATCCATTTCTGAAGTCCCATTCCTGAGCCCATGGCTGCCCCAATTCTTTGAACTGTGTTGCCCATTCCTCCCTTCTGTCTTTCAGGTCAAGACTCTCCTCTCCTCTCCTCCCCATCCTTTTCTTCTCTCCTCTTCTCTCCCCCTCACTCTCCTCTTCCTCCGCTCTCTCTTCTCTTCCTCCTCTCTTCTCTTCCTCCTCTCTCTTCCTTCTTCCTCCTCTCGCTCTTCTCTCCTCTTCTCTTCCTCTTCTCTCCCTCCTCTCACTCCTCTTCCTCCTCTCCTCTTCTCTCTTCCTCTTCTTTTTTTTTTTAATTTGATTTATATGCCGCCCTTCTCCGGAGACTCAAGGTGGCTTACAATGCGTTAAGCAATAGCCTTCATACTTTTGTATATTTATACAAAGTCAGCTTATTGCCCCCCACAAACTGGGTCCTCAATTTACCTACCTTAGAAAGGATGGAAGGCTGAGTCAACCTTGAGCCTGGTGAGATTCGAACTTACAGTAATTGCAGACAGCTGGTGTTAATCACAATGCTATCAGTCTGCTGAGCCACCAGGCCCTTCTCTCCTCTTCTCTCTCCTCCTCCTCTCTTCTCTCCCTCTCTTCCTCCTCTCTCCTCCTCCCTATTCTCCCCCTCTCCCCTCACTTTCCTCCCTCTTCTCTTCCCCTCTTCTTCTCTTCCTCTCCTCTTCTCCCCTTCCCTTCTTTTCTCCCCTCTCCCTCCCTCTTCTCCCTTTCCTCTTCCTCTTCTCTCTTCCCTTCTCTCCTCTCTTCCTCCTCACTCCTCTTCCTCTTCTCTCCTCCTCCCTATTCTCCCCCTCTCCTCTCACTTTCCTCCCTCTTCTTTTCCCCTCTTCCTCTCTCCTCTTCCCCCTCTTCCTCTTCTCTCCCCCTCCCTTCTTTTCTCCCCTCTCCCCCTCTTCTCTTCCCCTTTCCCCTTCCTCTTCTCTCCCCCTCTTCCTCCTACTTATCTTCTCTTCTCTCCCTCCTGCTCCTCTCCTCTCCCCCTCTCCCCCTCCTCTTCCTCCTCCTTCTCCCCCGTAATGAATTGCTCAAGGTAACACCCAAAACACAGAACGAGGACTCCGTTAACCTACAAAAGTTTTATTAACTGCAATTGTGTAAGCATTCCCCCCCCACACACACACACACTCATGCCCACACACACACTAGCACCTACCTGCCAGGTGATGTACAGAGGTTGGAGAAGATAGGAGCATACACTCGGCAGATTACACTTACATAACCTGTAGATACGACCCTTCTTGCTACTGTTATGTGAATCACTGCAGTGGCTGTTTGTATCATGGTTGTAAAGCGAATCTGGCTTCCACATTGCTTGTCAGAAGATCCCAAAAGGGAATCGTGTGACACACACACACACACACCCACAGGACGCTGCAACCATCATAAAAATGAATCATTTACGAAGTGACCGTGGGGAGGCAGCCAGGGTTGTAAGCAGGGGTGGGTTCTAATTTTTTTTTACTACCGGTTCTGTGGGTGTGGCTTATTTTGTGGGCGTGGCTTGATGGATATGTGACAGTGGGCGTGGCTTGATAGTCATGTGGCCAACTCAATGTCACTCACGTCAAGGGGTCCCTCGCCTGGCCCCTCCCCTCCCAGCCATTCCTTGTCACACCCAGCCTCAACATACCTATAATTCTGTAAAAATGTTGTTCACCTTTTTTCAACTTTAATATCCGCATACTATAGATGCACTTTCATGGACCACTGAAAGGAGGAAATGGCTCACATGCTTTGCCCAAGAGTGTGATAGGCAACAGGCTTTTAAGGGGCTGCCAGAAAGAAGTGGGGGGGGCAATGTATTTTCCAAAGCACCAGAAGGCAAAACAAGACGCAACGGATGGAAACTGAACGAGAGAAGAGAGAAGCAACCTAAAACTAAGGAAAAACTTCCTGACAGTGTGAACCAATATAGGTGCAGAAATATTTCAGTCATAATTTCACATATAAAACAGCCATTCGTGTAATACAGTGTTTCTCAACCTTGGTAGCTTGAAGATGGGTGGACTTCAACTCCCAGAATCCCCCAGCCAGCAGCGCTGGCTGGGGGATTCTGGGAGTTGAAGTCCACCCATCTTCAAGCTTCCAAGATTGAGAAACACTGGTGTAATACAACCTGCCTATTGTCCAAAACAGTCAGTAGTATGATGGCTGATGTTTGACAGCAACCCTAAAAGTCGAAGATCACAAGAGTGCTTCTTTCTCTGTATGTATACAAAAACATCACATACCAGGAACAGCATATTAAGATGGACTGCAAGTGTGAAAGTAACCTTTTCATAGGTCACTTTTTTCAGTGTTGTTGTAAATGTGAATGGCACGAAACAAATGGTTTGTAAGGGAAGGGCTACCTGTACCTTCATACATAACCATAGGTACAGACATACATACATACGTACATAATCCACATTATTATCTGCATCATATTTAGGTGCTGTTGTTTTCCCACCAGCCCTTCAGCGCAGCTTTCATTTTATCTTGTGATAGCTGCATTTGTTCACACATTGCACTCTGCGTGATTTCAGCAGCCTTTTTCACACTGCTGGTTTCAACGCCCGAGAGTTAACTTGTTGTTTCAGAGTTGACTTCCTTATCTCTCCAACTTGCTTGCTCTTGTTTGTGTTCTTCTCGTCAGGGGTCAAATTTTATCACTCTGTCTACTCTCACGACATTTTATTTCTTGTCAGACGAGGCTCTCCGAATGACGGAGGGGATCAACCAATGGTGGGTTCCTCCCGGTTTGGGCCGGTTCGGCCGAGCTGGTAGCGATGACGATATGAACCGGTTCTCTTTGTTCGGGAGCTGGGGCCCCCCTCGCCCCCCTGTCCCCCCATGTTATTCTTACCTTTTATTTGGCCCCACCCAGGGGTGGGTTCTAAAATTTTTTACTACCAGTTCTGTGGGCGTGGCTTATTTTGTGGGCGTAGTTTGATGGTCATGTGACAATTATTTAGGATTTAGCAGAAGTACTGGTCTACCAGGCTTTTAACTGCTTGCAGAGCTGTACCGATCTACCCATTTATTTTCTGCAGGTACTGGTCTACTCATTTATTTTTGCAGGCACTGATCTACTCATGTATTTTTGCAGGCACTGATCTACTCATGTATTTTTGCAGGCACTGATCTACTCATGTATTTTTGCAGGCACTGATCTACTCATGTATTTTTGCAGGCACCGGTCTACTCATTTGTTTTCTTTTAACACTGATCAGCTATAGGGCGGCCCTTTGAAGCTCCTTGGCAAGAGTTTAAACAGTTTTTTTCTCTCTAGCCATCAGCTGGGACTCAGGAGGCAGCAATAAATTGGGGGTGGGGCCAAATAAAAGGTAAGAATAACGCGGGGGTGGGTGGGGGGCACGCAGGGGGGTGGGGGGCACGGGGGGGGCAGAACCAGTTTGGTGACGTCATATCGTCACCGCTACCAGCTCGGGAAAACCAGGCCGAACCGGGAGGAACCCACCACTGGCCCCACCCCCAATCTATTGCTGCCTCCCGAGTCCCAGCTGATCGGCTAGAAGGAAAAAAACTGTTTAAACTCTTGCCGCAGGGCTCAAAGGGCCGCCCTACAGCTGATCAGTGTTAAAAGGCAGTGTGGTGGTAGACCGGTGCGCTCGAAAAACAAATGAGTAGACCGGAACCCTCCAAGAACAAATGGGTCGACCGGTACAGCTCTGCAAGCAGTTAAAAGCCTGGTAGACCAGTACTTCTGCTAAATCCTAAAAAAATGTCACATGACCATCAAGCCACGCCCCCAAATAAGCCACGCCCACAGAACCGGTAGTAAAAAAATTTAGAACCCACCCCTGGGACCAACCTACAACAAGGAGAAATTTCCTGACAGGGGAAACAATTCAATCAATCAATCAATCAGAATAGAGCTGGGAGGGACCTTGGAGGTCTTCTAGTCCAACTCCATGCTCAATTAGACCATATGCCATTCCGAACAAGTGGCTCTCCAGTCTCTTCTTAAAAACCTCCAGTGATGAAGCACCCACAACTTCTGGAGGCAAGTTGTTCCACTGGTTAATTCTTCTCACTGTTAGGAAGTTTCTCCTTAATTCCAGGTTGCGTCTCTCCTTGATGAGTTTCCATCCATCGTTTCTTGCTCTGCCTTTTGGTCTTATGGAAAATAAGTTGACTCCCTCTTCTTTGTGGCAGCCCCTCAAATACAAATGTCACCGTTAGTCCTTCTTTTCTTTAGACTAGCCAAACCCAATATGTTCTTCATATGTTTTAGTTCTCCAGGCCTTTAATCATCTTAATTGCTCTTCTTTGCATTTTTTTTTTCAAAGTCTCAACATCTTTTTTCTTACGTGGTGACCAAAACTGGATGCAATATTCCAGGCGTGGCCTTACTAAGACTTTAATCCAGTGGTGGAATTCAATTTTTTTTACTACAAGTTCTGTGGGCGTGGCTCAGTGGGTGTGGTGTGCCTTGGTGGGCGTGGCAGGGGAAGGATACTGCAAAAGAAGGAGCCTGGTAGTGCGGCAGACTAAAGCACTGTTATTAACAGTTATTAACATCAGCTGCCTGCAATTACTGCGAGTTCAAATCTCGCCAGGCTCAAGGTTGACTCAGCCTTCCATCCTTTCTAAGGTAGGTAAAATGAGGACCCGGATTGTGGGGGCAATAAGCTGACTTTGTATAAAAATATACAAAAGTATGAAGGCTATTGCTTAACGCATTGTAAGCCGCCCTGAGTCTCCCGAGAAGGGCGGCATATAAATCAAATTAAAAAAAAAAAAATCCCCATTCCCTCCCCATTCCTGGGGGAAGGATATTGTAAAACCTCCATTCCCACCCCACTCTAGGTCCAGCCAGAGGTGGTATCTGCTGGTTCTCCGAAATACCCAAAATTTCCGCTACCGGTTCTCCAGAACCTGTCAGAACCTGCTCAATAGCACCCGTGCTTTATTCAGATAATCAGTTCCGTTGATTAATTTAATCAATTAATCAGCGGAACGACTTGCCTCCAAAAGTTACGGATGCTTCATCACTGGAGGTTTTTAAGAAGAGATTGGAAACCATTTGTCTGGAATGGTGTCGGGTTTCCTGCCTGAGCAGGGGGTTGGACTAGAAGACCTCCGAGGTCCCTTCTAACTCTTATTCTGTTAAGTTGTACATCTGTTCAGTGGTGCAGCTGCAACATTATTTCAAAAAATCCTTCCCAGCACTGAGACTCCGGATTGCCCCCCGTTCGGTCCAAGGTTCCCACAGGAAGACGGGGCAAAGGATATGACAAACAGTCGCTTTTTCCATCCAGGCATCACCCGCAGGGATGCTTCCTTGTGAATTCAGCTTCTTGCAAGCTCTGTTTCTCACGACCGACGCCACATCTGGATTTGCACGCCCAGCAATTCCGTGATGCACCTGGAGCCGGCCTCTTCAAACCAGGTTGAACTCTTCCAAGTAGCTGGCCAGAACGGCGTCCTTGATATCCGCGAAAACCGCGCAGATGTTCTGCGTGTCGGTGGCGCAGGTGTAATGGTGGTAAAGGAATCGGGGTCTGAAGGCGGAAGGGGAACCGCCACAAAGAGGCTCATCAAGACACTGGTGGAAGATGTCGTCGTACATCTCGAAGATGAAGCGTTTGGCCGCGTGAACGTCTCGCTTGGGACCTGGGAAAGGAGAAAGAGAAGACGTTGTGTGAATCATCCAGGCTCCTCCCGGCAGCCTTAAACCTGGATTACATTGCTCCGTGGCAATGTAACGGAGTAATGTAACGGAACAATGTAACGGAGGGAACATATGCAGCGTCGTGCGGAGAGGATTGCAGAGCCGTTGCATTTACAGGTAGTCCCCGATTTATGACCACAGTTGACCCCAAAATGTCCTGTCATGCCCCTGTCAGAGTCTGAATTTGAGACGGAAGACGAACAGCTGACGGAGAGCAGGAGAGTGGCTCTGTTGGCTGTGGAGGAAACTGGGGAAGGCTGGGCAGAGCAGGGGAGAGGTAGAACAAGAGAGAGGGGTTTCAGATGAAGACCAAGGCCCACTCCCTCCTCATTCTAAGGCGCACAGGGAAGAACGCAGAAGAGAGCAACGTGGGTTGTGTGGCTTAGGAGGAAGATAAAGGCCCCGATTCCCTTCACAAGGCACACCTGGGGATGGAGTTTAAAGGAGAGGCAACTGGGAGGGGCGTTTGTCCAGAACAAACGCTGAATTAATCTGGTGTTGAGAGTTGTGGCCTGCATTCCTGGCATTCCCTCCTGACCCTCTGAATTACTGCCATGCTGTAATCATTGTCTTGCTGGAATCATTCTTCCCCTCTGGGACTCCTTATCTTGCCCTGCTGGAGTGATTGATTGCAGTCGTTCTGTTTGCAGCGTTGGGACTGGAGCAGTGGTGAAATGTAAAATTTGTTACTACCGGTTCTGTGGGCGTGGCTTGGTGGTGGTGGGGGTAATATGACTGAGTGGGCGTGGCCAACTTTTTTTTTTTTTTACTTTTAAAACCATTTTTTCTACAACCTCTTCAGCCAAAGAGGTTGTAAAAAAACTGCCTTTTAAGCCTCTGATGATGCCAGCTGACTTGCCTGCTCGGCAGAGGCTTTCTTTTTTTTTTTTAAAGCCTCTGATGATCCCAGCTGACTTGCCTGATCGGCAGAGGCTTTTTTTTACTTTTAAAAGCATTTTTTCAGCCAAAGAGGTTGTAGAAAAAATGCTTTTAAAAATAAAAAAAAAGCCTCTGATGATTGCGCGGCTTAGCTGGGCAATGGGGGGGGGCAGGGATTTTTGCTACCGGTTCTCCGAACCACCCGCCTCCATCGCTACCAGATCAGGCGATCCGGTCCGAACCGGGAGCATTTCACCCCTGAACTGGAGTATCTGCAGGTTTGTGGGAGAGCTTTTCTCCAGGCCGTAAAAGGGACATTGGGGGCAGAGTTGGTGCCAATAAAGGGATTCATACCGGTTCTCTGGCTATGTTGCCTTTGTGCCACTCCCCGGGTCATCTCATGTCCCTTTCTAAGCGAGACAGTTCTTAAATGAGCTCTGCCTCATTTAACAACGTTTCTTGATAGAATCGTTAAGCGAATCGGGGCAGTTTTTAAATTAGCAACACAGTGCTTAAGTAAAATTGGCTTCCCCATTGACTTGGCTTGTCAGAAGGTCGCAAAAAGGGGATCAAAGGACTCCGGGACACTGCCACCGTCGTAAATATGAGCCAGTGGCCAAGTGTCTGAATTATGATCACGTGATATGTGGGGATGCTGCAACGGTCGCCTGAGAAACAGTCGTTAAGTCCTTTTTTTCAGTGATGTTGTAACTTCGAACAGTCACTAAATGAACTGTTGTAAATCGAGGACCACCTGCATAATTGAGCTGAAGAAGCTCCTTGGATGAGAAGCGAAATGTCTTCAAAGAAAAAGCAGAAACTCCAGTTGCCTCTTGAAACCCTCCCATACTTCCACCTCTCACAATACTAGACAACACAGGATCAACAGTAGAGACTTTCAAATTTCTAGGTTCTACCATATCGGAAGATCTAAAATGGACACCCAACATCAAAAACTTCATCAAAAAAGCCCAACAAAGAATGTTCTTTCTGCGCCAACTCAGGAAGCTCAAACTGCCCAAGGAGCTGCTGATCCAGTTCTACAGAGGAATTATTGAGTCTGTCTTCGGCACCTCCATAACTGGTTTGGTTCTGCAACCCAACAAGACAGACACAGACTTCAATGGATAGTTAGAACTGCAGAAAAAACAATGGCTACCAACCTGCCTTCCATTGAGGACCTGTATACTGCACGAGTCAAAAAGAGGGCTGGGAAAATATTCTCACATCCTGGACATAAACTATTTCAACTCCTACCCTCAAAACGACGCTATAGAGCACTGCACACCAGAACAACTAGACACAAGGACAGTTTTTTCCTGAATGCCATCACTAAACAAATAATTCCCTCAACACTGACAAACTAGTTACTAAGTCTGCATTAATGTTTCATCGTTCCCACCACCCATCTCCTCCCACTTATGACTGTATGACTGTAATTTTGTTGCTTGTATCCTTACAATTTATATTGATATTGATTGTTTCCTGATTGCTTATTTGTATCCTATGACTATCATTAAGTGTTGTACCTTATGATTCTTGATGAATATATCTTTTCTTTTATGTACACTGAGAGCGTATGCATCAAGACAAATTCCTTGTGTGTCCAATCACACTTGGTTAATAAAAAATTCTATTCTATTCTATTCTATTCTATTCTATTCTATTCTATTCTATTCTATTCTATTCTATTCTATTCTATTCTACTCTACTCTACTCTACTCTACTTTACTCTACTCTACTCTAAAAAAACACCTTTGGGACAACCACGACCTGGATGAGTGAGAATCCCCATAGACCAAGGGTGTCAAACTCGATTTCATTGAGGGCCACATCAGGATGTCAGCACTTCAAGCTGCATTTACTCTAATGCTGACATAAGAAGGAGAAGCGGAGGCGTCTGGAAAGGGACGTTTGATTTTTCACCTACTTATTTTCCCTGGAGATAATATCCCCTAGGAGATGGGATGGGAGGGGGGAAATTCCTTTGAGCTGGAGCGGTAGATTGGGGGTAGAATGACTTGGAAAATGGCCAATGAGTGCAGGGGAGTGGGGAACGGAAAGGGAGGGTTTGGGGTCTGGAAGTCAGTGTTGGCTTCGATGGAGTCTGATTTTAGAATGTCGTGCTTAATAAATAGGAGTTTTCCTTCAAAGACTTTGTTTGAAATGCAATTTATTTGAGACGACCTCGAAACCTGACACAGGATTGTGTTTGACCTTGGGGGGCTAGGGTGGGCGTGGCCAGGGGGCGTAGCCAGCTCAACATTACTCAGGTTCGGGGTGCCTGTGGCGGCCCGAGCACTCTGCCAGCAAAAACGGGCTTCCAAGTTCCAAGTTCCGTTTTCGGCTGCAATGGCCTCCTGCAACCCTCTGCCAGCAAAAACGGAGCTTGGGAGGGTTGCACGCAGCTCTCCCAAGCTCTGCTTTTGCTGGCAGAGACACCACAGGCCAGTACTTTGCTGTTTCCAGGGTGGCCCCGCAGGCCAGATCTAAGCACTCCGCGGCCCGGATCCGGCCCCCGGGTTTTAAGTTTGACACCCCTGACATAGACATTTAGTGATACACCTGTACATCTGTCCCCCTGTTTTCTCCACAGCCCAATAAAATAGGAAAGCGTGGTGTTTGCCACACACCCCTTTTCTTTCTGCAGGCTCAGCCGCCTCTTATCTGACCATTGCTTAGTCTGCAGCAGAGGTGGGCTGCTGGGGATTCGCAGGGGTTCGGGAAAACCTCTAACTAAGATTCTGTGCAGTTCAGAGATCCCCCAAATCCCACTCCTGGCTGGCCCCGCCCACCCCACCCTGCCCTTCCCAGGAGTCCCCTCGCGGCCCGTTTTGGATGCAGGTAAGTGCAGGGTAAACACGGAGGCTCGGGGTGGGTGAAAAATGAGCCTACCGGAAGTTCAGAAAGGGCCTCCAGAGGGCCTCCGGAGCCTGGGGAGGCAGTTTTCGCCCTCCCAGAGGCTCAAGGAAAGCCTCCAAAGCAGGGGTGAAATGTAAAATTTGTTACTACCAGTTCTGTGGATGTGGCTTGGTGGTGGTGGGGTAATGTGAGTGGCTGGGCGTGGCCAACTTTTTTTTTTTTTTAACTTTGCAAAGCATTTTTTCTAATGCTTTGAAAAGCCTCTGCCGATCAGGCAACTCGGCTGGGATTGTCAGAGAGGCTTTTTAAAAAATACCTCTCTGCCGATCAGGCAAATCAGCTGGGATCGTCAGAGACTTTTCAAAGCATTTTTTTTAACCACCTCTTTGGCCAAGAGATTGCAGAAAAAAATGCTTTGAAAAGCATCTGATGATCCCAGCTGAGTCGCACGATCATCAGAGGCTTTTTATTTTTTATTTTTAGAAGCATTTTTTCGTTGGAAGAGGTTGTAGAAAAAATGCTTTTAAAAGTAAAAGAAAAAACCTTCTGATGATCGTGCAGCTCAGCTGGGCATGGCGGGAGGGCACAGGGAGTTTTGCTACGGGTTCTCCGAACCACCCACCGCCATCGCTACCGGATCACGCGATCCGGTCCAAACCAGGAGTATTTCACCCCTGCTCCGAAGCCTGGGGAGGGCAAAAACACGGCCCCCCTCCATGGTTCAGGAGGCTGACTAGGCCACGCCCACCATGGCCACACCCACCAAGCAACCGGGCAGAGAACCCCTTGCTAAAATTTTTGAAGCCCGCCCCTGGACTGCAGCTCTTCCTTCTGACTCCCAACATCCCGCATCATTGTGTGTTTTTCTCTAGACAGAATATAAGCCACACAAAAAGGGGAACTAATGGAAGAGGATATTTGTAGCTCAGGGTTGACCTGCGGAATCCTGGGTGCTCTCCGAGCATGGTTGTTTTCTTGCAGATGTTTCATCAGCGATGCCCTGATGACGTTACCTAGTTGGGTGATGAAATGTCTGCAAGGAAACAACCAACCTCAGAGAGCACCAGGGACTCCGCAGAAGCGGAAATAGAGAGCAACAACCTTTTTACCGTCTCTGATTTGGCAACCAACAAACCAACTAGAAACTTTTCACCTTCTTGGCAGCTGTTCAAACGGAAGCAATCCTTTTCCAAATAGAGTACAAGCAGTCCTCTACTTATCCTGTTTCCCCGAAAATAAGACCCAACCGGAAAATAAGCCCTAGCCTGATTTTTCAGGATGCTCATAATATAAGCCTTACCCCCAAAATAAGCTCCAGTTACGATTGTCAGCCAGATGGATGCATTCAGTACCGTATTTCCCCGAAAATAAGACCCAACTGGAAAATAAGCCCTAGCATGATTTTTCAGGATGCTCGTAATATAAGCCTTACCCTCAAAATAAACCCCAGTTACGATTGTCAGCCAGATGGATGCATTTAGTACCGTATTTCCCCAAAAATAAGACCCAATCGGAAAATAAGCCCTAGCATGATTTTTCAGGATGCTCGTAATGTAAGCCTTACCCCCAAAATAAGCCCCATTTACGATTGTCAGCCAGATGGATGCATTCAGTACTGTATTTCCCCAAAAATAAGACCTAACCAGAAAATAAGCCCTAATGCGTCTTTTGGAGTAAAAATTAATATAAGACTCAGTCTTATTTTCAGGGAAACACAGTACAACCGTTCATTTAGTGACTTATGACCGTTTTTCACACTTACAACCATTATAGCATCCCAATGGTGGCAGGATCAAAATTTGGACACTTGGCAAATGACTCATATTTATGACAATTGCAGTATCCCTTTTACAACCTTCAGACCTCCTGAAGTATGAAGTCCCATACTTGGAGAAACAAGATTCACTTAACAACCTTGTTACTAAGTTTACAACCGCAGCGATTCATTTTAACAACGGTGGCAAGGAAGTGGTCAAATTCTCTTAACAACTTTTTTTGCTTAGCCATGGAACTCTGGGGCTCAATTTTGGTCATATGTAGAGGTCTATCTGTAATCCCAGAGTTCTATTTGGCCAGATTTGTTATTATGAAAGCTCTCTCCTCTTTAGAGACAATACAGGTAGTCCTTGACTTATGACAATTGAGCCCATGATTTCTGTCGTGAAGTGAGACATTTGTTAAGTGAGCTTTGCCCTGTTTTACGACCTTTCTTGCCTCAGTTGATAAGTGAATCACTGCAGTTGATAAGTCACTAACCCGGTTGTTAAGTGAATCCGGCTGCCCCATTGACTTTGTTCGTCGGAAGGTCGCAAAAGGGGGATACCATGTCCTTGGGACACAGCAACGGTCATAAATGTGAGTCAGTTGCCAAGCACCTGAATTTTGAGCTGATCATGGGAATGCTGGAAAACGGTGAAAAACGGTCAGAAGTCTCTTTTTATAGTGCTGTTGTAACTTTGAACGGTCACTAAATGAACTGTTGTAAGTCGAGGACTACCTGTATTTCTCTGGGCCCAGGAGGAAGAGGTTCCTGGGAACCAACTATGGTAGCACTGTTGTTTCCAATTGTGTTGACACCTTGTAGGATTTTCAGAATGGTGCCAACAACTTCATGATACCTTTGTTAGATCCTGACTTTCATGTTCCAGGTAGCCCTTGATTTATGGCCACAACTGAGCCCCAAAATCTCTGTCACTAAGCAAGACGTTTATTGAGTTTTGCCCCATTTTATGACCTTAACTCGCCCCAGTGGTTAAGTGAAGCACTGCGTCTGTTAAGTTGGTGACGTGATTGTTAAGTGAATCTGGCTTCCCCAGTGACTTTGCTGGTCAGAAGGTCGTAAAAGGGGATCACGTGACACGCCACCCCCCCCCCCGGGGCCACTGCGACCGTCATAAATATGAACCAGTTGCCAAGCGTCTGAATTTTGATCATGTGACCACAAGTTGCACCACGCTGCAACGGTTGCAAGTGTGAACAAAGAAGTCATAAGTCACTTTTATCAGTGACATTGTAACTCTTGAACAGTCATTAAACAAACTGTTGTAAATTGAGGACTACCTATACTAGGGGTCGGCAACCTTAAACACTCAAACAGCCACAAAGTTCCTAACCGGAAGACCCCGTTTAATTCTGGAGCCAACCGGAAGTCCGGTTCCCCCACCATAGAGTCTCCTCCTAGCAGGGCGTTCTTTTTCCTCTACCTATCCTAACCGAAAGCCCTATCAATTGTGGAGTCGATCGGCGACCGGGAGCTGCAGCAGAGGGATGAAAGAGCCACAAGCGGCTCCAGAGCCGCAGGTTGCTGACCCCTGACCTATACAAATCTGCCATGATAGGGAATCAGGATTAGGGACACACAGGGGGGCCAAGTTAGCATCAGCAGAAAGGAAAAACCTCTTTCTCATCCAGAGGTGCCGGTAGTACCTTAAAGCAGTGTTTCTTAACCTGGCCAACTTTATGATGGGTGGACTTCAACTCCCAGAATTCCCCAGCTAGCTTTCCCCACCACGACTGGCTGAGGAATTCTGGGAGTTGAAGTCCCATACATCATAAAGTCGCCAAGAACTGCTGAGGAATTCTGGGAATTGAAGTCCACACTGTCAGGATTCCCAGTTAATACACCCATGGCAAACAGAACTCCGAGACAAGTAGGTTCCTTAAAGGGCAGTTTTATATCATATTGGCACAGACTGGTAAAAACCAACTCTAAAAGTTCCCGCAGTTTTCACCTAATTAAAAGTTTAAAAAAAATTCCCCTTTCCCAAACAATCAGTCATATGGTCCAATCAGGATGCTGTCCGGTTGTTTGGAAACATCGCTCTTCCTCTCTTCAGCCACCTGTGGGAATGTCCTTGGTTCTCAGGGGAAACTATTTTGTTTTGGCTACAAAACCCCAACTATCTCTATTCAGACTAACAGAATAACAGAGTTGGAAGGGACCTTGGAGGTCTTCTAGTCCAACCCCCTTCTTAGGAAGGAAACCCTCCACCACTTCAGACAAATGGTTATCCAACATCTTCTTAAAAGCTTCCAGTGTTGGAGCATTCACAACTTCTGGAGGCAAGTTGTTCCACTGATTAATTGTTCCCACTGTCAGGAAATTCCTCCCTCCCTATCCCTCATCACCATTGTGGCAACACCAAAGCCTCCAAGATGGCCTCAGTCAGGCCAGCTTCAGAGTTGACACACACACACACACACACACATCATAATAATGTAGGTAAACGTGGGTCCAGCTGGATGATCACTGAAGGGCCCTCTTTATTCATAGTATTGTAAGAAAGGAAATGTGCTTGTTTGAGGAAAGCCAATTAACCAGTTGAAAGGCAGAGAATTCCTTTGAAGTAGAAACATTCACAAGAGAGGCCCCTCAGTTGCCAGAGATAGAGATATTTGTTTGCAGGTTAAAACAGATCAAAGGATGACCACATGTAACTATCAACAAGAGATAATTTGAATCTATGCTTCAGTAATTGGCAAAAAGAATTATGACTGTTGGCAAAGAATAATATGAAACTTGGTAACTGGGAAGTGTCAATTAAATATGACAAATGTATATGATCATATGAACTGCTGAGTTAACAGAATCCTTTGTCTTAGAAGAGTATAAAAACCATTGTACCTAATTTCTGTCTTTGTTCAACGCTTCATGTACAGAGCTTTGAACCTATTGCGCAATATACAATGTCTCTGGCTAACCCTGAAAAGTTGTGTTGGTCTTATTAAATCCACAACAATAAAGTAGCCAATGGCTCACTGAGGAATTTTAAGAGTTAAAGTCTCTACAAAAAAGATATTGAGACTTTGGAAAAAGTTCAGAGAGAAGCAACTAAGATGATTAAAGGCTTGTAGACTAAAACATATGAAGAACGGCTGCAGGAATTGGGTTTGGCTAGCTAGTGTAAAGAAAAGAAGAATTAGAGGCAATATGATAGCAGTGTTCCAGTATCTCAGGGGCTGCCACAAAGAAGAGGGAGTCAAGCTATTCTCCAAAGCACCAGAAGGACAAGAAGCAATGGATGGACACTAATCAAGGAGAGAAGCAACCTAGAAATAAGGAGAAATTTCCTAAGAGTGAGGACAATTAATCAGTGGAACAGCTTGCCTTCAGAAATCGTGGGTGCTCCATCACTGGAGGTTTTTAAGAAGAGGCTAGACCAGCAATGGCTAACCTTTTTGCCATCGCGTGCCAAAAGCAGGGGGACCATGGTGGGGGTCGCACGTGTGTGTGCCCACACCCATAATTACATGCCCCCCTGCCCCCCCATATGCATGTGTAACCGCCCCCCATGTTCCCTCCGCTTTTGGTACTTGATGGCCTGGTGGGCCCAGTAGGCCCGTTTTTTGCTCTCCCCAGGCTCCAGAGCCTCTCTAGGATCCTGGGTAGGGCGAAAACGGCCTCCCCCCCACCCGAAGGCCATCTAGAGGCCGGAAACGGCCCATTTGCTGACTTCTGGTGGGACTGGAAGGCCTGTTTTTTGCTCTCCCCAGGCTCCAGAGCCTCTCTAGGATCCTGGCAAGGGTGAAAACTGCCTCCCCCTCACCCCCGGAGGCCATCTGGAGGCCGGAAACGGCTCATTTGCTGACTTCTGGTGGGACTGGAAGTCCTGTTTTTTGCTCTCCCCAGGCTCTAGAGCCTCTCTAGGATCCTGGGGAGGGCGAAAACTGCCTCCCCCTGGCCCCCCGGAGGCCATCTGGAGGCCGGAAACAGCCCATTTGCTGACTTCTGGTGGGACTGGAAGGCCTGTTTTTTGCTCTCCCCAGGCTCCAGACCCTCTCTAGGATCCTGGGGAGGGCGAAAACGGCCTTCCCCACCGCCCCAGAGTCCCTACGGAGGCCGGAAATGGCCCATTTGCCAACTTCCGGTCCCACCAGACAGGCTCTGGAGCTTGGGGAGAGCAAAAAACGGGCCTTCCCCACACCCCAGGCCCTCCAGAGGCAGGAAACAACCTGTTTCCCTACTTCTGGTGGGCCCAGAAGGCCTGAAAATCAGCTGGCCGGCGCGTGCATGTGTGCTAGAGCTGAGCTCACGTGCCCACCAATATGGCTCCGTGTGCCACCTGTGGTACGCGTGCCATAAGTTCGCCATCACGAGGCTAGACAGTCACTTATCTGAAATAATATAGGTTCTCCTGCTTGAGCAGGGAGATGGACCAGAAGACCACCAAGGTCCCTTCCACCTCTATTCTATTCTAAGTCTCATAACATTGCCAAGGGCTGAGGAATACTGGAAACTGAAGTCCAACTATCATAGAGTTGCCAAGGTCAGGCTGGGGAATTCCTTGCTAAGGTTGAGAAACCCAACACGATCTTAAAGCGACAACAGCTTGAAGATGAAAGGTGTGCCTAAATTCTAAGCAAAGGTGTGGCTGGCCAAACTCAGTGCAAAACCGACGTGTTTTCTTCATTCAAATGCTACAGGAAATCGCTAAGGGCTGGGCCCTATTTGCACCCTAACCACAGCCCTAATATGTCCTCTAAACATCCTTCTTTGGCTGTAACCCCACCAAGTTGTTGAGATTTTGGAAAAAGTGCAGAGAAGAGCAATTTAAGATGATTAAAGGCCTGGAGACTAAAACATATGAAGAA
The DNA here is from genome assembly GCF_059756535.1 of Pantherophis guttatus. NCBI lineage: Eukaryota > Metazoa > Chordata > Lepidosauria > Squamata > Colubridae > Pantherophis > Pantherophis guttatus. The sequence goes on from NC_142063.1 coordinate 12,016,712, forward strand.
ACGGTTGCAGAAACTGGGTATGGCCAGTCTAGAGAAAAGAAGGACTAGGGGGGACATGATAGCAGTATTCCAGTATTTGAGGGGCTGCCCCAAAGAGGAAGAGATTAACTTCCTGGATTCCTGAAGAGCCTGGATAGCTCAGCAGACTAATGCATTGTAATTTAACTCCAGCTGTCTGCAATTACTGTAAGTTCGAATCTTGCCAGGCTCAAGGTTGACTCAGCCTTCCATCCTTTCTAAGGTAGGTAAATTGAGGACCCAGTTTGTGGGGGCAATAAGCTGACTTTGTAAAAATATACAAAAGTATGAAGGCTATTGCTTAACGCATTGTAAGCCGCCCTGAGTCTCCGGAGAAGGGCGGCATATAAATCAAATTAAACAGGACAAGAAACAACCTGCTCCATCACTGGAGGTTCTCAAGAAGAGACTGGGTAGCTACTTGTCTGAAATGGTATAGGGCCGTGATGGCGAACCTACGGCACGAGTGCCACAGGTGGCACGCGGAGCCATATCGGTGGGCACGCGAGCATTGCCCTAGTTCCGCTCATTTTTGGGCCCTCTGGGCCCACTGGAAGTTGGGAAACAGCCTGTTTCCAGCCTCCGGAGGGCCTCCGGTGGGATGGGGAAGGCCCATTTTTCACTCTCTCCAGGCTCCCAAGCCTTTCTAGAAGCCTGGGGAGGGCAAAAACGGCCTTCCCCATCCCCTCAGAGACCCTCCCGAGGCCAGAAAAGGAGGGGGGATGGGGAAGGCCATTTCCGTCCTCCCCAGGCTCCTAGAAAGGCTCTGGAGCCCGGTAGGCAAAAAACAGGCCTACCGGGCCATCATGTGACAAAAGCGGGGGGAGCGGGGGGCAGTCACGCAAGCATGTGCGGGGCGCATTGAATTATGGGTGTGGGCACGCATGTGCGCAAACACCTCCCCCCCACGTTCCCCCTGCTTTTGGCACACGACGGCAAAAAGGTTAGCCATCCCTGGTATAGGGTCAACTGTCTGAGCAAGGTGTTGGACTACAAGACCTATAGGAGCCAACAGTTTGCCGCAACAGCCAAAAAAGCCAATGCAATCCTAAATTGCATTAACAGAATAATAGAATAGAATTAACAGAGTTGGAAGGGAATTTAGAGGTCTTCTAAGCCTCTGCTCAAGCCGGAAACCTTATACAACTTCAGCCAAATGCTTGTCCAATCTCTTCTTAAAAACCTCCCGTGTTGGAGCCATCACAACTTCTGGTGGCAGGTCGTTCCACTGATTAATTCTTCTAACTGTCAGGAAATTTCTCCTTAGTTCTAGGTTGCTTCAAAACCTAACTGGTTTTGGAGCCCGTTTCAGTCCAAATCAGTCAAGAAAGCTACACAAAGCCAATAAGACAGCATCTGTTTTTGACGGTGGATAAATTATGAGCCAACAGTGTGTGGCAACAGCCAAAAAAGCCAATGCAATCCTAAACTGCATTAACAGAGGGATTCAATCAAGATCAAGGGAGGTACTAATACCACTCTGTAAAGACTTAGTAAGACCACTCCTGGAATACTGCATCCAGTTTTGGTCACCACACTATAAAAAAGATGTGGAGACTCTAGAAAGAGTGCAAAGAAGAGCAACAATGACGATTAGGGGATTGGAGGCTAAAACATATAAAGAACAGTTGCTGGAATTGGATTTGTCTAATGTTTAATGAAAAGAAGGATTAGGGGTGACATGATAGCAGTGTTCCAATATTTGAGGGGCTGTCATAGAGAGGAGGGGGTCAAGAACAGAGCCTGTAGTACAGTGGACTAAAGCACTGTTATTAACATCTGCTGCTTGCAATTACTGCAAGTTCAAATCTCACCAAGCTCAAGGTTGACTCAGCCTTCCATCCTTTCTAAGGTAGGTGAAATGAGGACCCAGTTTGTGGGGGCAATAAGATGACTTTGTATAAATATACAAAAGGATGAAGGCTATTGCTTAACGCATTGTAAGCCGCCCTGAGTCTCCGGAGAAGGGCGGCATATAAATTAAAAAACCAAAAAAAAGCAAAAGCAAAGCTATTCTCCAAAAGAACCCGAAGGCCAGACAAGGAATAATGGATGGAAACTGAACAAGGAGAGATTCAACCTGGAAATAAGGAGAAATTTTCTGACAGTGAGAACAATCAACCCATGGAACAGAAGTTGCCTTTGAAAGTTGTGGGAGCTTCATCACTGGAAGCTTTCAAGAAGAGACTGGACTGCCATTTGTCAGAAATGGTGTAGGGTCTCCTGCGTGGGCAGGGGGTTGGACTAGATGACCTGCAAGGTCCCTTCCATTTAGAACCTGAATCTGAAAGTTGCCTTTGTCACTTCCCAGGTCAGGCATGATATGGGTCTACTTGGTGATGCATGGAGATTAGGAAAGACGGAATCACATCATCAGTAGGTTATACAGATGCTACTCAACGTATGGCCACGATTGAGGCGAAAATTTCTGTAGTTAAATGAGACTTTTATTAAGTGAGCTTTGCCCCATTTTACGACCTTTGTTGCCACCGTTGTTAAGTGAATCCCTGCAGTTGTTAAGTCATAAATATGACTTGGTTGCCAAGCATTTGAATTTTGAACACGAGACTCTGGGGATGCTGCAAAAGTTGTAACTGTGAAAAATGGTCCTAAGTCACTTGTTTTCAGCGCAACTTTGAACCGTCACTAAATGAGCTGTTGTAAGTCGAGGACTAACCGTATTACTATTTCTCAGTAAGTTTGTGACCTTAGATTTGAAAAGAGAATGACCCAGCAGGGGGCAGCACTTAACCGACCTTATGTGGTCTCAAAAACTTAAGCACGGGGGTAGACTTGGATAGCTCCTGGATGGGACACCACAAGGAAATCACCAAATGTAGTCTGGACTGGGAATTTGGTCATCCTGGAGGAAAGCTACGGAAATACAATTTTGCTCTGAAAATTAAATGGATTTTTAGTGATGCCCCTAGAGGTTTTTGAGGGGAAAAAAGGATTTTACCTTTTAGATCAGTGTTTCTCAAGCTTGGAAGCTTGAAGATGGGTGGACTTCAACTCCCAGAATCCCCCAGCCAGCGCTGCTGGCTGGGGGATTCTGGGAATTGAAGTCCACCCATCTTCAAGCTACCAAGGTTGAGAAACACTGTCTTAGATAAATACAGGCTGCCTGAAAAATATCAATTGAGTTTGAAGCTTTAATAAGCACAATTTTAAATCATAATAATAAGTGATTTCCAGAGATTCAAACCAGTTTTCCAGCCGAACTGTGCCTTAACAGCAGGGTGTTAAGGCACCCTTGTAACTGTTTGAAGTTACAACCACCCTGAAAGAAGTGACTTACAACCAGTCCTTGTACTTACGACCATAAACAGCATCTCCATAGTCATGAGATCACAATTGTGGGTATTTGGCAACAAACGGCATGTATTTATGATGGTTGCAGAGTCCCGGAGTTATTTGATCATCAGCATTTACGACCTTCCCATCCGGCTTCTGACAAGCAAAGTCAATGGAGGAAGTGGATTCGCTTAACAACACGATCCGCTTAGCGACTGCAGCAGTTTGTTTAACAACCCGTGGAAAAAAACAAACAAACCCCAAAAGGTTGCAAAATTGGGCACTTAATGACCACGTTGCTTAGCGACGGAAATTTCCAGTCCCATTGGGGGTCGTAAGTTGAGGACTACTTGTAACTGAGGTAATGAAAGAGCAACTTCCTCAAAATTTAGCTCAGGGTTCAGATTAGGGAAGCAGGCCCCAGTTTGCACCAATTTTGCGATCTTTTTCTAGAACGCGCCACTTTGACAGGCAGCCCCTCTAAGCCTGTCTAAGCCTGAGTGGCATAGGAGACTAATGCCTCCTACTAAGGCAGCATTTAACATCCAGCTGCCTGCAATTACTGCGAGTTCAATTCTCACCAGGCTCAAGGTCGACTCAGCCTTCCATCCTTTCTAAGGTGGGTAAAATGAGGACCCGGTTTGTGGGGGCAATAAGCTGACTTTGTATAAATATACAAAAGGATGAAGGCTATTGCTTAGTACATTGTAAGCCGCCCTGAGTCTCCGGAAAAGGACGGTATATAAATCGAACCAATAAATAAGCCTGTAGTACAGTGGACTAAAGTACTGTTATTAACATCTATTAACATCCAGCTGCCTGCAATTACTGCAAGTTCAAATCTCACCAGGCTCAAGGTCGACTCAGCCTTCCATCCTTTCAAAGGTAGATGAAATGAGGACCCAGATTGTGGGGGCAATAAGCTGACTTTGTATAAAATATACAAAAGTATGAAGGCTATTGCTTAACGCATTGTAAGCCGCCCTGAGTCTCCGGAGAAGGGCGGCATATAAAAATAAATAACTAAAATAAAATTAAAAAAATAAAATAAATAACCGCTCCTCCACGCTGCCCTGCTGTCCGAAGCAGGAAATGTTACCTGGGAAAGTGGGGAAATAGGCGGCCAGATCCGAGGAGAGGATTTTCTCTTCCAGGATGTCCACTTTGTTCAAGAAGAGAATAATCGAGGTGTTCCAGAACCAGGGCAGCTCCAGAATGGTCCTGAAGAGATCCAAACTCTCCCTCATTCGGTTCTGATAGGAAAAAGTGGGGGGGGGAAATGAGGGAAAAAAAGAAGGAAAATATGCATAAAGCTACCATCAAATATGAGCAGCAAAAATGAAGATTGGAAGTTTGTTCTGGAGGGCTTTTCTGCAGGCATTGGTTTGTCTCAGTGGTGAAATCCGAATTTTTTTTTACTACCGGTTCTGTGGCTTGGTGGGGGTGGGGTGGGCTTGGTAGGCATCGCTTGGTGGGCGTGACAGGGGAAGGATACTGCAAAATCTCCATTCCTACCCCACTCCAGAGTAAGGATCCTGCAAAATCCCCATTCCCACCCCACTCCTGGGGGAAGGATATTGCAAAATCCCCATTCCCTCCCCACTCCTGGGGGAAGGATATTGCAAAATCTCTACTCCTACCCCACTCCAGAGTAAGGATACTGCAAAATCCCCATTCCTTCCCCACTCCTGGGGGAAGGATATTGCAAAATCTCCATTCCCACCCCACTCCTCGGGGAAGGATATTGCAAAATCCCCATTCCCTCCCCACTCCTGGGGGAAGGATATTGCAAAATCCCCATTTCCTCCCCACTCCTGGGGGGAAGGATATTGCAAAACCCCCATTCCCACCCCACTCCTGGGGGAAGGATACTGCAAAATCCCCATTCCCTCCCCACTCCTGGGGGAAAGGATATTGCAAAATCCCCATTCCCTCCCCACTCCTGGGGGGAAGGATATTGCAAAATCTCCATTCCCACCCCACTCTGGGACCAGCCAGAGGTGGCATTTGCTGGTTCTCCGAACTACTCAAAATTTCCGCTACCGGTTCTCCAGAACCTGCTGGATTTCACCCCTGGTTTGTCCAGAGAAAGGAGCCTCCTGGGAGAGAAAATGGGCTGCGGGGAGGGCGCCGCACCCCCCTGTGTCCCATTTTGGGCCTAGTAGGTCTCCCTGCACTTACCTGGGAGCCAATCTGGGGTGCATGGGGACTCCTGGAAGGGGCGGGGAAGAGAGGGGAAGGGCCAGCCAGCAATTTAACTACCGGTTGCCCCGAACCGTCCTAAACCATCCCGAACCGGCTGAATCCCACCACTCAACCAAGGGACATTTCAGCTGGATCAGAAGGCCAGACAATATGTATAAATTCTGACAGAAGAGAATATTTGTAGCTCAGGGTTCAACTGTGGAGTCCTTGATGTTCTCTGAAGTTGGTGGTTTTCTTGCAGACATTTCGTGACCCATCTAGGTAACATTATCAATGTTAGTGGGGAGCATGATTTGCAGAATGGAGTAGAAGAAGGGAGGAAGCTGGAGGGGAGGGGGAAAAGGAGGGGGAGGGAAGAGGAAGAGGAAAAGGACTATGAGGTTCTTGGTACAGCTTGGCTGTTTGGTTGTTTTCTTGCAGACATTTCATTACCAAACTAGGTAATATCATCAGTGCTAGAAGGGAGTGAGGTTTGTGGAGTGGTGGAGGAAAAGGGGAGGAGGAAGAGGAAGAGGTGGGGTCCTCAGTGTTCTCTGAGCTTGGTTGTTTCCTTGTAGAAGTTTCATTACCCACTAGGTAACATCATCAGTGCTAGAAGGGAGTGGTATTTGTATATAAACTGAGAGCTAGAAGGGAGTGTAGACAGGTGAGTCACTTCTATAAAACAGAGAGTAAACCCCATTTCATTTTAGCACTGATGATGTTACCTAGTTGGGTCAAGAAATGTCTTCAAGAAAACCATCAAGCTCAGAGAGCATCAAGGACCCCTCATATAAATTCACACACACACACACACAGAATGTCAGGTTTCGATGTCGTCTCAATTAAAATAAATTGCATTTCCAAACACATAAACACTGTTTTTAAATTTTATATGCTATGTTTTATCTCGGCTGTACACCGCCCTGAGTCCCGCAGGAGAAGGGCGGTATAAAAATAAAATAAAATAAAAATAAAAATAAATAAACTTTGGAGAAATCTTTCATTTTATTAAGCACGACAACCTGTCCCCGATTGTGGCGTAGCCAACTCTGACTTCCTGACCCCAAACCTTCCCTTTCCGTTCCCCAATTCTCTGCGTCTCATTGGCCCTCTTCCAAATCACTCTCCCCATATCTATTACTTCAGCTCCCAGGAATGTCCCCCCTCCCATCTCATCTCCTAGGGGATATTATCTTCAGGGAAAATAAGTAGGTGAGAAGTCAAGCGTCCTCTTGCCAGCTGCCCCCTCTTCTCCTTCTTTATGTCAGCACTAGAATAAATGCAGGTTGAAGTGTTGACACAGAATACACACAAACACAATCCTCACCCTTCATTGTCCCTCTATCCCCTCAAATATTCCTGCCTCAACACTGCTCCTTACTTCGCTATTATTCTCCTCCAGCGACTGGTCATACTCGCTCAGAGAGGCCAAATAGATCAAGGCAATCACGTTTTCGAAACAGTGGATCCACTTCCGGCGTTCAGTTTTCTGCCCACCAACATCAACAATCCTAACAAAATAGAAATGAAAAAAATATATATTTATAGGTAGTCCTCCAGTGGGGTGAATCATGGCTCAAAAACGGTAACCGTGAGAGGGATCTCGGAGCGTGCGGCAGCAGCCAAAAAAAGCTAATACGATCCTTGGCTGTATAAACAGAGGCATTGAATCAAAATCACATGAAGTAACAGTAACAAAGTTGGGAGGGACTTTGGAGGTCATCTAGTCCAACCCCCTGCTCACGCATGAGACCTATATGAGGGATTTGAACCGCCGACCTTTCTGATCGACAAGCTCAGCGTCTTAGCCACTGAGCCACTTAGGAAGTACCTCTTCATAAAGCCTTACTAAAGACTACACCTGGAATACAGTGTCCAGTTTTGGGGACCACATTACAAAAAAGACATTGAGACTTGGGCGAAGCTAAAATGATTAAAGGCCTAGAGCAGTGATGGCTAATCTTTTTGCCGTTGCGTGCCAAAAGCGGGGGGAGCGCGGGGGAGTTGCGTGTGCATGTGCCCACACCCATAATCCAATGTGTCCCGTGCATACGCATGCAACCCCCTGTGCCCCCCCCCGCTTTTGGTACACAGTGGCATGGTAGGCCTGTTTATCGCCCTCCCCAGGCTCCAGAAGCTTTCTTGAAGCCTGGGGAGGGCAAAAACGGCCTTTCCCATCCACCCAGAGGCTCTCTGGTGGCTGGAAACGGCTCATTTCCCGACTTCTGGTGGGACTGCAAGGCCCGTTTTTCATCCTCCCCAGGTTCCAGAGCCTTTCTAGGAGCCTGGGAAGGATGAAAATGGCCTTCCCCACCCCACCCCCGGAGGCCCTCCGGAAGCTGGAAACAGCCCATTTCCCGACTTCCGGTGGGCCCAGAAGGACCAAAAATCAGCTGCTCGCGCCGGAGCTAAGCTAGAGCAATGCTCGCGTGCCCACAGATATGAATCCGCGTGCCACCTGTGGCATGTGTACCACAGGTTCGCCATCACAGGCCTAGAGACTAAAAACATAAGAAGAATGGTTGCAGGATTTGGGTATGGCCAAACTAGAGAAAAGAAGGACTAGGCGGGACATGATAGCAGTATTTCAGTATTTGAGGGGCTGCCATAAAGAAGAATGGGGTCAAATTATTCTCCAAAGCACCAAAAGGCAAGACAAGAAGCAACAGATGGCAACTAACCAAGGGGAGAAGCAACTTGGAATTAAGGAGAAAGTTCCTAACAGTGAGGGCAATTAACCAGTGGAACTGCTTGCCACCAGAAGTTATGGGTGCTCCAGTATTGGAGGTTTTTAAAAAGAGACTGGACAACCATTTGTCTGAAATGGTATAGGGCCGTGATGGCGAATGTATGGCACGTGTGCCACAGGTGGCATGTGGAGCCATATCTGCAGGCACACGAGCCATTGCTCTAGCTCAGCTCCAGCGTGCATACGTGCACCGGCCAGCTGATTTTTGGCTGGTCCTGCTCACACCACCCCTCCCCTCCCAGGAGTCTCCATGTGGCCCGTTTTGGATGGCAGGTAAATATAGGGCTCGCGTGGAGGCTCTGGGATGATGTTTTCGGCCTCCCCAGGCTCCAGGAAAGCTTCTGAAGTCTGGGGAGGGCAAAAAGCGGGCCTCCGGGCCCACCAGAAGTGGGGAAATGGGCTGTTTCCAGCCTCCGGAGGGCCTCCGGGCAGATGGGGGAGGCTGTTTTCGCCCTCCCCAGGCTCCAAAAAGGCCTCTGGAGCCTGGGGAGGGCAAAAAACGGGCCTACTGGAAGTCTGGAAATGGATCGTTTTCGGCCTCCAGAGGCTTCAGGGAGGCCTGCTGGGTCCGAAATGAGGCGTGTATGCACGGGGAGTGCGGGGGGATCACACGTGTATGCGCGGGGGGGACGGGACTGAATTATGGGTGTGGCCATGTGCATGCGCGACCCCCTCCCCACTTTTGGCACATGACAGCAAGAAGGTCACTGGTATAGGATCTCCTGCATGAGCAGGGAGTTGACTAGAAGACCTCCAAGGTCCCTTCCAGCTCTATTCTGATTGATTGACTTATGACCACAATTGGGATCCGAATTTCCACTGTTAAGCAAATTTGCCGTTAAGAGAGTCACTTCCAATTCTATGACCTTTTTTTTTGCCATGGTTGTTAAGCAAATCACTGCAGTTGTTAAGTGAATCATGTAGTCATTAAGCAAAGTCATCAACTGATCACGTGACCCCGGGATGCTGCAACCATTGAAAATAGATGCCGGTTGCCAAGCACCCAAATTTTGATCATGTGACTGTGGGGAATTGCTGCCATGGTCGTAAGTGCGAGGATCTCAGGGATGAGATTGCAATACGTTCCTATCTCATCAGAGGAGGGCATTTTTCTGTCATTTGTGCTCATGTGTCGTTCTTACACAACGACACAAAGATACATGGCTGGCTCAGGAATTCTGGGAATTGAAGTCCACAGGTCATGAAGGGACTACAGTTAGTCCTCAATTTACAACCATAACTGAGCCCCAAATTTCTGTTGTTCAGTGAGAAAATTGAGAGTTTTGCCCCATTTAGACTTTTCTTGCCACATTGGTTAAGTGAATCACTGCAGTTGTTAAATTAGCATCATTCTTAAATGAAACTGATTTCCCCCCTGCTTGTCAGAAGTTTGCAAAAGGGGATCCCCTGACTCTGGGACAGTGCCACCGTCATAAATGTGAGTCGGTTATCAAGCATATGAATGTAAATTATGTGACCACGGGGATGCCAAGTGTGAAAAACGGTTGTAAGTTACTTTTTTCAGTGATGTTGTAACTTTGAATGGTCACTAAACAAACTGTTGTTAGTCGAGGACTAACTACTATATAGTTACCCACCCCGATTATATCTTTATTTTAAGGAATCCATTACGAAACATAAACACTTGGGATGAAAGTTTTTTCAACTTACCTTAACATCACCTTTTGCATTGAGAAGCAGTACTCGTTAATGCCCGTCGTGGGCACGCGAGTTCTCAAGATATCCTGGGCACTTGGCACATACCCCTCAGAAGCAATGCGGTCCAGATTCGAAAGGAAGCTGAGACAGAGAGACACCTATCATTCTGGGCAATGGACTGACAAATATCAAAATGAATGGATACACCTCTCTAGTACACTGCCTTTCAAACTTGGCAACTTTAAGATAGGTGGACTTCAACTCCCAGAATTCCTCAGCCGACCTGAAATCTGGGAAAGCTGTGGTGGAATGGAATGGAATGGAATGGAACAGAATGGAACGGAACGGAACAGAACAGAACAGAACAGAACAGAACAGAACAGAACAGAACATTGGAATGTAGAATGGAATGGAATGGAATGGAATGGAATGGAATGGAATGGAATAGAATAGAATAGAATAGAATAGAATAGAATAGAATAGAATAGAATAGAATAGAATAGAATAGAAGGAATGGAATGGAACGGAACGGAACGGAACGGAACGGAACGGAACGGAACGGAACAGAACAGAACAGAACAGAACAGAACATTGGAATGTAGAATGGAATGGAATGGAATGGAATGGAATGGAATAGAATAGAATAGAATAGAATAGAATAGAATAGAATAGAATAGAATAGAATAGAATAGAATAGAATAGAATAGGGGAGGGGAGGGGAGGGGAGGGGAGGAAGGGAAAGGAAGGGAAGGGAAGGGAAGGGAAGGGAAGGGAAGAGAAGAGAAGAGAAGAGAAGAGAAGAGAAGAGAAGAGAAGAGAAGAGAAGAGAAGAGAAGGGGGAGTGGAGTGGAGTGGAGTGGAGTGGAGTGAAGTGGAATGGAATGGAATGGAATGGAATGGAATGGAATGGAATGGAATGGAATGGAATAGAATAGAATAGAATAGAATAGAATAGAATAGAATAGAATAGAATAGAATAGAATAGAATAGAATAGAATAGAATAGAATTCTTTTTTGGCCAAGTGTGATTGGACACACAAGAATTTGTCTTCGGTGCATAAGCTCTCATTGTACATACAAGCTGTAAGTGATAAATCATGATAAGTCATCATAAAAAATGCATTCATCATAAATCATAAGACACAACACTTAGTGATAGAATCAACATAAATGGTACTAGGAAACTAAATAAAACAACCTAAATCGTAAACATACAAGCAACAAAGTTATAGTCATAAGTAGAAAAAGAGAGATGTAATAGGAAAGATGAGAGCAATAATATTAATACAGTCTTACTAAAGAGTTTGGCAGTGTTGTGAGAATGGGTTGTTTAGCCGAGTGATGGCATGGGAGAAAAAACCTGTCCTTGTGTCTAGTTGTTCTGGTGTGTGTCCACTGTCCACTCGGGAGCACACAAATCTTTGCACCACCACAGTGCCAACAAGTTAAAAAAAAACTGGTAGGCTCTTGGACCCTCCTTTCAGCTCTATGTATTGTGGCCCGCCTGCAAGCAGCGGAACTGGTAGCAGACTCAGACAGTGAGGAGGTTGGGGAGGAACATGGGCCAGTCCTGGAGTCTGGGGAAGGCTCTGATGAGGCAGAGAGGGGGCCAGGGCCATCTGACAGTTATCAGCTACCTTCGGAGTCGGAGATAAGTGGGGCAGAAGAACAGCTGGAGCCTGTTCCCGATGTGCGCATGCGCAGAGCTGTCAGGAGAAGGGAACAGGGAAGGAACAAGGGTCGACTCAGGAGTAAAGGCACAAGGGGATGCCATTTGACCTGAACCCATATCAATCTTCTCCCTGTTTTTTCTTGTGCCATCTAAGAGCATGGTACGTATCTCCAAGGGATAATTTACACCTCAGTCCTAATTTATGTTTGATCTGGATAAGATCTTGTCTTCCAAAACCAGGGGGCTAAGTGGCCAATTGAGTAAACAAAGAAATGCTTAAGATAAAACTAATTGGGAAGTTTCTATTCCCCCTTGCAGGGCAACAAAGAATACACAAACCTAAATTAGAAGGCCAGAATTGGGTACTAAGCTGATGTCTCTGAGGGTATAAAAGGACGCTGTACCTTCCCCAAGGTGTGGCTATTTCCTCGCATGCATTGTATCTGTATGTTCTGGATATAGTTCCATCCAGTATTTTCTTTTTGGCCATAAATAAAATCTGGTTTTTTTGCAAGCCTCGTCTTGAGTCTCTCTCTCTGGTGACTCAAGTGTATTTTGGGACCTTACAGTTCGTTTATTAGTGTGAAGATTTGGTTTATCTGAGTTCCTGCCTCACAGAGATTCCTTGCCAACATTTCATTGTACAGCAGTTGCGCCTGGAAGCTATTGGCCTGGCAACTATCCAAGGACGGATAAGGTCTGTGGTTGCAATTCACCCTTGAAAGACTGTTTGCCGGGCCTTTGCTGGATATGAATGCTAGGAATTCACGTTAGCCAAATAAAAAGGGTTTGGTTTTTTTTCAGGACAAGGAGTCTGTTTCGTGAGAAGACTACAATCAACCCTCAACCCAGGGTAAGAACAGGTGATGGTCGCTCCAAACCAAAGAGTGAACCGGATTAAAGGGACTCACTAGGATGTCGAATCGAGCAGGTTGAATTCGCTTCTCCTCTTATAACAGGTCCTAATGCCGGCATCCTTCCAGAGGCCGCCAATGATCCTTGCGTGGTGGGGCTCCAGGGAGGCTACTTTGTAGGCATCGACATTCAGAAGCCGCTGGGCATTTTGCTAGAGGCAGAAAAGGATGGTTTTATGAGGCAGATGAAGAACAGTTGCAGGAATCTATATATATAAAAGCGGAAACCACTTACGCATTAATTATGAAATCTCCAGAACGATAAAATCTACAAACTTGAAATTTGCCACGTTTGTTCCTCTTGGCTTCTAGGTGCTCACTAAGAAAGGATTTTTCAAAATGACCATCAGAGCATTAGTATTTCCCATATTATGATTAACATGCTCTGATGCTAAGGAGTTGTACTCCCTCTCCCCACCTGAAAAAGAAATCTGTTCCAAATGCAAAACTCAAGCAGAGGAGAGGAGTCTCACTTTCAGTTTTACTTTCACAGCAGCAAGCAGCTTTACCACAGAACAATTGAGCTAAGCCACGCCCACCCTCCTTCCTGTCTCCTTCTTGCTCACACAGCAAATACTGTTTGAGTTTCCAAACACCCCTCAACTCTCTCACACACTGACAGGATGCTAGCCAGATGAATACTGATGGATGCTGCAGGCTGGGACATTCTACTCCCCCTCCCCCTCTGTTCCAACTGCCAGTTGCACTGTATTAACACACTCTGATTCTACGGAGTTCCAAAGTTCTACATTAAGTTTCAGGCAGCAAGTATCAATTTAAACCCCGAGCACATAGTTTCGTAGTGCATCCAGCTAGTTGAGTATATATGAGCCTCAGTGGCAGAGTGATTAGAGTGCAGTACTGCAGGCTACTTCTGCTGCCTGCCGGCTGCCTGCAATTTGCCAGTTCGAATCTCACCAGGCTCAAAGATTGACTCAGCCTTCCATCCTTCCGAGGTCGGTAAAATGAGGACCCAGATTGTTGGGGGGACAATAGGCTGACTCTGTAAACCGCTTAGAGGGAGCTGTAAAGCATTGTAAAGCGGTATATAAGTCTAAGTGCTATTGCTATACTGTATCTAGTTTATCTCCGCCCTGGGTCTTTGGAGAGGGGCGGCATATAAATTGAATGAATGAATGAATGAATGAATGAATGAATGAATGAATGAATGAATAAATAAATAAATAAATAAATAAATAAATAAATAAATAAGTAAATAAATGTCATTATAGCAGCCTTCCGATATTTGACAGGCTGCCACAAAGAAGAGGGAGTCAAGCCATTCTCCAAAGTAGCTAAAAGCAGGACAAGAAGCAATGGATGGAAACTAATCAAGGAGAGAAGCAACCTAGAACTAAGGAGAAATTTCCTGTCAGTGGGAAAAATTAATCAGTGGAACAACTTGCCTCGAGAAGTTGTGGGTTGCTCCATCACTGGAGGCTTTTAAGAAGAACCTGGACAACCATTTGTCTGAAATGATATAGGGTTTCCTGCCTGAGCAAGGGGCTGGACTAGAAGACCTCCAAGGTCCCTTCCAACTCTGTTATTCTGTTAAGAGCAGAGTGGGAAATGTTGGGTAGGAAAATTCTAGAAGCCTAGTCAGAGGAGACCCATTTCCTGAATGCTGCACACTGAACGAACAGTGATCATGGAGGTGTGAAGTGATTTCAGGACAACCGTGGTCTATTGGTCATTAATAACCAATACAGACTTGTGGAACTTCAACTCCCAGCCCAGGAATTCTGGGAGTTGTAGTCCACAGGTCGTAAAAAGGGCTGTAATCCGGTCCCGTTTTCCACCCCGCCCCATTTCCGCTGCTCTAAAGCAAACTAACGATGGAGCACAGGCATAATTCAGCCCAACATCTCTTTTCCTAAGTAAGACAGTTGCTCTTTAGGTTTTGCCTCATTTTACAACCTATTTGCCATAGCCGTTGAGCAAATCACTGCAGTTGTTAAGTGAATCATGAGGTCGTTAAGCAAATCTGGCTTCCCCCCCATTGATTTTGCTGATCAGAGACTTGCAACTGCGGGATTACATGACCCCGGGGACAGTGCAACCGTCATAAATATACGCCAGTCTGAATTTCGATCACGTGACCGTGGGGATGCCACAATGGATACTTACGGGACCGCCTGCTGCCACCAGTAGCCTCTCACCGGCCAGTACGCTCTCACAGAGAGGGGCTCCTCAGGGTGCCGTCAGCCAAACAGTGTCGGCTGGCAGCCCCCAGGGGGAGAGCCTTCTCTGTGGGGGCACCTACTATCTGGAATGAGCTCCCCCCGGAGATACGGAGGATCCCGGATCTACGCACCTTCCGCCGCGCCCTTAAGACCTTTCTATTTCAACAGGCTGGCCTGGCCTAACTTTTTCCCTTTTTAAATTGTAAATTTTAAATTTGTCTTAACCATGGGGGGTGTTTTTAATTTGTCCCGGGCCAAATTATTTAATGTGGTTTTATACTGTCTTTTAAAATTTTATTAAAAAAAAATTATTATTATTTTTTTGGCTGTTCACCGCCCTGAGTCCTTCGGGAGTAGGGCGGTATATAAATCTAATAAAATAAATAAATAAATAAATAAATAAATAAGTAAGTAAGTAAGTAAGTAAGTAAGTAAGTAAGTAAGTGTGAAAACAGTCCATCAGTCACTGTTTTCAGCGTCGTCGTAACTTCAAACGGTCGCTGGCTGTAAGTCGAGGATTCCCTGTATGCGGATACTCACTGCATTCTCCTCCTGACCATAAGGAATCTGCAGGCTCTCCATAGCTTTGATAATAGCCTGGATAGCGGTGAAGATGTTTTGATAGACCACTTTGGAAAAGTCCTTCCGTTCGTCTTCCGTGAATCCCACACCGTGGATAATCCTCATCTGTTTGATAAAGGTACTTTTCCCTCCTTCTCCAGTGCCTGATGGGTAACGCACAAAAAAAACCCCATTGATTTTCTTTCTTTTTTTTTTTTGTAAAGTTTTTTTTATTTTTTAAAACACACAGACAAACATACAATGCATCTTTTCTAAACAGAATATTGGCCCGGTTTTGAATTTGTTATTGAATATATTTGGCACTTAACTAAATAAGAAAAGAAAGTTGAAATGATATTGGATTATGAATTAATTAGATATATTTTATTTATTTATTTGTTCAACTTGTATGCCGCCTTTCTCCGAAGACTCAAGGCGGCTTACAATGCATTTAAAAACCATATTTAAAAACATTAAACATTAAAACATTAAAAACAATTAAAACCCATTCACACCATTCATGGCCAGATCTCGCCAGATCGCAACAGCAATTTAATTGGTTTTGATAAAAATATCAAAATGTACTATTTGGAATAACTGGTAAAGAAAAAAACTATCTGAGATTGGAACAAGAGAATTCAAGAAAATAATTGGGAATTGTATTATGTTATATGAATTTAAATATAGGGGTACTGAAGTAAGATTGATTTTTAATTGATTTTTTTCCCCTTTATTGAATATGTTTAATTGTTGAAATGTATTATTTGAAATAGTTGATAAAAGAATTATTGGTGAGTAGAATAAGAGAATTTAAGGAAATAATTGGGGATTGTATTATGTTCCGTGAATTTAAATTTAGGGGTTCAAATTTTAAGGAGGGAAAAGAAAAAAGGAATTATACTAGGATGAGATGTTAAGATGAAGGGTAATATTGGTTTTTTTTTTAAATTTAGAGAAAATAAAAGATATGAGAAAAATTGAACATATAAAATTATGTTAAAGATGAACAAAAATCTGTACAAATTCAAAACCATTGATTTTCTCTGCCGTTCTCTAACTCAGGGGTCCCCAACCTTTCGGACCTCAGGGACCACTAAATTCATAATTTTAAATCCTGAGGACCACTAATATGATCTGCCTAATGACTGGCTGGGTGGGCGTGGCTAGGTGGTCATGTGATTGGGTGGGCATGGCCAACTCAATGTCACTCATGTTGAGGGACGCCTCGCTGGCTTCTACTTGCCCCTCCCCTCTCAGCCACTCCTTGTCTCCCTGTCCAGGCTCCTTAGGGCCCCAACAGTTGTTGGAGCTAAGCAGCCATCACGAGAAAAAGTTGGCAAAAGAGCTCAGTTCAAATTGGATCTGACCGAGAAGGAGGCTCAGCAGAAGTACCTCACTGAGGACTAGGAGCATAGGCTTTCCAAGCAGAGGGAAGACCTGCGGGAGTGCAAGGCAGGTACCGGCGCCTGGAGGCTCAGAGGGCTGAGATGGTCAGCCAGTTCCACGCCATGATGCAGTCCCACTGGAACGAGGCCCTCCGGCTCCTTGCCACCAGCGGCGCTTCCCTCCAGCCTTCGCCCAAAGCCCCACACCAGGAGGCCGAAGCAGACCCCAATTCTGAATTTCTGCCCCCCGCACAAAAAGACCCCAAAGGGGGAGACTCTCTGCAGCAACACAAACGTTCATTGCACGTATCTGGCCCAGGGGCCGTAGTTTGAGGACCCCTGATTTAGTGCAATATAAAAAAAATGCAAATATTTTTTCTGCGGACCACCAAAATTTTCTCGTGGACCACTGCACCAGTTGGTGACCGCTGGTCTAACTAACCAACATCTCACTTCAGCTATCGGAAGCTGGCTTGGTTGTAGTCTCCTTCCCAAAAGCATCTCAGTGGCAGGTGATAGCAAAACTTCTCATTCAGCCGGTTTGATCTCCATGAATCCATTAAAAACAGGCGTGGGGTTAACAATAATATTTGCAACTGCGGCAGTAAGAATTTGTTGGATTTTGGCACACACCCTTGACATTTCTCATAACAAGCGTTAATCCTGAAAACAGCCTCCAATAAATTGCATAAACACTCCGTTTTACAGGCGTGTTTATGCTTTTAAACAAATAATACCACACCAGAATCGAACAGATGAAGTTTTGGATTTTTTTTTTAGTGGTTTTTTTTTTTTTTTTTTTTACAGATTGGGAGGAAAAACAATAGTTTGTCTGCTTTAATGTTCGGCATTAAAAATAAGTGGAAGTTTCCTCATGGCGTGGTGGCCGCCATCTTGCCTTTTTTGACCATGTTGTGGTTAAGTGACTATTTGCTTAACTGCTAAAATTAATGCTAACATTTCCTTGCCCAAATTTAGTAATTTTGCTTCAGGTTTTTATGTTTTGGATAGTTGGAGGAGAATTGCCCCAAAAAAGAGAGTTTGGAAAAATTAGAAGAGGCCTGCAAATCACTTTTCTTCCTTCTATTATACAGGTAGTCCTCGATTTACAAACAATCACTTAGCAACCACTTAGCAAGGTACGACAGACCCCTCCAAAAAGCTACTTACAACCCGATTCCACAGATAACAATGGATTTGTTTAGCAATCCCTGCAAATTTTTTTGTAAAGATCACTCACTTCACAACTGTTATGTTTTCTCACTGTAATTGCCAGGCTCAATTATGGTCATAAGTCAAGGACTACCTGTAAAGATTTCATGAACAATACAGGAAACCATTACCCATAGACTCTGATAGATAACACTGCAGAAGAGATAAAAGGAGATAAAATTATTCCGCCTGTGCTCTAATAGCAATAGCACTTAGACTTATATATCGCTTCACAGTGCTTTGCTGCCCTCTGTAAGCGGTTTACAGAGTCAGCTTAATACCCCCAACAATCTGGGTCCTCATTTTACCGATCTTGGAAGGCTACTTCTGCTGCCTGCTGGCTGCCTGCAATTTGGCAGATCGAATCTCACCAGGCTCAAGGTTGACTCAGCCTTCCATCCTTCTGAGGTCGGTAAAACAAGGACCCAGATTGTTGGGGGCAATAAGGCTGACTCTGTAAACTGTTTTGAGAGGGCTGTAAAGCACTGTGAAGCAGTATATAAGTCTAAGTGCTATTGCTATTAAAAGGGGGGGGGGAAGAATGGGAGAAGAAAAGAAACAAGAGAGTGAATAAAAGAATGAAAGAGCGAGAGAGAATGAGAGGGGAAAAGTAACAAGAGAGTGAATGAAAAAATGAGAGAGGGGGAGAGAATGAGAGAGAGAGAGAGAATAAGAGAGGAAAAGAAACGAGAGAGAAAGAAAGGAAAAGAAACAAGAGAGAATGAAAGAGAGAGAATGAGAGAGAGAATGAGAGAGAGAGAATGAGAGAGGAAAAGAAACAAGAGAGAATGAAAGAAAGAGAGAATGAGAGAGGAAAAGAAACAAGAGAGAATGAAAGAGAGAATGAGAGAGGAAAAGAAACAAGAGACAGAATGAAAGAGAGGGAGAGGGAGAGAGAATGAAAATGTGGAAAACATAAGCCAGTTTTGGTTTTTTTTTAATTTCCAAAACTAGATTTCAGCTCTCACTTTGCTGCATTACAAAAAAACCTGAACAATGACATCGGAAGGATGGAAGGTTGAGTCAACCTTGAGCCGGTCAGGATCAAACTACCGAACCGCTAGTAGCCAGTAGTCAGCAGAAATAGCCTGTAGTACTGCATTCTAACTATTGCACCACCATGGTTCTTAAGCTACTCATACCTCTGACTATGTAGCCCATAATACCACATACCGGCAGTCCTCGATTATATGACCACAACTGAGCTCAAATTTTCTGTTGCTAGGCGAGACTGTCGTTAAGCACATGTCTCCCCATTCATCGACCCTTCTTGTCACCGTTGTTAAGCGAATCACCGCAGCTGTTAAGTTAGTCACACGGTTGTTAAGCGGATCTAGTTTCCCCCTTGACTTTACTTGTCAGAACGTTGCAAAAGAGGATCCCGTCACCCTGGGCCGGGACCAGCGGTGGGATTCAGCCGGTTCGCACCACTTCGAGAGAACCGGTTGTTAGCTTTCTGAGCAGTTTGGCAAACTGGTTGTTGGAAGAAATCATTAAGGCAGAGAACCGGTTGTTAAATTACTTGAAACCCACCACTGGCCGGGACACTGCGGCGGTCATAAACACGAATCAGTTGCCAAGTGTCTGAATTGCAGGGGATGCTGAATTGCACGGGGATGTTGCAACAGTCGTAAGTATGAAAAACAGTCACAATCATTTTTTTTTTCCAGGGCCGCTGTAATTTCAAACGGTCGCTAAATGGACTGTTGTAAGTCGAGGGCTGCCTGTATACCCTGTTTCCCTGAAAATAAGACATCCCTTGATAATAAGCCCAATCGGGCTTTTGAGCGCATGCGCTACAATGAGCCTTCCCCCGAAAATAAGCCCTCCCCGAAAATATTTAAACGCAGAGCTGGAAATCAGGTAAGACGGCAAGAGAAGCCCCGTCTTGTTCTACGCGCCCCAAAATAATAAGACCTCCCCGAAAATAAGGCCAAGCGCTTATTTCGGGGTTCAAAAAAAATATAAGACAGGGTCTTATTTTCGGGGAAACACGAGTAGTTATCTACTCACCCAACAGTAGTAACTTTAACTCCCATCGGTCTCGTTTCTTCTGCTCTTGAAGCAGCCGGCTGATTTCTTTATCGATCACCATGGCATTTTTCTCGTCCTCGGACATAAAGCACAGGCACCAGACCATGGTGGTTCCCAAACCGCTCCAGGTTTTTCCAAAATCAGAGAGGGGACCCACGAAATCAGGATTTGATACAGGAGCGGTGGCTGATTCCTTCCACCGAGGCGTGGCCTGAGCGGACGAGCATCGACCTCTGGGAAGTGGCGTCCGGCAGAAAACTATCTGGAGATCAAATTTCAGCGTGAGACAAAAATTTGGCGGAGGAGACTCCACCGATGCCAACAATGTGGGCTGGGCTAGTTCCACCCTCCAGCATTCATGGGAAGTTACTTGACATCCTTCGTAAGGCCACACCTGGAATAACTGCAACCAAGTTTGGTCACCACACTACAAAAAATAAAGATGTTGAAACTTCTTTGGAAAAAGTGCGGAGAAGAGCAAGTAAGGTGATTAAAAGCACGGAGACTAAAACAAATGAATAACGGTGGCAGGATTTGCGTTTGGCCAGTCTAGAGAAAAGAAGAATTAGGGGTGACATGATAGCAGAATTCCAGTATTTGAAGAGCTGCCACAACGAAGAGGGGATCAGGTTATTCTCCAAAGCACCAGAGGGCAGGACAAGAAACAACGGATGGAAACTAATCAAGGAGAGAAGAAATCTGGAATTAAAGAGAAACTCCCTAACAGTGAGGACGATTAACCGGTGGTATGGCTTGCCTTCAGAAATCATGGGTGCTTCACCACTGGAGGTTTTTAAGAAGAGATTGGACAGCCATTTATCTGAAATGGTATAGGGTTTCCTGCTTGAGCAAGGGGCTGGACTAGAAGACCTCCCAAGGTCCCAACTCTGATTCTGTTCTATTCCATATACTATTCTATTTTATCCCATATCCCATTCTATTCCATATTCCATATTCCATATTCTATTCTATTCCATATTCCATTCTATATTCTATATTCTATATTCTATATTCTATATTCTATATTCTATATTCTATATTCCATATTCTATTCTATTCTATTCTATTCTATTCTATTCTATTCTATTCTATTCTATTCTATTCTATTTTCCACATTCCACATTCCACATTCCACATTCCATTCCATTCCATTCCATTCTATTCTATTCTTATTCCATATTCCATTCTATTCTATTCTATATTCTGTATTCTATCCTATTCTATTCTATCCTATTCTATTCTATTCTATCCTATTTTATTCTATTCTATTCTATTCTATATTCCATATTCCATATTATATTCTATATTCTATATTCTATATTCTATTTCTATATTCTATATTCTATTTTCCACATTCCACATTCCATTCCATTCCATTCCATATTCTGTTCTGTTCTGTTCTGTTCTACTCTCTATTCTCTATTTTCTTTTCTTTTCTTTTCTATTCTATTCTCTATTCTATTCCATATTCTATTCTATTCTATTCCATATTCTGTTCTGTTCTGTTCTGTTCTGTTCTATTCTATTCTATTCTATTCTATTCTATTCTATTCTATTCCATATTCCATATTCCATATTCCATATTCCATATTTCATATTTCATATTTCATATTTCATATTTCATATTCCATTCCATTCCATTCTAATTCTCCATCCCAGTTTCTTCTCCTCTGCTTTTGGAATTAAGCAAGGCTCACCCTGATAATCCAGAGGTTTTGTGAGAACGCAGTTTTTCCTCCCTCTTTCCTTTTTCTGTTTATCAGCTGAAAGAGAGAAGTGACACAATCAGAATGAAAATTGACAGTTCATTCCACCCCCCCAAGTTTCATTTCCTTTTTCTGTCTTAAAGCTTGCTTAATGTCTCAGACGAGGAGAGTAAAATAAGGTCATCAGCTAAGCAAGCAATTTAAAAACATAAACTCATAGGGCTGGCAGGGACCTCGGAGATCCTCTAGTCCAACCCACAGCTCAAGGCAGAAAACCTCATACCATCCTATTCAAAGGGTTCTCCAATCTATTTTTGGAAACCTTCAGTGATGGACCACCCACAATCCTGCAGGCATCCTTTTCAGGTGGGTAAAGCTGTTTTGCTTTGATTTTAGACAAGGGAGGGAAGACCGTTGCCCAGGTGAGCAATTTCTTCGAAAAAAAAAAGATTGGCCCTATTTTGTGCAAACAACCCTCTTCTTAAGTTGCTAAAATAGATTTCAAATTTTCCATCCAGTTAAGTGGGAGTTATCTTGGAACAAAGTCATCTGCACCCAGAACTCCAAAATAAATAAATTTTCTATCTCAGAAGAATTTGTGGCATGAACATCATCTCAGTTATCTTCTCTTCCTGAAGTTGCTTCCGTCGGTCTAGATGCCCGCCATGAAAACTGGTGCCCTCTCTTTACGTCCCACATCAAAGCAAAATCTTCTTTATTGGACTCAATGGTGTAAGTGGGCAGGTCCAATCAGCAACACCAAAGTGGTTTGTGGTTCTTTTTATGATGTGGTTTTTTTTTCTTTCTGTTTCCTAGTTTAATCAACCTTCCTGGAATTTCCTGGTGGTCTCCCATCCCAGGATTATGCAGGTTTATCCCCGCTTAATTTCTGAGCCCGCAAAAAAATCAGCCAGGGCTTAACTTTGGGCCAGGAGGAGGATTAAAGGAGGAGAATGGAGGAGAGGAAGAGGTGGAAGGGGGAAAGGGATTAAAAAGAGGAGAAGGAAGGGAAGAGCAGGAGGGAAAGGAGGAAGATTAAAGGAGAAGAAGAATTAAGAGAGGAGGAGGAGGAAGGAGAGGAAGAGGAGGAAGAGAAGAAAAGGGTGATAAAAGGAGGAGAAGAGGATTAAATGAGAAGAAAAATGAAGGAAGAAGAGGAAGGGGGAAAGGGATTAAAAGAGGAGAACATCTTTCACCCACATCTTTCTTTCTTTTTTTTTTTTTGAACAGAGTGTTGGTCATTTCTTATCTTATACAATTAGTCAAATTCAAATACATTTTACTCAATTACAATTTTTGTCAATATCGTCTTTCCCTCTTTCCTTTTTTTTTGAATATACCTCAATATTTCTATACTTGCATATATAAACCCCTTCTTCATTTATCCCTAAATTCTAACTTTGCTAATTGTACATATTTATCCTCTTTTATTCTTTAACAATTCATTCTTTTTACTAATCTATTTATATTTATATTTGTTCAGAGCTGCCTTTCTTCCACTTCATCTTCTTTTTTTTTATTGTAGTACAGCAATCTTTCTCCTCAAACCTAGCCTCTCCCTCTTCTAAAAGGAGAAGAATTAAGGAAGAGAAGGAAGAGAAGAAAAGGGTAATAAAAGGAAGAGGAGGAGAGGATTAAATGAGAAGAAAATGAAGGGAGAAGGAGAGGAAGAGGAGGAAGGGGAAGGGGAAAGGAATTAAAAGAGGAGAAGGAGGGGAATTAAAGGAGGAGGAGGAGAATGAAGGGAGGAGGAAAGGAAAAGCAGGAGGTGGGAGGGCAAACGGGTTATTAACAGAGGAGGAGGAAGGGGAAAGGAGGAGGAGAATGAAGGGAGGAAGAGAATGGAGGAGGAGGAGGAGGAGGAGAGGAGGGGGCCCCATCCTGCTTGATCATCCAATCAGCGGAGATTTACAATCTCACACACACACACAAACACACACACCAGTTTATGAAGCAAGGAGAAGTTCACACAAAACACCACTTAGAACCAAACTTCGAGCCAACCCGCCTGCTTCCTCCTTTCGCTTTCGGGGACCCTCCAGCGCTCAGTTGCGCATTTCTCCCACCCGCCGCCCGCCGCTTCTCCGGGCTTGTGCCCGGCTGCATTGGGGGCTCTTCCCGACCTGCAGCATCCCCCGGGGAGGGCGGACTACCTTGCGGGGTGGCCTTTGGACGCCGCTGCCCGGTGGGAATCCCAAACTTGTGGAGGTTCACTCAACAGTCCAGATCCTAAGGCTGACAAGGCTGCAAGATCGCAGGAAAGGCAAATTGCAAAACTTTCCGGATGCGGTTGCGTAAAATCTGTCTGTCCAATCGAAAGAGGGAAGAAAAAAGGAGAAGGATGGAAGGGAGGGAGGAGGTGGGGAAGGAGAAGGATGAAAGGGGAAGGAGAAGGAGAAGAAGGAGAAGTGGAGAAGGATGGAAGGGAGGGAGGAAGTGGAGAAGGGGAAGGGTGAAAGGGGAAGGAGAAGGAGAAGAAGGAGAAGTGGAGTAGAAGGATGGAAGGGAGAAGGGTGGAAGAGAGAAGAAGGAATTGTGGAGAAGAAGGATGGAAGGGAGGAGGAGGAGAAGGGCGGAAGAGAGAATGATGAAAGGGAGAAGGAGAAGGAATTGTGCAGGAAAAGGGAGGTAGGGTGGAGGAGAAGGAATTGTGGAGAAGAAGGATGGAAGGGAGGAGGAGGGGGATGGAAGGGAGAAGGAGGACGAGGAGAAGGGTGGAAGAGAGAATGATGAAAGGAAGAAGGAAAAGGAATTATGTAGGAAAAGGATGGAAGGGAGGAGGAGGAGGAATTGTGGAGAAGGATGGAAGGGAGAAGGAATTGTGCAGAAGAAGGATGGAAGGGAGAAAGGTGGAAGAGAGAATGAAAGGGAGAAGGAGAAGGAATTGTGCAGAAGAAGGATGGAAGGGAGGAGGAGGGGGATGGAAGGGAGAAGGAGGAGGAATCATGGAGAAGGATGAAAGGGAGGAGGACAAGAAGAGAGGAGGAGGAGAAGGATGGAAGGAATTGTGAAGGAGAAAGAGGAAGGGAGAAGGAGGAAGGGAAGGATGGAAAGGAAAAGGAGAAGGAGTTGAGGAGAAAAAGGATAGAAGAGAGAAAGGGAGGAGGAAAAAGATGGAAGTGAGGAGTTGAGGAGAAGAAGGATGGAAGAGGGAAGAAGGAAGAGAGAAGGAAGAGGAGAAGGAGGAGAAGGAGTGATGGAGAAGGATGGAAGGGGGGATGAGGAGGAGAAGGGTGGAAGAGAGAATGATGAAAGGGAGAAGGAGAAGGAATTGTTCAGGAAAAGGATGGAAGGGAGGAGGAGGAGGAATTGTGGAGAAGGATGGAAGGGAGAAGGAATTGTGCAGAAGAAGAATGGAAGGGAGAAAGGTGGAAGAGAGAATGATGAAAGGGAGAAGGAGAAGGAATTGTTCAGGAAAAGGATGGAAGGGAAGAGGAGGAGGAATTGTGGAGAAGGATGGAAGGGAGAAGGAATTGTGCAGAAGAAGGATGGAAGGGAGAAGGAGGAGGAATCGTGGAGGAGGATGAAAGGGAGGAGGAGGACAAGAAGAGAGGAGGAGGAGGATGAAAGGAATTGTGGAGGAGAAAGAGGAAGGGAGAAGGAGGAAGGAAAGGATGGAAAGGAAAAGGAGAAGGAGTTGAGGAGAAAAAGGATAGAAGAGAGAAAGGGAGGAGGAAAAAGATGGAAGTGAGGAGTTGAGGAGAAGAAGGATGGAAGAGGGAAGAAAGAAGGGAGAAGGAAGAGGAGAAGGAGAAGGAGGAGAAGGAGTGGTGGAGAAGGATGGAAGGGAGAAGGATGAAAAGGAAAAGGAGAAGGAGTTGAGAAAAAGAATGGAAGACAGGAGGAGGACAAGAAGAGAGAAGGAAAGGAGGAGAAGGATGGAAGGAATTGTGGAGGAGAAGGAGGAAGGGAGAAAGAGGAAGGGAAGGATGGAAAGGAAAAGGAGATGGAGTTGAGGAGAAAAAAGATGGAAGAGAGAAGGAAGAGGAGGAGGAGACAAAGGATGGAAGGGAGGAGGAGTTGAGGAGAAGAAGGATGGAAGAGGGAAGAAGGAAGGGAGAAGAAAGAGGAGAAGGAGTGGTGGTGAAGGATGGAAGGCAGAAAGATGAAGAGGAAAAAAAGGAAAGCAGGGAGTTAAAAATATCCCAGTAGCATTAACACATTGTCAAAAAGTCTGGGAAGATCATTCTCTCCGCCAGTTCCTGCAAATAAATAAATAAAGGTGACACGAACACCTGAATTTCTCCAGGAGGTTTGAGATTTCGGTAACAGATGCCGGTGAAAAAGAATTAAAAGGCACAAAGGAGGGAAGTTTGGAGTGGAGGGCTGCCATCATTATAATTGAACTAGGACTGAGATTTATTAAGGCAGGATTGAAGGAGGGGCACCCGGAGAGGTCAGAAAAATTCAGAAAATCCCCTTGAAATGGAGGCTCACGTTTCTACTTGAAGCTCCATCACAAAGGGAGAGAAGCAGGAGTGAAATTCAGCAGGTTCTGACAGGTTCTGGAGAACCGGCAGCGGAAATTTTGAGCAGTTCAGAGAACTGGCAGATAACATCTCTGGCTGGCTACAGAGTGGGGTGGGAATGGAGATTTTGCAATATCCTTCCTCCTGGAGTCGGGAAGTCCACCTTTCTTAAAGTTTGCCAAAGCCGAGAAACGCTGATGTACAGAAACAGGTACCCTTGAAATACCTTGAGCGCAAACCCGATGAAGACCTATCTTCAAAGTGTAATATTCAGAAGATCCCTTACGTCTTGCAAGGATCAGGTTGATAATGGGAAAGAGGTACCCAATCTTTGTGCCATCGTGTCTACATCTGGGAAAAGCCAGGGGCGTCTGGCTTTAAACAAGCCAAGTTCAAGCTGACATTCAAA
Source organism: Pantherophis guttatus (assembly GCF_059756535.1). Lineage (NCBI taxonomy): Eukaryota > Metazoa > Chordata > Lepidosauria > Squamata > Colubridae > Pantherophis > Pantherophis guttatus. Next base: position 12,043,164 of record NC_142063.1, read on the forward strand.
TTCACCCTGCCTGTTTTTTCAGCAGCTATGGAGCAGTATTTTGGATTGCTGCAGTGGTGAAATTCAAAATTTTTTACTACCGGTTCTGTGGGCGTGGCTTGGTGGGCATGGTGTGGCTCGGTGGGTGTGGCAGGGGAAGGATACTGCAAAATCTCCATTCCCACCCCACTCCTGGGGGAAGGATACTGCAAAATCTCCATTCCCACCCCACTCCTGGGGGAAGGATATTGCAAAATCTCCATTCCCACCCCACTCCTGGGGGAAGAATATTGCAAAATCTCCATTCCCACCCTACTCCTGGGGGAAGGATACTGCAAAATCTCCATTCCCTCCCCACTCCTGGGGGAAGGATACTGCAAAATCTCCATTCCTACCCCACTTCTGGGGGAAGGATATTGCAAAATCTCCGTTTTCACCCCACTCCTGGGGGAAGGATATTGCAAAATCTCCATTCCCACCCCACTCCTGGGGGAAGAATATTGCAAAATCTCCATTCCCACCCCACTCCTGGGGGAAGGATACTGCAAAATCTCCATTCCCTCCCCACTCCTGGGGGAAGGATACTGCAAAATCTCCATTCCTACCCCACTCCTGGGGGAAGGATATTGCAAAATCTCCATTCCCACCACACTCCTGGGGGAAGAATATTGCAAAATCTCCATTCCCACCCCACTCCTGGGGGAAGAATATTGCAAAATCTCCATTCCCACCCTACTCCTGGGGGAAGGGTATTGCAAAATCTCCATTCCTATCCCACTCCTGGGGGAAGGATATTGCAAAATCCCCATTCCCACCCCACTCTGGGGCCAGCCAGAGGTGGTATTTGCCGGTTCTTCGAATTACTCAAAATTTCCACTACTGGTTCTCTAGAACCTGTCAGAACGTGCTGGATTTTACCCCTAGATTGCTGCTGTTTTCCAGGCAACTTAGATCCGAAAGAAGCTAAAACTCTTTAGCCGCCACGCAAGGAATTCCACCGTAGAGAACAAAAATGACAGTCGACCATCCTCCACAGCCAGGAAAGAAAAGGAGTCAAAAGTAGGGGTGAAATCCAGCAGGTTCTAACAGGTTCTGGAGAACCGGTAGCAGAAATTTTGAGTAGTTCAGAGAACTGGCAAATACCACCTCTGGCTGGCCCCAGAGTGGGGTGGGAATGGAGATTTTGCAATATCCTTCCCCCTTGAGTGGGGTGGGAATGGAGATTTTGCAATATCCTTCCCCCTGGAGTGGGGTGGGAATGGAGATTTTGCAGTATCCTTCCCCCAGGAGTGGGGTGGGAATGGAGATTTTGCAATATTCTTCCCCCAGGAGTGGGGTGGGAATGGAGATTTTGCAATATCTTTCCCCCTGGAGTGGGGTGGGAATGGAGTTTTTGCAGTATCCTTCTCCCGGAGCGGGGTGGGAATGGAGATTTTGCAGTATCCTTCCCCCTGGAGTGGGGTGGGAATGGAGATTTTACAATATCCTTCCCCCTTGAGTGGGGTGGGAATGGAGATTTTGCAGTATCCTTCCCCCTGGAGTGGGGTGGGAATGGAGATTTTGCAGTATCCTTCCCCCTGGAGTGGGGTGGGAATGGAGATTTTGCAATATCCTTCCCCCTTGAGTGGGGTGGGAATGGAGATTTTGCAATATCCTTCCCCCTGGAGTTTAGTGGGGATGGAGATTTTGCAGTATCCTTCCCCCTGGAGTGGGGTGGGAATGGAGATTTAGCAGTATCCTTCCCCCTGGAGTGGGGTGGGAATGGAGATTTTGCAGTATCCTTCCCCCTGGAGTGGGGTGGGAATGGAGATCTTGCAATATCCTTCCCCTGCCATGCCCACCAAGCCACGCCCACAGAACTGGTAGGGAAAAAAAATTTGGATTTCACCCCTGGTCAAAAGCCCCTCTCCGCAGCTGAAGAGATAGCCAGCATCTTCTCGAAGAAGCCTTCGGGTGAATGCAAATTCGGAAAGATATTTCTTCTTGATGCCAACAAGGACCCGGGCTGGAAGTTACGCGTTTAATCCCCACGTGGGCCGCTGGTCTCCTTCTCTAGGACTGTTTATAAAGAGAATGTTTAGAGAACTTGGCATTCTTGATGGACAACAGCGAAGCGGAGCACAGAGCACGGAAGACCACCAAGGAAACCAGGATCTGCAATTTATCACCAACGCCTAGGTTCCCGAAAGCCAGCCCCAGCTCTGGCCTCCCACATCTTTATCTGAGGGAAGGCAGGAATCCTTTGAATTACGCTGCGTTCCAATATTTGAGGGGGCTGCCCCAAAGAAGAGGGGGTCAACCTATTTTTCCAAACCACCTGAAGGCAGGACAAGAAGCAACGGGTGGAAACTAACCAAGGAGAGAAGCAACCTAGAACTAAAGGAGAAATTTCCTGACGGTGAGAACAATTAACCAGTGGAACTGCTTGCCACCAGAAGTTGTGAATGCTCCATCACTGGAGGTTTTTGAGAAGAGATTGGACAACCATTTGTCTGAAATGGGATAGGGTCTCCTGCTCGAGCAGGGGGTTGGACTAGAAGACCTCCAAGGTCTCTTCGAACTCTATTATTCTATGTTCTATACCAGTGGTGAAATTCAAATTTTTTTACTACCGGTTCTGTGGGCGTGGCTTGCTGGGCATGGTGTGGCTTGGTGGGTGTGACAGGGGAAGGATACTGCAAAATCTCCATTCCCTCCCCACTCCTAGGGGAAGGATATTGCAAAATCTCCATTCCCTCCCCACTCCTGGGGGAAGGATACTGCAAAATCTCCATTCCCTCCCCACTCCTGGGGGAAGGATACTGCAAAATCCCCATTCCCTCCCCACTCCAGGGGAAGGATACTGCAAAATCCCCATTCCCTCCCCACTCCTGGGGGAAGGATATTGCAAGGTCTCCATTCCCACCCCACTCTGGGGCCAGCCAGAGGTGGCATTTGCCAGTTCTCCAAACTACTCAAAATTTCCGCTACCGGTTCTCCAGAACCTGTCAGAACCTGCTGGATTTCACCCCTGTTCTATACTCGTGATGGCAAAGCTATGGCACACGTGTCCGAAGTGGCACACAGAGCCATGTCTCCTGGCATGCGCGGTATCACCCGTTCCTCTTCCGGGCTTCTGGTGCGCATGTGATGATCAGCTGGCCTTTGTACGTGAGGCAGTGCCGGAAACCGGAAGACCTGGTCTTCCGTTTTCCGGTGTGAGCATTCGTGCCGGTCAGCTGATTGGTGCGTGCGCATACACGGCAGTAACCGGAAGACTTGCTGTGTACTTTATCCGATTCCTGCATGCCCCCTGGTTGCGACCCTGACGAGCGCGCGAAGCAGTGGTGGGTTGCTACTGGTTCACCCCAGTTCAGACAAACTGGTAGCGGCTGCGGGAAGTTCCACCCACCCATCCAGACGTCATCAAAAATGCTCTGTGCGTGCGATAGCGAACTGGTAGCGCCGGGATTAGAAACCCAGTACTGGCGCTAAGTGCTCCCTTTTTGGCACTTGGTGCCACCTGCGTGCAAGCACGCTCCCTTTTCGGCACTCGGCGCCGAAAAGTTTCGCCTTCACTGTTCTACACCATGAGCAAAGGCGAGACCTTCTTCTGCCACCAATAGCCTCCCACCGACAAGTCCGCTTCCACAGAGAGGGTCTCCTCAGGGTGCCGTCGGCCAAGTTATGTCGGCTGGCGACACCCAGGGGGAGGGCCTTCTCTGTGGGAGCCCCAGCCCTGTGGAATGAACTGCCCCCTGAAATACGTAAGATCTCCGACCTCCGGGTGTTTCGCTGCGCACTGAAGACCCTGTTGTTCCGCCAGGCCGGGCTATCGACATGATAATTTTAAATTGGGGTATTTTAATTTTTGGGGTTTTAAATCGGCCAGATCTATTTAATTATTTTAATTTTTAATTATTGTTGTGTCTTGTGTTTTTAAATTGGCTGTACACCGCCCTGAGTCCTTCGGGAGAAGGGCGGTATAGAAATAAAATTATTATTATTATTATTATTATTATTATTATTATTATTATTATTATTATTATTATTATTATTCTCTGCTTTTCTTAGCTTCCTCTGACGAATTCCTCAAATTTTAATCCCGAACGCCTCCTCTCTCCTTCCCTACTTTTAACGTTTATTTTTCCACAAACCTCGAGGCTGACGATGTACTTCAAACATTCCTTCCCGACCCTGCAATTCGTCTTAAGAGCATTTACTGAGCCAATCACCGCTTGTAACCTCAGCTTGTAAACTGGAGACGACTCGTAATTTTTTGCCTATATATGTCCAGGTCCTGCAGTCCTGTTTTTCCTCTGCCCCTCTAAATATATATATATAACTGTACAATGGAATTGCGGGGAGAGAGAAAAATGACTTCAATATATCATTTGCTTTCAATAATGTAAATATACAGGTAATCCCCGGCTTCCAACAGTTCATTTAGTGACCGTTCAGACTTAGAATGGCACTGAAAAAGATGACTTATGAGTTATGGTCGTTTTTCACACTTAGAACCGTCGCAGCGTTCCCCATGGTCATGGGATCAAAATTCAGATCCTTGGTAACTGGTTCATATTTATGACGGTTGCAGTATCCCGGACCACACATGATCCCCTTTTGCGACCTTCTAACAAGCAAAGTCAAGCGGGAAGCCAGATTCACTTAACAACCGAGTTGCTAACTGAACCACTGCAATGATTCACTTAAGAACTGTGGCAAGAAAAGTTGTAAAATGGGGCAAAACTCACTTCCCAAATGCCTCACTTAGCAACATAAATTTTGGGCTCAATTGCGTCTGTCGTACGTTGAGGACTACCTGTATTTAAAGTAATCCAAGATCAAAAGATGTAGAGAGACCTGGCCCATAGAATCACCAAGAGTCGGACACGACTGACTGGCTAACTTCATCATCATCATCATCATCAAATACGTTCTGTGACTATAATACAATTTGCTTTATTTATCCCTCCCTTTTTTAAAATCTTTTTATGTATTGGTTAGATTTAGCTCTGGCTGTCCTCCAAATCAGTGGTTTTCAACCTTGGCATCTGGACAACTTGGGGGCTTCAACTCCCAGAATTCTCCAGCCAGCATTTTGCAAACTTCAACTTCAAGAGCCTGGATAGCTCAACAGACAGAAGCACTGTAATTTAACACCAGCTGTCTGCAATTAAAGTAAGATCGAATCTCGCCAGGCTCAAGGTTGACTCAGCCTTCCATCCATTCTAAGGTAGGTAAACTGAGGACCCAGTTTGTGGGGGCAATAAGCTGACTTTGTATCAATATACAAAAGTATGAAAGCTAATGCTTAACGCACTGTAAGCCGCCCTGAGTCTCCGGAGAAGGGCGGCATATAAATCAAATTAAACAAAAAAAAACAAAACTCCCAGAATTCCCAAGCCAGCCTCTAGACCAGTGTTTCTCAACCTTAGCCTCTTTAGAGTGGGTGGACTTCAACTCCTAGAAATCCCCAGCTAAATTTAAGGTACGTGAATTCCAACTCCCAGAATTCCCCAGCCTGCATTTTGTGGACTTCAACTCCCAGAATTCCGCAGCTGGCATATAGACTAGTATTTCTCAACCTTGGAAACTTTAAGATGGCAGACCTCAACTCCTAGATATCCCCAGCCAACTTTAAGGCGTGTAGACTTCAACTCCCAGAATTCCCAGCTACCGTGTTTCCCCGAAAATAAGACCGGGTCTTATATTAATTTTTGCTCCAAAAGACGCATTAGGGTTTATTTTCTGGTTAGATCTTATTTTAGGGGAAATACGGTACTAAATGCATCCATCTGGCTGACAGTCTTGACTAGGGCTTATTTTGGGGATAAAGCTTATATTACGAGCATCCTGAAAAATCATGCTAGGACTTATTTTCCGGTTGGGTCTTATTTTCAGTGAAACAGGGCAGCTATGCATAGCTGAAGTTACAAATAACTACAAGTAATCCTTGGCTTACATCCATTTCTTTTGTGACCATTCAAAGTCACAACAACGCCGAACGAAGTAACTCGTGGCCCATTTTCACACTTACAACCGTTGCAGCATTCCCATGGTCATGTGTTCAAAATTCAACTGCTTAGCAACCAGCGTGTATTTTTGACTGTTGCAGGATCCCCGGGTTACGAGATCGCCATTTGCAACCTTCCCAGCTGGTCCCCACAACAAGCAAAGTCAAAGGGGGATGCTGAATTCGCTGAACGACCGCAAGATTTACGTGATTTTCTTAACAACTGTGGTGGAAAAGGTCATAAAATGAGACACAACTCACTTAGAGTCCTCCTTGCTTACCACTTGAAATTCTAGTCTTAATTGTGGTCGTAATTGAACATAGAACATAGAATAATAATAAAGTTGGAAGGGTCTTCTAGCCCAACCCCCTGCTCGACAGATGTTTCTCCATTCTCTTTTTGAAAGCCTCCAATGATGCAGCACTCACAACTTCCAGAGGCAAGTCGTTCCACTTATTAATTGTTCTCACTGTCAGGAAATTTCTCCTTAATTCCAGGTTGCTTCTCTCTTTGATTAGACAATCTAATAGAACAATAGAATAACAGAGTTGGAAGGGACCTTGGAGGTCTTCTAGTCCAACCCCCTACTTAGGCAGGAAACCCTACACCACTTCAGACAAATGGTTATCCAACTTCTTCTTAAAAACGTCCAGTGTTGGAACATTCACAACTTCTGGAGGCAAGTTGTTCCACTGATTAATTGTTCCCACTGTCAGGAAATTCCTCCCTCCCTATCCCTCATCACCATTGTGGCAACACCAAAGCCTCCAAGATGGCCTCAGTCAGGCCAGCTTCAGAGTTGACACACACACACACACACACACACACACACACACACACACACACACACATCATAATAATGTAGGTAAATGTGGGTCCAGCTGGATGATCACTGAAGGGCCCTCTTTATTCATAGTATTGTAAGAAAGGAAATGTGCTTGTTTGAGGGAAGCCAATTAACCAGTTGAAAGGCAGAGAATTCCTTTGAAGTAGAAACATTCACAAGAGAGGCCCCTCAGTTGCCAGAGATAGAGATATTTGTTTGAAGGTTAAAACAGATCAAAGGATGACCACATGTAATATCAACAAGAGATAATTTGAATCTATGCTTCAGTAATTGGCAAAAAGAATTATGACTGTTGGCAAAGAATAATATGAAACTTGGTAATTGGGAAGTGTCAATTAAATATGACAAATGTATATGATCATATGAACTGCTGAGTTAACAGAATCCTTTGTCTTAGAAGAGTATAAAAACCATTGTACCTAATTTCTGTCTTTGTTCAACGCTTCATGTACAGAGCTTTGAACCTATTGCGCAATATACAATGTCTCTGGCTAACCCTGAAAAGTTGTGTTGGTCTTATTAAATCCACAACAATAAAGTAGCCAATGGCTCACTGAGGAATTTTAAGAGTTAAAGTCTCTATAAAAAAGATATTGAGACTTTGGAAAAAGTTCAGAGAGAAGCAACTAAGATGATCAAAGGCCTGTAGACTAAAACATATGAAGAACGGCTGCAGGAATTGGGTTTGGCTAGCTAGTGTAAAGAAAAGAAGAATTAGAGGCAATATGATAGCAGTGTTCCAGTATCTCAGGGGCTGCCACAAAGAAGAGGGAGTCAAGCTATTCTCCAAAGCCCCAGAAGGACAAGAAGCAATGGATGGACACTAATCAAGGAGAGAAGCAACCTAGAAATAAGGAGAAATTTCCTAAGAGTGAGGACAATTAATCAGTGGAACAGCTTGCCTTCAGAAGTTGTGAATGCTCCATCATTGGAGGTTTTTAAGAAGAGGCTAGACCAGCAATGGCTAACCTTTTTGCCATCACGTGCCAAAAGCAGGGGGAGCATGGTGGGGGTCGCATGCGTGTGTGCCCACACCCATAATTACATGCCCCCCACTGATTCATTGTTCTCACTGTCAGGAAATTTCTCCTTAGTTCTAGGTTGCTTCTTTCCTTGATTAATTTCCATCCATCGCTTCTTGTTCTGCCTTCAGGGGCTTTGGAGAATAGCTGGACTCCCTCTTCTTTGTGGCAGCCCCTGAGATATTGGAAGACTGCTATCATGTCTCCCCTAGTCCTTCTCTTCATTAAACTAGACATACCCAGTTCCAGCAACCGTTCTTCGTATGTTTTAGCCTCCAATCCCCTAATCATTTTTGTTGCTCTTCTCTGCACTCTTTCTAGAATCTCCACATCTTTTTTTTTACATCGTAAAATGGTTTCCAACCATTGTTTCTCATTTTGCCTCTTGGTGCTTTGGAAAATAGTTTTGACTCCCTCGTCTTTGTGGGAGCATGTCAAATATTGGAACATTGCTCTGTTCCGTCTCATGTCACCCCTAGTCCTTCTTTTCATTAGACTAGAGTTGACTTATCCAGTTCCTGTGTTCCAGTTATCAACCTACACCCACTCCAATTTTTTTAGAGCACAATTCCGAGAAATTTCTCTGTGGCTACAATTATTTCATTACCGCCGCCAAGGGAGAGGCTGTGATTATATTTGTCATCTACAGTGTATAGTTGCGGAGGATTTACAGCGTTCATAATTTCTACACTTCAGGTTGCAAACTGATCAAAACGCCCGGACAACGTTGTGACAAGATTGTACCGCCCTGCCTTTTCAAGATATATGATTTCATTTGCAGCCCTCAAAAGAAGGCATGCAAAACACGGCTTTGGATCCAGCCATCAGATGGCTGAATTGAAAAGCTAATTTAAAAAAAAAAAAAAAAAACATGGTTGGGTGCAGGGATGAAATCCTCCCGGTTCGGACCGGATCAACCGATCCAGTAGCAATGGTGGCAGGTGGCTTGGAGAACCGGTAGCAAAAATCCCTGCACCCCTCCCCCAACCCCCCATGCCCAGCTGAGCCACACAATCATCAGAGGCTTTTTTTTTTTTACTTTTAAAAGCATTTTTTCTACAACCTCTTCCGACGAAAAAATGCTTTTAAAAGTAAAAAAAAAAGCCTCTGATGATCCCGCGGCTCAGCTGGGATCGTCAGAGGCTTTTCAAAGCATTTTTTTCTGCAACCTCTTGGCTGAAGAGGTGGTAAAAAATGCTTTGAAAAGTCTCTGACGATCCCAGCTGAGTTGCCTGATCGGCAGAGGCTTTTCAAAGCATTAGAAAAAATGCTTTGAAAAGTAAAAAAAAAAAAAAAAAAAGTTGGCCACACCCACCCAGTCACATTACCCCACCCCCACCAAGCCACGCCCACAGAACCGGTAGTAACAAATTTTACATTTCACCCCTGGTTGGGTGCCTTAAACCGTAGATCACACCTGATGCTGATCAAAGTCACTAAGCCTGGCTTAGCTTATAAAACAGCTCAATCACATTCACGCTGAAAGCAAGACTAAGCCAGATGCTTTCATTTATGCCTGTTTGTCTTTTTAAATGAAGAATTTAAATCCACGTTTCCAAAAGTGTCATGCCTCGGTGGTGTTGTGGCTCCGTTACCTGAGCCTGTGTCATCGGCAGGAGAGGACTCCGAGAGTGAAGGAGAGGAGTTGGCAAGGCCTCCCTCTCCAGGACCCTTCTCTCTGGCAATGCCTTCGGTGTCCGCCGAATGTCCACGCAGCCACAGGTGGACAGTAATGAGGGAGATGAGTCTTGGCTGGATCCTCGGCAGCGTCGCAGAGAAAAGCGCGCAACAGAAGAAGAGGCGTGCCAGAGATTAAGCTGAGTCACTGGACCACACCCCACAGGGTATAAAAGGGAGTGAGGTGGCCATTCAGACTCTGTGACGGACAAAACTAACTACTATCGAGTCACATTGCATCTTTGGAAACAACATTATCTGCCTTGGATTTAATTACGGACTGGACAATTCTTGAACTGTGTATATCTTGTTTATGAGTAAAGTTCTTGGCAAGCAGCTACTGGGTTGCTGCCAAGCCTCTTATCGAAAGAATTTGTTGTCTGCCAGTTTATTTAACCTCCGGCTGTCTGTTTGTGTGCATGTGTGAGACGGGGACAGAACAGGTGTATATGTCATGTGTGCGTATACACAAATAGCACTCTTATAAAATCCTCTCTAAAACAAAAGCTGGTTCCCAAAAGCTGGAGAAGTATAAAAATATATTTATTATAAAGCTAAGCCAAACATGAATTTTCTTGACCTCCAACCACTGATTGCGATACAGGCAGAAGTATGGATGATGTTATTATTGGTCGCACAATCAGCCAGATGTTTACACTAGATTTGATCTTTTTTCTCCACCTATCAAGTCCTTCCTAAGGTCCTGGGATAGACGGATGTGGATTGTTGTGATCTGCCAGCAGCCTGCGGAGCTGGCAGTGGAGTCGGAGAGTGAGGAGGCTGGGGAGGAACATGGGCCAGTCCTGGAGGCTGGGGAAGGCCCGGATGAGGGCTCTGCATCGGAGGCAGAGATGGGGCCAGGGCCATCTGGAGTGATGCATGGACTCCAGAGCCTCCAGAGTCGGATATCAGAGAGGCAGAGAAACAGGAGGAGCCTGTTCCTAGTGCGCACATGTACAGAGCTGCCAGAAGGCACAGTTAAAACTAAAGGGACGACTCAGGAGTAAGGCCTGGAGATGATTGGCCCCTCCCATAAGGCTTAAAAAAGGAGCAAAGGCACGTGGACCCTTTGCAGGAAAGCAACATTGTTAATTCTGTTCCCAATCGGCATCTCTGTTTGATTCTGGACTCCATGTGGCTTTTCCAAGTAGGTCTTTGGCAGCGTGTCAAGGGAGATAAAGGTTGGTGATTCTCCCGAAGGACTTCTCCCGAAGGACTTTTTGCAACTAATTGGGACTCAGCTGTGAATGAACGTAATTCACAGCTGTTGCAATAAAAGAGGTTTTTGGGACTACTCGTTTGTTTTAATAACTCAGCAAGCCTAGGTCACAACAGATGTTGGATGGTGCTGAAGGCATTGTCCCAGCTCTGCCTCAATCTCCGGTTTCTTTTAACTAACCATTGCCTTGGTTGCAGCCATCCCCAGATCATACCTCCTGCCATCATGGCTATATCTTGACTTTTTTTTAACCCTGGATGATCCCTCTTTCTTCATGCAAGCCATGACAGGAAGCATGGAAAACAACAGAGGTGGAGCCATTTCGTATAGTAAGTTTTGTTTTCACTGTTTGGTCTAGTGCATGGGTATCAAACTCGATCGTGTCACGTGACGTATCGTGATACATCGCGACATTTTTTGCCTTTGCGGAGCTGGAGTGGGTGTGGCCTCCACATGACACATCCGGCCCGCGGGCCGCCAGTTTGACAGGCCTGGTCTAGTGGATGTGCCCTAGTCTAGGGCACACAATTTGAAACCAGGAGACAGTGAGTTCTAGTCCTGCCTTAGGAACAAAAGGCGGCTGGATGATCTTGGACCAATCACCAGGAGATAGCAAGTTCTAGTCCTGCCTTAGGCAATAAAGCCAGCTGGGTGACTTTGGGTTTATCACCAGGAGGCCAATTCACCAGGAGATAGTGAGTTCTAGTCCCACCTTAGGCAGGAAAGAGAGGTGGGTGACTTTCGGCCAATTCACCAGGAGACGGTGAGTTCTAGTCCCACCTTAGGCAATAAAGCCAGCTGGGTGACTATGGGCCAATTCACCAGGAGATGGTGAGTTCTAGTCCCACCTTAGTCAGGAAAGAGAGGTGGGTGACTTTGGGCCAATTCACCAGGAGACGGTGAGTTCTAGTCCCACCTTAGGCAGGAAAGAGAGGTTGGTGACTTTCGGCCAATTCACCAGGAGACGGTGACTTCTAGTCCCACCTTAGGCAGGAAAGAGAGGTGGGTGACTTTGGGCCAATTCACCAGGAGACGGTGAGTTCTAGTACTGTCTTAGGCTCAAAAACCATCTGGGTGACCTTGGGCCAGTCTCTCTGTCTCAGCCCAACCCACCTCACAAGATGGTTATTGTGGAGAAAATAGGAGGCGGAAGGAGTATATTAGGCACATTTGCCACTAAGTTATTTATAAAAAAATAATAAAGATGGGATAAAAACATCTAATCAATAAATTGATTAGCTCTGGAGGGCTCGGGACAGGGGTTGCTCCTCTGTTCTGGCCTTGTTAGACCTCTCAGCGGCTTTTGATACCATCGACCATGATATCATGCTGCACCGGTTGGAAGAGTTAGGGGTGGGGGGCACCGTATTACGGTGGTTCTCCTCCTTTCTCTCAGACCGGTCGCAGTTCGTGTTGGCAGGGGGGCAGAGGTCGACCTCGAGGCCTCTCATTTGTGGAGTACCTCAGGGGTCGGTCCTCTCACCCTTTCTGTTCAATATTTATGTGAAGCCGCTGGGTGAGATCTTCTGTGGCTTTGGGGTGAAGTACCATTAGTACGCTGATGACACCCACCCCTGGCCACCCCAACGATGCCCTTGAAGTGATGTCCCGGTGCCTGGAGGCTGTGCAGATCTGGATGGGGAGACACAGGCTCAAGCTCAACCCTTCCAAGACTGAGTGGCTGTGGCTCCCGGCATCCCATCATTGACTATCGGGGGCGAGTCTTTGGCCCCCGCGGAGAGGGCGCGCAATCTGGGAGTCCTCCTGGATACGCAGCTGTCCTTGGAGGAACATCTGACGACTTTAGCCAGGGGGACCTTCTGTCAGGTTCGCCTGATTCGCCAGTTGCGGCCCTTTCTTGATCGGGATTCCCTGTGCACAGTCACTCACGCCCTCGTCACCTCGCGCCTGGATTACTGCAACGCTCTCTACATGGGGCTCCCCTTGAGGAGCACCCGGAGGCTCCAACTGGTCCAGAATGCGGCCACGCGGGTAATTACGGGAGCCGCCTGACGCTCCCACATAACACCGCTCCTGCGTGAGCTGCACTGGCTCCCAGTGCTCTTCCGGGTGCGCTTCAAGGTGTTGGTTACCACCTTTAAAGAGCTCCGTGGCTTAGGACCTAGTTATCTTCGAGACCGCCTGCTGCTACCGATGACCTCCCACCGACCTGTGCGCTCCCACAGAGAGGGCCTCCTCGGGGTGCCATCAGCCAATCAATGTAGGCTGGTGACCCCCAGGGGGAGGGCCTTCTCTGTGGGGGCACCTACCCTCTGGAATCAGCTGCCCCCAGAGATAAGGAGAATCCAAGACCTCGGTGCCTTCCGCCGTGCCCTTAAAACTTTCTTTTTTCAGCAAGCCGGGCTGGCTTAACATATTTTTTTAACATATTTTTAATTTTTAATTGGTTTGTTATCTTAAATTGGGGCCAAATTAATATATATCCTTTTAATTGTTTTTTAATGTTTGTATTGTATGTTTTTATCTGGCTGTACACCGCCCTGAGTCCCTCGGGAGTAGGTGTGGCATATAAATTCGAAATAAAATAAAATAAAATAAATAAAAAATTCCTCAGACATCATTTATTGCATTCCACCCAATCTAGAGCTGATGTTTATATCAAAAGGCACCACAGATTTCCCCCCCACACACACACTTTTTTTTTTTTTTTGCAAGTTTTACATTTACTGTACAGTTCTTTAGTGACATCTGGTGGCCAATTCAAAACCCACATACCAGAGTGGAATCAAGGAGAGAAGCTACCTAGAACTAAGGCGAAATTTCCTTACCGTGAGAATGATCGACCAATGAAACAGCTCGCCTTCAGAGGTTGTGGGCGTTACCGGATTCGCCCGATCCGGTAGCGATGGAGGCGGGTGGTTCGGAGAACAGGTAGCAAAAATCTCTGCCCCCCCCCCCCCGTGCCCAGCTGAGCCGCACAATCATCAGAGGCTTTTTTTTTTTTTTTTAACTTTTAAAAGAATTTTTTCTACAACCTCTTTGGCCGAAAAATGCTTTTAAAAGTAAAAAAAAAAAAAAAAAAGCCTCTGATGATTGTGTGGCTCAGCTGGGATCGTCAAAGGCTTTTAAAAGAAAAAAAACCCCTTTTTTTCTTTTAAATGCCTCTGACGATCCCAGCCGAGTTGCCTGATCTGCAGAGGCTTTTTTAAAAAAGCCTCTGCCGATCAGGCAACTCGGCTGGGATCGTCAGATCCTTTTGCAAGCATCTACAACCTCGCTGAAGAGGTTGTAGAAAAAATGGTTTTAAAAGTAAAAAAAAAAAAAATGGCCACGCCCACCCAGTCACATTACCCCCCCCAACAAGCCACGCCCACAGAACCGATAGTAACAAATTTTAGATTTCACCACTGGGTTGGACTAGAAGACCTCCAAGGTCCCTTCCAACTCTATTATTCTGTTATCACTTTTGAGAACAGTATACATTAGGGCCCTTGATGGCCAGTTCAAATCTTTCAAATTGGATGTTCAGGATTCAAGTTAAAACTGGTTAATCCTGGGCTGAGATGAGCTGCAGATCCTATCCTAGACTTCATAGACAGCAGGGGTGAATCGGGTTACCAGGTCTGCTTCCCAAAAATAGCGGACAAGCGGTGGGGGGGGTGTTAAGTAGTAAAAAAATAAATAAAAAATTACAATTAAATTATATATTTTCTTACAAACATTTTAACACGTATTAAAATAATCCCTTCAAAACTTTACTTAAAATTCAAAACATCAACTATATTATAATAATATGTAAAATATTAAATTACATTTTAATTTCATCATAAAGCTTTTGAATAAAAAAAATGTCCACTATTTTGTGAAAAAAAATAGTGAACATAATGTGAAAAAAGCGGACTGTCCGTGGACACCTGGCAACATTAGGGGTGAAATCCAGCAGGTTCTGATAGGTGCTGGAGAACCGGTAGCGGAAATTTTGAGTAGTTCGGAGAACCGGTAAATGCCACCTCTGGCTGGCCCCAGAGTGGGGTGGGAATGGAGATTTTGCAGTATCCTTACCCCAGGATTGGGGAGGGAATGGGGATTTTGCAGTATCCTTCCCCTGCCACGCCCACCAAGCCACACCCACCAAGCTACACCACGCCCACCAAGCCACGCCCACAGAACCGGTAGTAAAAAAATTTGGATTTCACCACTGATAGCGAGAATCCAAAGATGTAAATACTGTTCTCCCCAAAACTGGCGTAAGGAATAACAAAATAACAGAGTTGGAAGGGACCTTGGAGGTCTTCTAGTCCAACCCCCTTCTCAAGCAGGAGAGCCTGTACCATTTCAGACAATTATTTGTCCAATCTCTTCTTAAAAGCTTCCAGTGTTGGATCACACACAACTTCTGGAGGCAAGTCGTTCCACCGATTAATTTTTCTAACTGTCCAGAAATTTCTCCTTAGTTCCAAGCTGGTTCTCTCCTTGATTAGATAAGGGTTCGAGCAGGACTACCAGATCCTGTAACAGCTTTGTTCCCTAGGCCAGCGGTCACCAACTGGTGGTCCATAGACCACTGGTGGTCCGCGAGAAAATTTTGGTGGTCTGCAGAAAAATTATTTGCATTTTTTATATTGCACTAAATCAGGGGTCCTCAAACTACGGCCCCTGGGATGGATACGTGCAATGAACGTTTGTGTTGCTGCAGAGAGTCTCCCCCTTTGGGGTCTTTTTGTGTAGGTCGGAGGGGGGCAGAAATTCCGACTCGGGGTCTGCTTCGGCCTCCTGGTGTGGGGCTTTGGGCGAAGGCTGGAGGGAAGCGCCGCTAGTGGCGAAGAGCCAGAGAGCTTCGTTCCAGTGGGACTGCATCATGGCCTGGAATTGGCTGACCATCTCAGCCCTCTGAGCCTCCAGACGCCGGTACCTGGCCTTGCACTCCCGCAGGTCTTCCCTCTGCTTGGAAAGCCTATGCTCCTAGTCCTCAGTGAGGTGCTTCTGCTGAGCCTCCTTCTCGGTCAGATCCAATTTGAACCGAACTGTTTTGCCAACTCTTTCTCGTGGTGGCTGCTTAGCTCCAACAACTGCTTCCTGTTGGGGCCCTAAGGAGCCCAGGCGGGGAGGGGAGGGGTGAGTAGAGGCTAGCAAGACGCTTCTCGACGTGAGTGACATTGAATTGGCCACACCCACCCAGTCACATGATCACCTAGCTACGCCCACCCAGCCGGTCATTAGGCAGATCATATTAGTGGTCCATGGGATTTAAAATTATGAATTTAGTGGTCCCTGAGGTCCGAAAAGTTGGTTACCCCTAGACTAGGCCATCCGTCTGGTAAACTCGCAAGATTCGTTTTTCTCGCCATGTACATGTATACGTCCGAATTACACTGTGGTGTATTTCTGTGTCATATAATATAGGTGGGTATACGCATAATTTTGTATTTATTTATTTTGTCATGTTTATGTAGTATATATGGGAGGTGATGACCCTTTCAGAGCTGTATGCAGCGAAATTTCATTTTAATGTATGCCGACTAGTGTGCATTCAAAGTGAAAATAAAGTTATTTATTTTTATTAAAGACAGGGGTATTAAGACCAGTTTCTCCCTTTGAATGCAGCCTCCAGCTCTTTTATCTGTTGAGCCAGGTCTTCTCATTTACAAGTAATCCTCGACTTATGACCACAATTAAGCCCAGAATTTCTCTTGCTAAGTGAGACATTTGTAAAATGAGTTTTGTCCCATTTTACGAACTTTCTGGCCGTACTTGTTCATCGCTCCAGTCGTTAAGTTAGGGACATGGTTGTTAAGTGAATCTGGCTTCCCCACTGACATTACTTGTCAGAAGGCCTGACATGACCCCCAGGACAATGCAACCCGTCATAAATATGAGTTAGTGGTGAAGCATTTGAATTTTGATCCCGTGACCATGGAGATGCTCAGTGATGAAATTCAAAAATTTTCCCTACCGGTTCTATGGACATGACTTAGTGGGCGTGGCTTAGTGGGGATCATGTGACCGAGTGGACATGGTCAACTTTTTTTTTTTACTTTTTAAAGCATTTTTTAACTAAAAAAAGTTTTTAAAAAGTTCTGACAATCAGCTGTGACAATCAGCTGTGCCCGCGATCGTCGGAACCTTTCTTTTTACTTTTTTAAAGCATTTTTTTCCTACCGGTTCGGGCGAACCATCCGAACCGGTAGAATTTCACCCCTGGAGATACTGCAACAGTCGTAAGTGTGAAAAACGGTCATAAATCACTTTTTCCAGTGCTGTTACTTTGACCGATCACTAAGCGAACTGTTGTAAGTTGAGGACTACCTGAAATATTCAAAGGACACCATATCAGGGGTGAAATCCAGCAGGTTCTGGAGAACCGGTAGCAGAAATTTTGAGCAGTTCGGAGAACTGGCAAATACCACCTCTGGCTGGCCCCAGAATGGGGTGGGAATGGAGATTTTGCAATATCCTTCCCCCAGGAGTGAGGAGGGAATGTGGATTTTTCAGTATCCTTCCCCTGCAGTGGACTGGGAATGGAGATTTTGCAGTATCCTTCCCCTGCCACGCCCACCAAGCCTTGTCTACAGAACCGGTAGTAAAAAAATTTGGATTTCACCACTGCACCATATTGTTTGGGGGTGGGGGACGACTTGATTGATTTGCAGCAAATGTTAACCAGATTGAGCCTTGGGGGCGCAGCAAACTAAAGTGCTGTTAAATAGCACCAGCTGCCTGCAATTACTGCGAGTTCAAATCTCACCAGGCTCAAGGTTGACTCAGCCTTCCATCCTTCTGAGGTAGGTAAAATGAGGACCCGGATTGTGGGGGTAATAAGCTGACTTTGTATAAAAAAGAACACCGCTTAGGGGGGCCCGAAAGCCCTACTAAGCAGGTATATACAAAAGTACGAAGGCTATTGCTTAACGCATTGTAAGCCGCCCTGAGTCTCCGGAGAAGGGCGGCATATAAATCGAACCAATAATAAAATTGTATCATGCAACAAAGAATTCTCGAAAATGAATGTATTGAGGCTCAAGGGAAAAAGGAGGAAATGCAACTGGCATATAGAGATGAGGGGAAATGAGAACGCAGAAAGGAACACGTGCACCTCGGTGGAATGTTTACTAAAGGCAGGGAGATCAAGAGAACGTAAGACATACAAAGGCTGCTACGGAGATTAACAACAGAACGGGGTGTGTTGTAAGGAACCAACATTTCTGCCAAGAGAAGCGAAGATATTGGTGTATAAGATTGTGTGCTTCTGGCCACTTCAGAAGCGAGCATTTAACCTGTCCAGAGAAATATAAATACATGGCGAAAGCGGCTGGAATGGGATAGCAGTGTCTGTGGTTGTGTGTTTGTGTGATTGTGGTTGTGTAAACGGAGAAATCCAGGTGAGACTTAATGAAAGTGGATTGAATAGAAAAAAAAAAATAGAGATGTGTAGAAACGCCCAGAGATGGAACGAATGAGGATTGTATGAATAAGTATTGTTTTATAGAATAATAAGAGTTGGAAGGGACCATGGAGGTCTTCTAGTCCAACCCCCTGCTGGGACAGGAGGCCCCACACCGTTTCAGATTAGGGGTTGTCCCAGTGGTGGAATCTAAAATTTGTTACTACCGGTTCTGTGGGTGTGGCTTAGTGGGGGTAGTGGTAATGTGGGCGTGGATGGGCGTGGCCTTTTTTTTTTTTTCTTTTAAAACCATTTTTTCTACAACCTCTTCGGGGAAGAGGTTGTAAAAAAATGCTTTCAAAAGGCTCTGACGATCCCAGCTGAGTTGCCTGATCGGCAGAGGCTTTTTTTTTTCTTTTAAAAGCCTCTGACGATCATGCAACTCAGCTTGGATCGTCAGAGGCTCTTAAAAGCATTTTTTCTACAACCTCTGAAGAGGTTGTAGAAAAAATGCTTTCAGAAGCCTCTGACGATCCCAGCTGAGCCGCGTGATCATCAGAGGCTTTTTTTTTTTACTTTTAAAAGCATTTTTTCAGCCAAAGAGGTTGTAGAAAAAATGCTTTTAAAAACTAAAAAAAGAAAAAAGCCTCTGATGATTGTGTGGCTCAGCTGGGCATGGGGGGGTGGGGCAGGGATTTTTGCTACCGGTTCTCCGAACCACCCGCCTCCATCGCTACCGGATCGGGCGATCCAGTCCGAACCGGGAGCATTTCACCCCTGGGTTGTCCAGTTTCTCTTTAAAAGCCTCCGTTGATGGAGCACCTACAACTTCTGGAGGGAAGACATTCGTTCCACTGGTTAATTGTTCTCACCAGGTCGTTCTTAACAACCATTCACTTAGTGACCGTTCAAAGTTACAACGGGACTGATAAAAGTGACGTACAACCGGTCCTTGCACTTATGACCACGTAGCCTCCTTATGTTCATGTGTTCAGACTTTGGACGTTTGGCAAACGGCATGTATTTACGACAGTCGTAGAGTCCTGCGAACGTCATTTGCGACCTTCCTATCCGGCTTCCCGACAATCAATGGATGGGAGAAGCCAAATTTGCTTAACGACCATGTGTGATTCCCTTAACAACTGCAGCGATTTGCTTAACGACCATGGCAAAGAGGTGGTAAAATCGAGCACGATTCACTTAACAAATCCCTTGCTTAGCAACAGATAGTCTGGCCTCAATGGGGCTCCATCACTGGAAGTTTTTAAGAAGAGATTGGACAGACATGTGTCTCGAATGGTATAGGGTCTCCTGCTCGAGCAGGGGGTTGGACTAGATGACCTCCAAGGTCCCTTCCAACTCTGTTATTCTGTTGTTGCAGTTGTTAAGTCGAGGACTATAACTACTAAAACTATTCTACTACATGCCTGAAGAGGGAATAATTTCAGATAGACAACTGAGGAAATCAAGGTTTGATTATGTGATTTTCAAAGAGGGGGAGAGAGAGGGGGAGGGAGAGGGAGGGAGTGAAACGGAGAGGGAGAGAGAGGGAAGGAGAGAAACAGAGGGGGGAGAGAAAGAGAGAGGGAGGGAGAGGGAGAGGGAGAGGGAAAGGGAGAGAGAGGGAGAGAGAGGGAGGGAGAGAAAGAGAGAGGGAAAGGGAGAGAGAGAGGGGGAGAGGGGAGGGAGAGAAAGGGAGAGGGAGGGAGAGGGAAAGGGAGAGAGAGGGAGAGAGAGGGAGGGAGAGAAAGAGAGAGGGAAAGAGAGAAACAGAGGTGGGAGAGAGAAAGAGAGTGGGAGGGAGAGAAAGGGAGAGGGAGGGAGGGAGAGGGAAAGGGAGAGAGAGGGAGAGAGGAGGGAGAAAAAGGGAGAAGGAGAGAGAGAGAAAGAGGGGGAGAGAAAGAGAAAGAGAGGGGAGAGAGAGAGGGAGGGAGGGAGGGAAAGGGAGAGAGAGAGGGAGGGGAGGGAGAGAAAGGGAGAGGGAGGGAGGGAGAGGGAAAGGGAGAGAGAGGGAGAGGGGAGGGAGAAAAGGGAGAGGGAGAGAAAGAGACAGAGGGGGGAGAGAAAGAGAAAGGGGAGAGAGAGAGAGGGAGGGAGGGAAAGGGAGAGAGAGAGGGAGGGAGGGAGGGGAGGGAGAGAAAGGGAGAGGGAGGGAGGGAGAGGGAAAGGGAGAGAGAGGGAGAGGGGAGGGAGAGAGGAAGGGAGAGGGAGAGAGGGAAAGAGAAAGAGGGGGGAGAGAGAAAGAGAGAGGGAGGGAGGGAGAAGGAGAGAGAGAGAAGTTAAAGAAAAAGGCAATGCATATAACACCATTTATGGACATAGAATAACAGAGTAGGAAGGGACCCTTGGAGGTCTTCTAGTCCAACCCCCTACTCAAGCAGGAGTGCTATAACCTTTCAGACATCATGATGGAATCAAGGAAAAAAAGAAAGAGTGAACGGTGTCCACGTTAACACAGGTTCAGTTAATTTCCCTTTCTCTTAGCTCCAGGTTTTGTTAGGGTTACTGCTTCTCTCAAAAGACAAGGGTGTGATGTGTAGTTTGTTGTTGTTGTTGTTAGTTGCGAAGTCGTGTCCGACCCATCGCGACCCCATGGACCACGTTCCTCCAGGCCTTCCTGTCCTCTACCATCCTCTGGAGTCCATTTAAGCTCACACCAACTGCTTCAGTGACTCCATTCAGCCACCTCGTTCTCTGCCGTCCCCTTCTTCTTTTGCCCTCCATCTTTCCCAGCATTCGGCTCTTCTCCAGTGAGTCCTTCCTTCTCCTTAGGTGGCCAAACCATTTGAGTTGATGTGTAGGCACAAATATACATAGTTAGTCCTCGACTTACAACCGTTCATTTAGTGACCGTTCGAAGTTACCATGGCCCTGAAAAAAGGCATTTATGACCATCTTCTCACACTTATGACTATTGTAGCATCGTAGATGGTCAATTGATTCATATTTGTACGCTGTCTCACATTTATGACGGTTGCACTTTCCTGAGGTCACGTGATCCCCTTTTGGGACCTTCTGACAAGCCAAGTCAAGGGGGAAGCCCGGATTCACTTAACAACCGTGGGACTAACTTAACAACTGCAACGGTTCACTTAAGAACTGTACAAGGGAGGTCGTAAAATGGGGCAGGATTCACAATAAATGTCTCGCTGAGCAACCAGAAATGTTGGCTCCATTGTGGTCGTAAGTCAAGGACTACCTGTATAAATAAAGGCAAGCCCTCGACCTACAACCACAACGGAGCCCAAAATTTGCATTGCTAAGCAAGGCAGCTGTTAACGGGAGTTGCGCTCCATTCTACGACCTTTTCTGCCAAGGTGGATAAGCGAATGGCTACAGTTGTTAAGGGAATCATGCGGATAATAATGTTGTGGTCCGCCAGCAGCCTACAGAGCTGGCAGCAGAGTCGGACAGTGAGGAGGCTGGGGAGAAACATGGGCCAGTCCTGAACTCAGGGAAAGGCCCGGATGAGGGCTCTGTGTCGGAGGCAGAGATGGGGCCAGGGCCATCTGGGAGTGATGCACGGATTCCGGAGCCCCCAGAGTTGGACAGCAAAGAGGCAGAGGAACAGGAGGAGCCTGTTCCTAGTGCATGCATGCACTGAGCTGCCAGAAGGCAAGAGCAGCTAAAGCAAAAAGGACAACTCAGGAGTAAGGCCAGGAGATGATTGGCCTCTCCCATAAGTCTTAAAAGAGAAACAAAGGACTTGGGCCTTTTGGCAGGAAAGCAACGTTGCTAACTTTGTTTCCAGTCGGCATCTAGTTTGTTTCTGAATTTCGTGGGGCTTTGCCAAGTAAGGCCGTCGGCAGGGTGTCAAAGAAGATAAAGGTTGGTGATAATCTTCCGAAGGACCTGTTTTGCAACTAATTGGGACTCAGCTGGGAATGAACGTAATTCTCAGCTGTTACAATAAAATAGCATTAATTTGGCAATTAATTGTGTATTGTAATGACTCAGTAAGCCTAGGTCACAACAAATAAGCAAATCTGGCTTCCACTGTTCACTTTGTCAGAAGATGGCGGAGGTTACAAATGGTGATTGCGTGACCCCAGGACGGTCCAATCCTCTGAAGTACAAGCCAGTTAGCCAAGCCTCTGAATTTTGACCATGTGACCACGAGGCCGCCGCAACGGTCGTTAAGTGCGAAAAATGATCCGAAGTCACTTTTTTTCAGTGCTGTTGTTAACTTCAGTCACTAAACAGATGGTTGTAACTCGAGGACTGCCTGGGCATCGTGACTATCCTATGGCAAAGCGTTTGATGACATATTTGAGGTCATATTTTGGGGAAAAAATTGCTTGTGGGCTGGACAGGACAATTAAGGAGACACGCAGCCGAGTCCAGATTAAAAAAGGGTTTATTAGTACTTTCTCTTCAAATTGGAAAGAGGTACCAAGTGTCAAGACTTTCCTTTTTTAGAAAATAAAATAAAATAAAAATCAGGCTTCAAGTGCTGCATGGAAAGTTTGCAAATTGTCAAAGGAAAAAAATAATAATGGAGGGCCGGGGAAGGAAGACTGCAAAAAAGCAAAAGGCAATTTTGGGAATCACCAGAGGGGGGATTCAGCTGGTTCAGATTGGTTCGGCCAAACCTGATGTTAATTTAAATCTGGTTCGCCGAACCGATTATTCCAAGGACTGACTGACACTGTCCACCCTGCCCTGCCCCTCCCAGGAGTCTCCATGCAGCCCGTTTTGGATGCCAGGTAAGTAAGAGCAAGGGGTGTGCAAAGGCTCTGAGAGGGCGAAAAATGGGCCTACTGGAAGTCCGGAAACGAGCTCGTTTCCGGCCTCCGGAGGGACTCCAGTGCCCAGGCAGTTTTCATCCTCCTGGAGGCTCAAGGAAAGCCTCTGGAGCCTGGGGAGAGCGAAAAATAGACCTACCGGAAGTACCGGAAACAGGCCCATTTCCGGCCTCCGGTGCCCAGAGGCGGCAGTTTTCACCCTCCTGGAGACTCCAGGAAAGCAAACCCCCGCCTCTCGCCGTGGTGCAGGAGGCCGGGTAGGCCACACCCCCATGGCCACGTCCATCCAACAATCGGGCAGCGAACCGGATGCTGAATTTTTTCAACCCCACCCCTGTATCACGGCAAGTTAATGGCTCTCCTTTAGTCTGGCTTGGTCAGGCCTCAATTAGAGCGGTGGGTAGGTCCATTTCTAGGCATCGTCCTTGAAGGATTCAGAGGTTGGTCAGGGGCACTATAAGCCAAGTTCTGTAAGGACTGAAGCTGCAGGTTTAGGTCTGAGGAACGAAATGACTGCTCTTTTCCAATTACCAGACCAATATCACGTATGACCCATCACTGTTCCAGAGGGGAGGACATAAAATGGAGGGAATTTTTCAGGAAAAAAAGTTCCCAATAGGTTGTTTAAAAAAAAACACACACACACAACCCCAAAATCCATTCAACAGCGGAATCGGTTTCAGAATAATTGTGGTCTCTCCAGAGGCTGGAGATTCCTCTATCTAAGACAGGAGTGTTCAACTTTGGCACCTTTTAAGACTTGTGGACTTCAATTCCCAGAATCCCCCAGCCAGCATATGCCTATTTCAAAGTTCTCAGAAGCTCCGGATGAAGTTTGAAAGAGATTTCAGCTCCATGGAAAAATAAAAGACTCCTCCGGGTTAATGGGGGTAGGCTGTGTGAATTCACACATGCCAAAATCTCACGCTTAACCAAGGTGGCATGGTTGGCTGGGGGAATTCTGGGAGTTGTAGTCCACAAGTCTTAAAATGGTTGAAAGGCCCTGGTATAAATGTTCTACTTGGGGTTCTGGCACTGAACGGGACTTTACTGGAGGCTTCAACTCTATGGTGGGTTTTAAAAACATCCTTGAAGTTTCCCATCTAGCTTCCTGCCTTCATCTTGCTCAGAATGGTGGCTTATTGATGAGGAATTTAATTCCGATTTCCTGTCCAAATCAATGTTTCCGTAAGGCCTAGAGCCGTGATGGCGAACCTATGGCACACATGCCACAGGTGGCACATGTAGCCATATCAGTGGGCACTCCAGCTCAGCTCTGGCACGCATGTGCGTGCCAGCCAGCTGATTTTCGGGCCTTCTGGGCCCACTGGAAGTAGGAAAACAGGCTGTTTCCTACCTCCAGAGGGCCTCGGTGTCTGTGTAAGGCCCATTTTTCTTTCTCACCTGGCTCCAGATTCTCTCTATGCATCTGGGGAGGACAAAAACAGCCTTCCCCACCCCCTCGGAGGCCCTCTGGAAGCCTGAAACAGCCCATTTCCCAATTCCCGGTTGGACAGGAAGTGACTTTTTTGCTGTCCCCAGCCTCCAGAGCCTACCGAAAACGCCCTACCGGGCCATCGCGTGCCAGGAGTGGCGGGGGGGTTGCGTGTGCATGCGCAGGGCGGGGTGCATAGAATTATGGGTGTGGGCATGCGCGCAAACCTCCCCCATCTCCCCCTTTCTGGCACGTGATGGCAAAAAGGTTAGCCATCACTGGCCTAGAGAGACCGGAGAGCCAATGTGAGTTGAAGCCCGATGGATCTACACCCAAACTAAAACTGGTTCTGATATAACTGGTCGTAGGCTCATTTTTAACCGTGCCGGTTGCACAGAATAGGAGTAGTCCTCAACGGCTACAATTGAGCCCCAATTTTTGGTTGCTGGGCGAAACGTTTGTGAACTGAATTTTCTTCCATTTTATGGCCTTTTGTGCCACAGCTGTTGAGTGAGTCGCTGTAGTGATTTGAGTTACTAACATGGTTAAATGAATCTAGCTTCCCCGTTGACTTTGCTTGTAAGGTGGTCGCAAAAGGGGATCACAGGACCCTGGGACACTCCAACCGTCATAAACATGAACCGTCATAAACATGAATGTGAAAAACTGTCACTAGTCTTTCTTTTTTCCAGTGCCGTTGTAACTTTGAACGGTCACTAAATGAACTGTTAAGTCGAGGACAACCTGTAGTGGATTAATCTTGCTTTATAGTTTAAGCCCGTGATGCAGTGGTGGGATTCAGCCAGTTCGCACCACTTCGGGAGAACCGGTTGTTAACTTTCTGAGCAGTTTGGCAAACTGGTTGTTGGAAATCATTAGGGTAGAGAACCGGTTGTTAAATTACTTGAATCCCACCACTGCCGTGATGGCACGCGTGCTAAAGGTGGCACACAATGCCCCCTGTGGGCACGCAAGAAGTCACCCCAGTTCAGCTCCGCCACACATGCACACATGCCTCCTGCTGGCCAGCTGGTCTTCGGGTCTCTGTTGTGCATAGGTGGGGCCTGTGTGGGGCCCCCATGCACACATGCATGGGGAGTGGGGTGCATGCGGGGGGGCCGCACACGCATGCATGGGGGCAAGGTGCAGGCATAGGGGCCGCACATGCATGAGCGGCAGGTGGGACGCAGGGCCATGTGCGCATTGCATTTTGGGGGTTCGGCCGCATGCAAGCGCATTCATGCGCATGCTTTGGGCACTCGGTCCGGAAAAGGTTAGCCGTCACTGGTTTAAGCCTATTTTCCTTAAACTAATATGAGGAATATTCTGTGTTTGAATAGCCAGGGAACGGCCTTCCTCCCATTCTCAAATAAAAGATAAATGCTTTTCCTCCAGTCAATTATCTCAACCATACAAATTTATTTATTAAATCTGTACGCCAGTCACTTTGTTACCCGGAGCAACTCTATTATTGGGGTGAATAAGCTATTTTCCAATTTAATTTACATCCAGTTTACAGGTAGTCCTCGACTTGCGACAATGGAGCTCAAAATTTGTTGCTAAGTGAGAGACAGTTGTTAAGCGAGTTTTGCCTCATTTCATGACGGGTTTGCCACAGCTGTTTAGTGAGAGAGTTGTTAAGCGTATCAGGCTTCCCCATTGATTTTGCTTGTCAGACGGTCGCAAAAGCGGATCACTTGACCAGGAGCACCGCAACTGTCCTAAATGTGACTCAGTTTCCAAGCGTCTGATTTTTGCTCATGTGGCCATTGGGGATGCTGCAACCGTCGCAAGTATGAAAAACGGTCACAAGTCACCCTTTCCAGCACTGTTGTAACTTTGAAATGTCACTAAGCGAACTTTGTAAGTTAAGGGGCCTGCTTATAATCGCTCGATTTTTTTTAAAAAAGAGGGAAAAAAAGCACACAGGAGAACAAGGACGACAGAGGATGGTTTTTTGTAAGGAATGAATTTTATTCCAATTTCAAACAATTTATTCAGGAGAAAGCTATGAAAAAATCAATTTTCCATCAGGTACTTCTAAAATAAGGAGGGTCAGCACCCAGCAGATGAACGAATTCAAGTGTTCCGAGAAAACCCGGTCTCTGCCGCCTCCTCGCCGTCGGAAGAGTGAGACAGGAACACGGGGGAAAAAAATACCAATCCCGGGCCACGAAATTCCAAATCCCCTCCTTTGCCCACCCCGCCCCCACGTGTTAACACCACATGCAAGTTCAAAATGACAAAAAAAAGTTTTTAAAAACAGCATTTATATATATATATATATATATAGTAGTATACTATATATATAGTAGTTTGTTTTCTTTTTAAATAGGATGTTTAAATGTTATTCTTTTTTTTTTTTAAATCAGGTTCTCTTATTATAATATACTAGTATAACCAAATAATTTTTCACCACACTGGTACTTGTAAAAGAGTCTCTGGTACTAAAGAAAAGGATGGGCATTGGCACAAAAACCATGTAATGCTTTTTTTTCCTTCTTCAAAATTAAAAAAAAAAAAAAAAGTATACAACGTACGCACACGCACACACGGAGTACTGAATTACAGACTTGAAACCTCAGATGGGTGAACTTGGCCTTCCTTTCCGGTCAAGCGCGATCCTACGGCCAGCACACACCCCCTGCCCACCCCCTCCAAAGTAGCCATAAAATGTGTTTGGAGGGAAGGAGGAACACACGATAAAAGGCAAAAAGCAGGTGGAGAATTCGATCCCAAGGGGAGACCGTTGAAAGGGGGGGGCAGCTGCCGGTCAGGTGGGCCCACCGTCGCAAAGTCTCCCCCGCCCCCGAAGGAAATGGAATGGTGTGTTTTGGCAATCCTCTTCCCGCCTACAGTCCGACGAAGTGTGCGAGCAGGTTAGTGCGTCTTCAGTAGGATTCTACTTTTTTTCTTTTCTTTTTTTTTTTTTTCATATAAAGTGCACTGTGAACAGAACATGGTCAGACTGCTCTCCCCCGTCTTAACTTTGGCTGCCTCCGCCACGCGCAGGCCCAATTTCAAGGATCCGGCGTCTTTCTTTCGGGATCATTTGGAACCTCGGCCAGTTCCCATCAGCCCAACGGAAGGGGAAGGAAGGAACGCTTCAATGGACGAGGAAAGTTGGCACGCTCCTGAGCAGAGACCCCCGGGTGGGATGTCCATCCCGACGGCTGGTCCACGTAGTGCGGCTTCGCGAGAAAAGAGACACCGCCACCCCCTTCACGCGTCTCCATGCAGCCCCCCCCCAAGTGTGGGGGACGAAGGGCCCGCTTGGCAGGCACGGCGGTCTGGGATGGAGGCCCGTTTCCTGGGAAGGCGATGCGAGAGAGAGAGATGGGCCAGGTGCTCCCAATCCGAGGTCCAGGTCCAAGGGCCGCAGTGAAAGCCCGCCGCAGAGGCAGGCCAAGAAAACACTTCTGGCGAGGGGCTTCGAGAGTTAAAGTCATGGCACCTTTGCAAGAACAGAGTTCCCCTTGTAGAAAGAAAAGTCTGGGTCTTTGGGCGAGAAGACATATTCAACATGTTCCTCTGCCTATCGAGGGGGAATCCATTCGCCCCCCCCTTTCCCCAAAACACAACCCCCAAGACATTTAGATCAAAACAATTAACAAAAAGTCAGGAATGTTGGTGACGTTGGAAAATAGCTCCATTTTTTCACACACACCCCCACCGCCCCCCATCAACCCAACAAGCCCTTTTGTGTAGTTACTCTGCAGTAACTGTAGATTACTTTCTCCCAATTTTAACAACTTCTCGTTCACGGTGTGTTGTCGATACAAGGCGACGGTAAGTGGGAGGGACTCCCCACCCACCCACCCCCCAAAAAATGCAGCTCTCCCCACGCCCCCCGGCTTCTTTCTGTAGTGTTCCACAAAAAAAGGGGCGGTCCCAGAAAGCCAAAGGCAGCACCCTCTCCCGCCCCCTCCCACCCCGCTGGAATGCTGCAAATGTCCATGTGAAATTAGTGTTGTTGTGTCGAAGCAAACCACGTTCCCCCAAACCCTTCATTAACATCTCATGCGAGGAAGTCCACTAGTGTTGCCCGTTGCAACGTGACAAAACGGAGAGAGAGAGAGAGAAAAAAAGCACTTTGGACGCTCCCATCCTTTTCTGCCCCCGCATTACAGGGATCGGCCCGTTGTCCTGTTTGTGAAAAAGGCTGTTTCTTGCGGCATCTGTAAATGTGACGGTTGGCAGTTGCGAGACACTTTTATTGTGTTGCTGCTACACGGGATCTCCGGAGGAAGTGGGGAGACCATCTAATTTCTCTAGAATCCCTAATTGGGTCCTGTGGCAATCTGCCTTCCAAAAAAAGACTGGCAAAAGTTTGGGGTTTGGCACTGGCTTTGAGCAGGGCACACATTTGGCACTCAGCCTCCGGAAAGGGACCCCTCTCACCTGGCCCACTTCAAAGCTACACTTGTAACCACCTCTATTCCACAGGTCCCTTTTGCTCGGCTTCTTTCATGCGCGCTCAACTGGCACCCCCAGAGTATGTCGGCTTCCGAGAGAACGGAGTCAAGAGATGGGAGGATGGATGGCAGCAGCTGCCAATCACACCAGCCTCGGCAATATCATGCAAAGGCCCCCTCTGATTTGGCTGCAATCATGCCAAGAGCTAACAGACCTTTCCAATACTTTTTAGGACCAACAAGGCAAAAAAAGGTTGCTTCAGTTTGACTCAGAATGCAGACACCATCTCAACCCCAACCCCGCCCAAACACTGGGTCAGGATTTTTTCCCCGACCCGAAAGGGTTCATTTGCAAAACACACACACACATACATACACACACGCACATGCACAAAAGAGCCAAGAGAATGAGTCAAAACCTCAAATCTTCCTTCTGGCCCAAAATCTGGTGCAGATTTCAGATTTCCACCAAAGGGATTTTCTCACGTTGGGTGAGAAGCAAGTTAAACTTTCTTCTTCTTTCTTTTTTTTTTTTCCTTAAACTCTAAATTAGAAAACAAAAACAAAAGATAACCAAAAAAAAAAAAAAAAGCAATCAGGCACTTCCCTCAGGCTTGATAGCTATTGCTTGGTTGGTAGTCAAGAAACAAAAGTATAGCACATGTAGCAAACTATGTGTAGAACAATAATTTAAAAAAAAAATCACAGTCTCAATAGAACTTTCGCAATTGGTGGTGGGAAGAAAACAAAAGCGAGAGCGGAAAAAGCAAGAAAGGAACGCGGGAACCAAAAGACGGCTTGTTTTGCGCTGTCGCCAAATAAACTGGGTTTTCCTCTTTATGATGTCATCTAGGGTAAACCCTTTCGGCACGTATCCTTACAGTCAAGATGTATGGGGGGGGGGGCAGGACTCACACCAGAGGCATTATATGGCACAAGCTGAAGGTCCTAGCTGCATTTTATACTCCCACAGCCAAATAAAGCTCATTATTTTGGCTTGATATTCTGGGACACGTTTATCGCCAGATCAGACAGGAAAAAAAAGGATTTACTAATGCAACGTACAAAGTCTAAGAGGAAACCGCCTTGACTGCTGGCAACAAAGCAGGAAATCAACAAGGTGCCAGAGAGGGAAAAAGAGTGAAGCATGTCCCTCCACTGTTTTTAAACTGTGAAATAAAAGCTATTTAAAAAGGAGGGGAAAAAAATCAGCTATTCTGTGGGGCAGACACGAAACTGAAGGTAACGGTGTGCTTAAAAAAAGAAAAAAAGAAAAAGAAAAAAAAAACATTGCCACTCCACAGATCAGACAATTTGCAATCATTATATCATTAAAAATCAAGATTGTTTTCCTGTTGGTTTAAATTCGTGGGATTCGTTTGTCTTACTTTTCTTCACGACAAAAGGTCTCCCGAGGAGATTAAGGGAGGGGCGGATTGGGAGGGTGGGAGAAGAGGACAGATTCGTTCAAGGTCAGACTAGGTTATATTCCTTCAAGTTGAGTTGCAGGATGGTGTCCTTGACGGCGGCAAAGACAAACCGGATATTTTCCGTATCTGTGGCACAGGTGAAGTGAGAGTAGATAATTTTATCGCTGTCGGGGTTGAGATCCACGAACATTTTGAGGATAAATTCCCGGGCTGCTTGAGCGTCTCTCTGCGGGCCTGGAGACAGAACGGGAGAGAACCAGGATTATAATAAGGAACAGAAGGCTATGATCAAGAGCAAGCTACAGGTAGTCCTCGACTTACAACAGTTCAATTAGTGGCCAAAGTTACAATGGTACTGAAAAAAAGTCACTTATTCCCATTTTTCACACTTACGACTGTTGCATCCTCCCCAAGGGTTACGTGATTTATATTTAGATGCTTGACTGACTCACGTTTATGACGATTGCGGTGTCCCGTTTTGCAAGCTTCTGACCAGAAAAGTCAATGGGGAAATCAGGTTCACTTAACAACTGGGTCACTAAGTTAGGAACTGCAGTGAGTCACTTAACAAATGTGGCGAGAAAAGTCATAAAATTGAGCAAGCTCACCTAACAAATTTCTCACTTAAATTTTGGGCTCAATTGTGATCGTAAGTTGAGGACTACCTGTATTCTCCAATGCTTAACTTCAAAAGGATGGAACTCATTCTTACTCTTCCCAAATATCATTGTCTCCTCTAGGATAGACCTGGGCATTTTACTGGCCTGTGTCAGGTCGATCGGAAATTAGAAATCATATGCAAATAAGCGTATGCCATGCAGGCAGTACAGGTAGTCCTCAACTTACGACCACAATTGAGCCTCTGAATTTCTGCTGCTGAGATACATTTGTTGCATTTTGCCCCAATTTACGACCTTTCTTGCCACCGCTGTTAAGTGAATCACTCCAGCTGTTGAGTTAGTAACAAGGTTGCTCAGTGAATTGGCTTCCCCATAGATTTTGCTTGTCAGAAAATCGCAAAAGACAATCACATGACACCGGGACACTGCAACCGTCATAAAGATGCGTCAGTAGCCAAGCGTCTGAATTTTGAACATGTGACCATGGGGATGCCCCAACGGTTGTGTGAAAAATGTCACTTTTTTCAGTGCCATTGTAACTTTGAATGGTCACTAAATAAACGGTTATAAGTCAAGGACAACTGCACTGCTTTTATTTTGAAGGCAACAATTTTTTTTATATTTACCTATGTGCTTGCATGCGTGCCTAAGCACCTTCATAGCAATATTGGTTCGGCCTTCCACAACTATCCCAGTTTCTCATGTGGCCTCTTCAGAAAATAAATTGCCCAGCCCAACTGCCTGTCCATCCTAAATGCTAGCTTCCCGAGTTCGGAGGAAAGGTTCAAAAATAGCCAAAGCAGTAGCACTTAAGACTAGGGGTGTCAAACTGAAGACCCGGGGGCCGGATCTGACTCGCGATGTAGTCAGATCCGGCCCACAAGGCCGTCCAGGAAAATGTAAGGGGCCAGCCCGTGTCTCTTCGGCCCGGTCTACCCAATACAAAGAGGAAACATCGGGCCAGCGTGGCTTCAGCCTGGTCTACCCAATGCGAAGGGGAAACATGCCAGCAGTTTGGAGAGTGGCGTCAAACTGGCCACCCCCACCCAGTTGGCAACCCCCACCCCCCCAAAGTGAACCACAGCCCTGATGCAGCACTCAATGAAATTGAGTTTGAAACCCTTGACTTAGACTTACCGTGTTTCCCCCAAAATAAGACATCCCCTGATAATAAGCCCAATCGGGCTTTTGAATGCATGGCAATAAGGGCAAGTGTTTATTTCAGGGTTCAAAAAAAATAAAAAAATAAGACAGGGTCTTATTTTTGGGGAAACACGGTATATGCCACTTCACGGTGCTTTACAGCCCTCTCTAAATGGTTTACAGAGTCAGCATCTTGCCCCCAACAATCTGGGTCCTCATTTTACTGACGTCGGAAGGATGGAAGGCTGAGTCAATAGACAGAAAGACAGACAGACAGACAGACAGACAAACAGACAGAGAGAGAGAGATAGATAGATAGATAGATAGATAGATAGATAGATAGATAGATAGATAGATGATAGTGATAGAGTGATAGTGATAGATAGAGATATAGGTAGGTAGGTAGGTAGGTAGGTAGGTAGGTAGGTAGATAGATAGATAGATAGATAGATAGATAGATAGATAGATAGATAGATAGATATCAACCATATTTCCTGGGATTCTCCCTCAGGGAGCTCAAGAAAGAGGGAACACTCAGGAAAAATATATTTCTACCGCAACCACCTCTTGGATCCACCTCTACAAACTAGCAGGCCAATGGAAAAGTTTGAAGCGGAGGTGCCTCCCATGCTTTGCTGAAGCTGCCCTCAAACAGAAGGGGGTGCTACTACTGGACGTGGCCTCACAAGTTAGCAGGGCTGATCCTCTATTTTAATTCCTGTAAAGTCAACTTCTTACCATCAAACTCTGGAAAGTAATCCACAAGGTGAGAGTACATGATCTTGTCTTCCAAGAGATCTTTCTTATTGAGAAAGAGGATGACAGAGGAATTCTGGAACCAGGGATAGGTGATTATGGTCCGGAAAAGGGCTTTGCTCTCCTCCATACGGTTCTATAAGGAAAAGCAGATTTTTTTTTAAGATCCAGGGATGAAACAATAAACAAACAGGTAAACAAGGATTACATCATTTTGGAGAAGCCTTGCACAGATCATCCTTGACTTATAACCACAACTAAGCCCAAAACTTCTGCTGCTAAGTGAATTTTGCCCCATTTTACGACCTTTCCTGCCATAGTTATTAGGTGAACCACTGAAGTGGTTAAGGTAGTAACCCAGCTCTTGTGAATCTGGCTTCCCCTTTGACTTTGCTTGTCACAAGGTCGTAAAAGGTGATTACATGACCCCAGGACATGCAACTGTCATATATGTGTGTCAGTTGCCAAGCTTCTGAATTTTGATCTATGGGGATCAAATGACTATGGGGATGCTGCAACCGTTATAAGTATGAAAAACGGTCGTAAGTTCC
Organism: Pantherophis guttatus; assembly: GCF_059756535.1. Classification (NCBI taxonomy): domain Eukaryota; kingdom Metazoa; phylum Chordata; class Lepidosauria; order Squamata; family Colubridae; genus Pantherophis; species Pantherophis guttatus. The sequence continues at coordinate 12,076,341 of NC_142063.1, forward strand.
TTTTTACAGTGCCGTTACTTCGAACGGTCACTAAATGAATTGTTATAAGTCGAGGACCACCTGTACAACTGTCCCCCATTGTCTCATAAAAGTGTTTGCCACAATCATTTTCAACCATGCCTTAATTCAGTGTCTCTCAACCTCAGAAACGTTTAAGCTATGTGCATGCCATGCAGCTGAGGAATCCTGGGAGTTGAAGTCCACATATCTTAAAGTAGCTGAGTTTGAGAAACGCTGCCTTAATCTCTCTGGGCTTTCATTGTGGTCGTACGTTGAGGACTACCTGTACACCTTGCATTGTCTTTTTCCCCCTGCTTGTCGAGGTTTTTGTTTCCTCCTGATTTTACGACACTCCTTTCAGAAAGATAACAGTATCTAGAAATCCTGAAAAAAGGTTAAAATAAGCAAACAATTGACCGCAGGGGAACAACTTCAAGTCTGCCTGCTCGCCAGAACTGTATTATAAATGGGTACCCAGACCGGTCTCCTTGCTGCTTTCATGTGAGGGGAGAATGGACTGTAAGGTTCGGGGACAAAAAAGGCAAATGTTCGTTGATGTTCTATTTATTCGGGAAGGGGTGGAATAGAACCAGGGATGGGTGGGCTGCTGGAGGTTCGCAGGGGTTCAGGAGAACCTCTAGCTAAGATTCTGTGCAGTTCGGAGAACCCCCAAATCCCACTCTTGGATGTCCCCACCCACCCCTCCCCTCCCCTCCCTGGAGTCCCCACACAGCCCATTTTGGATGCAGGTAAGTGCAGGGCATGCACGGAACCTCGGGGAGGGCAAAAAATGGGCCTACCGGAAGTATGGGAAGGCTGGAAATGGGCCCATTTCCAGCCTCCAGAGGGCCTCCAGAGCCTGGGGAGGCTGTTTTCACTCTCCTGGAGGCTCGAGCAAAGCCTCTGGAGCCCGGGGAGGGCAAACCACCACCACCCCCGCTGTGGTGCAGAAGGCCGACTAGGACACACCCACCCAGCAACCGGGCAGAGAACCCTTGCTAAAATTTTTGAAGCCCACCCCTGAATAGAACCTCGGCATCCACCAGGCCTCACGGCCCAATACCCAGGGAAGAACTCTGCAGGGCACAAATGATCACTTCGAAAGCCAAGTAGCAAACTTGGATCCCCACCCATATTTTTTGGGTCCTTCTCGGAAAAGAGAACCGAAGGAACATCTCAGTGCTTCCTCTAAGGCAGCTCGTCTATAAGACCTCCATTTAAAATAAATAAGTAAATAAATAAAAATCTTGAGCCAAGAAATACGACTTGGGAAAGACAGGGGCTTCAAAAAATTTTGTTGTTGCCGAGATAAGGCTGCTATTCTGAGGGACCTCCGCTGGATGAAGGAAGCTGCTCAGGGGACAGGGCTGTCTTCTAAAAAGCTTCTTTGCCCAACCATTATTCCCTCCCTGCAGATGACTTTAGACAAACCTATATGTATAAACTAGCCGGATACCTGTGCTCCGCCAAGAAACTATGTGATCGGGCTTGACATTTATAGCTTGAAAATTAATGAGTAGTTGCAGATCGGCCTCTCCTCTCCCCTTTTCTCCCTCAGGCCTGCCCCACAGAAGCCTCTATCTTATCCCCTTCTCTCCCTTTCAGGTGGGGAGTAAAATGTCTAAACTCCTAGCCCACAGGCCGGATGAGTCACATGTTAGCCATGCCCACGCCCAAGTGGCAGTTGGAACAGAGTTCTTTTCAGGTGGGGAGGGGGAATAGAACTCCTTAGCATCACAGCGTGTTAATAATAATATCAGAAATACTAATGATCTGAGGGTCATTTCGAAAAATCCTTTCTTCAGCAAGCACCTAGAAGCCAAGAGGAACATACGTGGCAAATTTCAAGTTTGTAGGCTTTACGGTTCTGGAGATTTTGTGATGATGCCTGTGTGGTATTTCACTTTTATATACAGTCATGGCTGTAAATGTTGGCACCCCTGAAATTTTTCCAGAAAATGAATTATTTCTCACAGAAAAGTATTGCAGTAACACATGTTTTGCTATACACATGTTTATTCCCTTTGTGTGTATTGGAACAAAACCAAAAAAGGGAGGAAAAAAAGCAAATTGGACGTAATGTCACACAAAACTCCAAAAATGGGCTGGACAAAATCATTGGCACCCTTTCAAAATTGTGGATAAATAAGATTGTTTCAAGCATGTGATGCTCCTTTAAACTCACTTGGGGCAAGTAACAGGTGTGGGCAGTATAAAACTCACACCTGAAAGCAGATAAAAAGGAGAGAAGTTCACTTAGTCTTTGCATTGTGTGCCTGTGTGTGCCACACTAAGCATGGACAACAGAAAGAGGAGAAGAGAACTGTCTGAGGACGTGAGAACCAAAATTGTGGAAAAATATCACCAATCTCAAGGTTACAAGTCCATCTCCAGAGATCTAGATTTGCCTTTGTCCACAATGCGCAACATTATCAAGAAGTTTGCAACCCATGGCACTGTAGCTAATCTCCCTGGGCGTGGATGGAAGAGAAAAATTGATGAAAGGTGCCAACGCAGGATAGTCCGGACGGTGGATAAGCAGCCCCAAACAAGTTCCAAAGCAATTCAAGCTGTCCTGCAGGCTCAGGGAACATCAGTGTCAGCGTGAACTATCCGTCGACATTTAAATGAAATGAAACGCTATGGCAGGAGATCCAGGAGGACCCCACTGCTGACACAGAGACATAAAAAAGCAAGACCACAGTTTGCCAACATGTATTCGAGTAAACCAAAATCCTTCTGGGCAAACGTCTTCTGGACAGATGAGACCAAGATAGAGCTTTTTGGTAAAGCACATCATTCTACTGTTTACCGCAAACGGAATGAGGCCTACAAAGAAAAGAACACAGTACCTACAGTGAAATATGGTGGAGGTTCACTGATGTTTTGGGGTTCTTTGCTGCCTCTGACACTGGGTGCCTTGAATGTGTGCAAGGCATCATGAAATCTGAGGATTACCAATGGATTTTGGGTCGCACTGTAGAGCCCAGTGTCAGAAAGCTGGGTTTGCGTCGGAGATCTTGGGTCTTCCAGCAGGACAATGACCCCAAACATACGTCAAAAAGCACCCAGAAATGGATGGCAACAAAGCGCTGGAGAGTTCTGAAGTAGCCAGCAATGAGTCCAGATCTCAATCCCATTGAACACCTGTGGAAAGATCTTAAAATTGCTGTTGGGAAGAGGCGCCCTTCCAATAAGAGAGACCTGGAGCAGTTTGCAAAGGAAGAGTAGTCCAAAATTCCGGGTGAGAGGTGTAAGAAGCTTATTGACGGTTATCGGAAGCGACTGATTTCAGCTATTTATTCCAAAGGGTGCGCAACCAAATATTAAGTAAAGGGTGCCAATGATTTTGTCCAGCCCATTTTTGGAGTTTTGTGTGACATTATGTCCAATTTGCTTTTTTTCCTCCCTTTTTTGGTTTTGTTCCAAAACACACAAAGGGAATAAACATGTGCATAGCAAAACATGTGTTACTGCAATGCTTTTCTGTGAGAAATACTTCATTTTCTGGAAAAATTTCAGGGGTGCCAACATTTACGGCCATGACTGTATATATAGATAAATGTACATATTCAAATGTTCAGAGGAAAGTGGCTGCAGGGTCAGCAACTGAACGAGTAAACCAAGAGTCTCCCAATATTGCCAGCTTTGCGGAGGAGGCGGTGGAGGGAATATTTCCGTGCAATCCCACCCCTCACACCAATGGAACGTGTGTGAGTGCATGCACTCGCACAAATGGAGGATGCACGTGTACACATGCTCGCCTGCCATTTCCACAACCCGGTTGCAAACAGCTCACAGGGACCTGTGAAGTAAACTACATGTAGTCCTCGACTTACAACCACAACTGACCACAAACTTTCTGTTGCTAAGCAAGGCAGCTGTTAAGCGAGTTCTCCCCCCCCCCCGCATTTTAGATCTTTCCTTTTCCTGTCTAAAACTTAACTGCTGCAGTTAACTTATTGCAGTAGTCGAGTTAGTAAAACGGTTGTTAATTGAATCTGGCTTCCCCATTTACGTTGCTTGCCAGAAGGTCATAACAGGAGATCGCCTGACCCCAATGGGATGCTGCAACTGTCATAAATACATCCCTGTTGCCAAGCGACCGAATTTTGATCATGTGACCATGAGGATGCTGTTAACAGTCATAAAAATGGTCATAAGTCACTTTTTTCGGTGGTGGTGTGACTTTGAACAGTTAAATGAATGGTTGCAAGTCGAGGATTTCTAACGTCATTTTGCTCACTCTCGTGCTCCAGGACGAAAGGTGACAAATGTTGATGTCGCTAGTGTGTCCCAAATCATCTCTTTAAAAGTATTCGACAAGGTAGCTTTCCAGCCGCTCCACCATCAACGACAGAGCAAACCCCGCATGCCAAGGCCGGCCGCTAGTCACTTTGCTTACCTCGTTATCAGATTCCACCAGTACTTGGTCGTATTCGCTAAGAGCTACTAAGAACATGATGGAAGTTACATTTTCAAAGCAGTGTATCCACTTCCTCCTTTCTGACCTTTGCCCACCAACATCCACCATTCTGAAGAGACAGACCGGGGGGGGGTGGGGGGAGAACAACAGTGAATGCTCATTGATCCGTCAATGTTCCCAATCCCCAAGATCAAATTTTAAAAAATAATAATAGAATATCCAATACGTTTGCAACAGCAGAATTGTCGGGGACCAGCAAGGCTGGTGTGAGAAAGATATTCTGTGTAGTGGTGCTTATTTTATTTTTTTTTTAATTTGATTTATATGCCGCCCTTCTCCGGAGACTCAGGGCGGCTTACAATGCGTTAAGCAATAGCCTTCATACTTTTGTATATTTATACAAAGTCAGCTTATTGCCCCCACAAACTTGGTCCTCATTTCACCTCACCCTTAGAAAGGATGGAAGGCTGAGTCAACCTTGAGCCTGGTAAGATTCGAACCTGCAGTAATTGCAGGCAGCTGTGTTAATAACAGGGTACTTTAAACCACTGTACTACCAAGGCTCCTTTAGATTCCCGGCTACAGTCCATCTTTTTCCTGAAGGCTTCTACTCTATTACACTGCAACTAAATGAAAGAATGGGCAACTGATCACTGTCCAGTTTTTATGCAAAAGCTCTTCTTGAACATCATTATACTGAAGAGTTGCTGTTACCTTCCCGCCAAAGGTGGTCCCTATTTTTCTACTTGCATTTTTTACGTGCTTTCGAACTGCTAGGTTGGCAGACGCTGGGAGAAGTAACGGGAGTCACCCCGTTACGCGGCACTACGGATTTGAACCGCTAAACTGCTGGCCTTTCAATCGACAAGCTCAGCATCTTAGCCACCGCACGCCCCTATACAATGTAGTCTCTTTTAAATATAATCTTGTACGTCCTAATTATAACCGTTATTCTCATAGTTATACCATAGCATTCTATACACTTGTCACTCTATACACTTTAAACTAAAGTCGAGTACAGTCCAATGGTAACATTACTTATAGTATATATGCTTATATTTATATTTATATATATTTCTATTCTGTCAATCTTCTTTCGTTAAGTTACTAATCTCTGCACCTGTTATCTAACCATTTGTACAATAAGTCCCATGTTAACTAATGCTCTGTTTCCTCTTTATCCTTAATTTCCATCGTTAACCTGTCCATTTCAGCGCATTCTAATATTTTCTTTATTACCTTTTCATCTATCGGTATACTTTCATTTTTCCAATTTTGTGCATATGTGATTCTCACTGCTGTTATTACATGTAACATTAAGTATGTAATTCTTTTGTTGTATTTCCCCGGTAGTACACCTAGTAAGAACAGTTCTGGTTTTAGACCTATTTGTTGTGCTGTCATCTCTTCTAATCAATCTACTCCCTACCTTGATGGGTTGCAGTTTTCCAGCCTCAGGAGCAGAACGGCATTTCTGCCTCGTCCTCTTCCACCCCTTTTTCCTAAACTATCCCTTGCTCATGTAACACGTGAATCTAAAGCATGTGAATTTTTGGTTTGTTTATCTATTTACATACATCCCGCCTTTATTGTTTTCAAAGATAATTCAAGAGGGGAATACACACAATATTCCTTCCTCCTCCTGTTTTCCCACCACCAACAACAACTCTGTGAGGTGAGCGGGGTTCAGAGAGCGCAACTGGACCAAGGTTACCCAGCTGGCTTTTACTGCCTAAGGTAGGACTAGAACTCACAGCCGCCTGGTGATTGTACCCAAGGTCACCCAGCCAGCTTTCATGCCTAAACTGGGACTAGGATTTACCATCTCCCAGTGATTGGCCCAATTTACCCAGCCAGCTTTCATGTCTAAGCCGGGACTAGAACTCACAGTCTCCTGGTGATTGGCCCAGCTGGCTTTCGTACCTAAGATGGGACTAGATGTCACCGTTTCCTGGTTTCTAGCCTGTTGTTTTTACCGCTATTATTGCCCTAATTATTGCCATTCATTCACTCTGAGCATGTCCTCTGGAACGAATTGTCCCCCGAGATGCGGAGGATTCCCAACTTATGCACCTTCCGCCGGGCCCTCAAGACGCTTTTATTCCAACAAGCCGGGCTGGCCTAATGTTTAAATTTTTTAATCGTTAACTCTTAATTTTTAAATGTCCAAAACGGGTAGTTTTATTTTAATTAGATATGGGCCAAATTATTTAATATTTCTTAAATTGTTTTTTAAATTTTATATCTGTGTGTTTTATTTTGGCTGTACACCGCCCTGAGTCCTTCAGGGAGAAGGGCGGTATACAAATTAAATTAATAAATAAATAAAATAAATAAAGACTGCAAGGAGCCTCTCATCCTTGCAAGGATCATGGAACTTGGATAAGGCAACAGAGCTCATGTTGTTGAATGTTTTACCCCTAGAGCACAGGTGTAAACTCAAGGCCCGCAGGCCGAATCTGGCCTGCAGGGTGCTTAGATCTGGCTTATGGGGCCACCCTGGAAACAGTGAAGGACCGGCCCATGGGGCCTCTGCCAGCAAAAATGGAGCTTGGGAGAGCCACGCATGGCCTCCCCTGAGCTCTGTTTTTGCCAGCAGAGGGCTGCAGGAAGCCATCGTGACCGAAAACGGCACCTTGATGAGTGACGTGGAACTGGCCACCGCCCCCTGGCCCCCAGAGGTCAAACACAACCCTGATGCAGCCCTCAATGGAATTGAGTTTGACACCCCTGCCCTAGAGGCTCACAGTGCATCAGTTTAGTATAGTGGGTTAAAAACGCTGAGCTAGAAACCAGGAATCTATGAGTCCTAGTTCCCCACTTCCATGCATAAAATCAAGCTGGGTAACTTTGGTCTCTCTTTGCATCAGAAAGGAGCTATTGGCAAACTGTTTCCCAAAACCTTGCCAAAACAGTGTGGACTAGTCCTAACAATCACCAGGAATCCACTGATTTGAAGGCACCTCCCAAAAAGAGGTTCAGAAGGTTCAGGCACCTTCGTTTCTCTTTAGGAAGATTATGAAAACCTTCCTTTTTTCAATGAGTTTTTTTTTTTAAAGCTCCAGTTGATTGGCATAAGACACTTCCTCTGTACGTCTTTGTTTTTACCTTTGACTGATTATTTTATTGGTGATAAAGATTTGGTTTGTTATTACTCGGTAGTCCATTGCCCAGGGTTTTTATGACTGAGGGGGTTAACAAATATAAGAGACAGACAGACACAATGACTGAATGACTAATTCTTGCTATTCAAAATATGAGGACTACTAAACCCCGTAACCATCTCAAAATCCGTAATTTAAAAGCGACTTTTCTTTCTCTCGCTCTTTTTTAAAGCTCCAGGTTTAATAGCCATATATTACCATTGGGAAAACTGCTGTTTTATTGTTATGATCGTTGTCATAGAAATCCTTCCTAATCTTATCTCTGTTTGTCATTGCTTTCCCTCCTAAGATTGATCTCCTCTTTATGTCTCCAGCAAGCTCTACTATGTTTATCTATTCCTGAGCCCAAGAAAACAAATACATCCCCCCCCATCTTCCTTCATTTCTGCAACAGCAAATTCACGTTGGTTTTATCTTTTTAATATTTAACATGAACTCAGATTAGTCACTTCCCATTGTTGTGTTTATAATTAGGTTTTCTAGCTCTTCTTTACTTTCTGCGAGTGTAACCTGCGTATCTTAAGCAACCCTGCCACAATAATTGTTGATTCCCACTTTTCTAATCCTGCCATTCTTATAACTCACTGCAATTTACAGAGAGAATAATAACATGAATCTCTGCCTTGCTCCCTTTCCTGTTCTGAAGTACTCAACATTCAGCAACTTCTAGTTCCCCTAAAGCAGGGGTGTCCAACCTTGGCAACTTTAAGACCTGTGAACATCAACCCCCAGAATTCCCAGCTAGCTAGCTGGGAATTCTGGGAGTTAAAGTCCACAGGTCCTAAAGTTGAATATCCTGCCCTAATGGTACTACAACCAATTGTTCTGATTCACAATTAGCCTTAATATCTTCTACATTCTAGCATAAACTAAGCAATCATATAATCAATAAACAAAATAAGCCATCCTGTATTGTCTAAAGTTTTGTTCCATATTTTTGTATAACGTATTTGACAACATATTTGTTTGTTCTTACTCTTTAACTCTTCTCCTAACATTTAAATGGGCATTACAGCTGCGCCTGTATTGTCTTACTGTACTGCCTGTCATACCTCACTTTCCGGTGATGTCAAATTTAATTTCTCTATAAATGTTTCTGTGGTTTTATAATCCTGTTTCCCACTAAAGGTTTCTGTATAGTTTCTCCATCTTCCTTCTAATAAGCCTGTATTACATCCTTTCCTTAATTGTTCTTGAGGAGTTTTATCTTGGCTGCACATTTTCCTTTTTTTAAAAAAATTATATTGCTTTTCTTGTCCTTTTCATGTTTAAAGTTTCCTGTCCTGGTTTCTGGCCCAATGCCTTGAGACCACTAGACCAAGCTGGCTCCCATATGAGATAATGTTACGAAGGGTATTCCTGATGACATTGTGGTCAGGTTATAAAAGCTAGAGAGTTCTTCCACCACATTAAAGTGACAATCTCTTGGGAAGGCTTCATTTATCAACAAGACACAGAGAAACATGGTAAGAAAAGGCATTTGTTTCCCCAAACTCCATAGACACATGTAATCATATTATGCTTTTATATAAAGCACCCTTTAAATATCAGATGTCCATGAAAGAAAGTTACCTGAATATAATGTTCTCAAGATCAAAGGGGTATTCTATGATCCCAGTTGTTGGGACTCTGACCCGCAGGACGTCTTGTTGGGTTGGGAGATACCCTGGGGTGGCAATACGATCCACATCGGTAAGATAGCTGCAAAAAGCATGTATGAGGGAGGGATTAAAGAGGCTTAAGTTTGGCAGCCACATTAAATGCCTTTGAAGAGAGAAGATTATAAGAGATACAGAAGGACTGCTCTGTTGCTCAAACTTTCAAGGCTGCTTTCCAACAATATCCCACATCCAAGAATATAGAAGAGAGGGTGGTACATTTCATATTTAATTTTCACCAAATGTCTCCAGTCCAGAGATATTAAGAATTGCACACAATTGGGGATCCCATCTACACAACTTTTGATGCATGGACCAAGGAATCTAACTTGGATGCTACTCAGCATGAAAACACGAATGCAGAAATGAACATGAGCTCCTGAGGCTTTTCAGATTTCAAAAGAAACCTTGATCAATACAAACAGCAAAACTATGGCCTTACTCGGACCACAACGTAAGGACAAGAGGGAAGGACCGTCACCAGAGGGGCAAATGGGTTCTGCGTAGCTCCTTCAAGATGACTATCAATATCAAGCAGATGAAGACTGCAAAATCTTAAATCCAAATATTTTCTTCCACCCCACCGACGTTGCCTCAACACCGATTCTTCCTCACCACTTTACTCCAATCTAAGACCAAGGAGCTCAAAAGGCAAGTATTATCCTGGGGGTGCATTCTATGCCCAGAACATGGGAAGCAACAATCTACTCTATTTTGCCCTATTTCTCTCATACTGAGCACCACCATTCAAAAGCAGCAGGGACAAATTGGAGCAGATTCAGAGGAGAGCTAGCAAGATTCAAAGGAGACTGGAAACCAAGCCCTATACAGAATGATTCAGGTATGCCTAGTTTGCAGAAGGCACAATTGAACGCAGATACAACATTGTCAAATACATAATAGCGAAATAATGTAAGAGCTTGTTACATAGGCGGAATGGTTTCTGTAGTTCCAGAGGAAAGAACCAAACCAACGGATTAAAACTACCATACTTTTCAGAGTATAAGAGGCACTCCCCCCACCCCTCAAAAGAGAGTGGAAATGTTGCTGCGTCTTATACACCGAACACAGCCATTTTTGGCCTCCCGAAACCCCGCCCCGTGCATCCTGTTTTTGCCAAAAACAGGCCCGTTTTCCGCAAAAACGGGGCATGCAGAGGGTTTGGGAGGCCTGCAGAGTGCTCCTGGGGGCCGGGGAGGGCAAATACTTTTCTCTTCTTGTTTACCTCTTCGAAATCTTCGTGTGTCTTATACTCGGGTGCGTCTTATAGTCCGAAAAATACAGTACATAGAAGGAAGTTCAGGCTACTCAACAAGAGGAACTTCCTAAAGTCCTTCTTTCTTTTAAGTTTTCAGGAAGGAAAGATACAAAAAAGCGACAATAAGTTGGCTTACTATTTAGCGGAGTCAGAGAGCTGGTATTCTCGCCGCCGGTCATAACATTCTTGGATTCCTGGGTCATTCCACAATGTCTTAATTGCACTTACATAGGGTTGTTCAAAGGATGAAACCTTTTCTACATCCACTTCTCGGATCAGTAGTGCATTGGCCTTCAGGATGAGAGGAGAGAGCAAATCTGGTGTTAATGGCTTACTCGGATCTTATCCACGCCCTTTCAGCAGGAATTGACTTTTAGTCACTCTATGGAGATTCTCAGTCATCCAGGGTACAGTTGTCCCAAAGGTGTTTTTTTTTCAAGAGGCAACTGGACTTTCTGGTTTTTCTTCGAAGGCTTTTCGCTTCTCATCCAAGAAGCTTCTTCAATTCTGTTCTCAGAACTTCAGTAGTTCAGAACTGAAGAAGCTACTTGGATGAGAAGTGAAACATCTTCAAAGAAAAACCAGAAAGTCCAGTTGCCTCTTGAAAAAGCACCTTGGGGGGCTTTTATTTACTCATTTCCTTTTCCTATCCTACTGCTGGAGCTGCATGTTAACACCAACAGAGCAGGAGGATTCAGTGCAAAATTCAGCCGGTGATCAATCCGCAGTTGTTTCCCAAAGCATTTCCGCCCATAAAAAACACCTTTTCATTTAGAACAGGGTTGTCCAATCTAGGCAACTGTAAGACCCATGGACTTCAACTTCCAGAATTCCCCAGCCAGCAGGTCTTAAAGTTGCCAAGATTGAACAGCCCTGGTTTAGACCAGGGCATGCACCATCCAATAAAATGGCATGGGATAAAATAGATTAAAACAGGTTTCTGCCTCACTACCCAGACACAGATATACAAGTAGTCCTTGACTTCCAACCATTCATTTAGTGGCCATTCAAAGTTACAACGGCACTTGAAAAAAAGTGACTTATGACCGTTTTTCACACGTATGACAGTTGCAGCATCCCCATGGTCACGTGATCAAAATTCAGAAGCTTGGCAACAGGTTCGTATTTATGACGGTTGCAGTGTCCCCTTTTGCGACCTTCTGACAAACAAAATCAACGAGGAAGCCAGACTCACTTAACAATCGTGTTACTAACTTAACAAATGCAGCGATTCACTTAACAGCGGTGGCAAGGAAAGTTGTAAAATGGGGCAAAGTCACTTAACAAATGTTTCACTTAGCAGCATACATTTTGGGCTTAATTGTGGTCATAACTCGAGGACTGCCCGTACTTTGATTCTTACAAAAGCCAACTCCTAAATCTAGTTTGCACTGCTCTTTGAGGCCTCTGAATTATAGAACCTGTGCAGCCCACCTCTGCAAAGTGGACAGGACAAAGAAATGCAGACTTCTGTTTTTGTAAACCAGACAGGCTTATTGTTATCGGAATACATCACAGAGGTACATATCGTTGTGTAAAAGCAAAAAGTTGTGGTTGTAATGTTGTTATCTTCTACTGTGCTAAAGAGAATTGGGGAGTCGGTGCCTTTTTCTTTTTTTCTCCTGTTACACTATATCCCTTCTTTTTCCCTCCCTCTCTTCTTTCTTCGTCATGCTCTCTTTTCTTTGTATTTTATACTTTGATGAACTAATAGAAAAGTTAAATGAGGAGGAAAAAAAAGAACAAAGAAATGCAGACTGCTGTGCTGCGATGAGCCTCACCTTATTTTGCTCATATTTGTATAGGATCTTTAAGGTCTCCATAGCCCTGATCATTGATTGCATGGCAGTGAAGATATTCTGGTACACCAGTTTGGTGAAACCCTTTTTATCCTCTTCAGAGTAGCCCGAGCCATGGATTATCCGCATCTGTTTAATGAAGGTGCTTTTCCCACTTTCTCCTGTGCCTGGAAAAAGAAATGTGGGACAGGATAGGATAAAATAGGTTTTAAAACACAGCAACTTTAAATGGAAGTTTTCTTTTTCTCTTGCTTTATTTTCTGGCATGAATTTTTATGATACAATTTGTTTTTAAGAGCCGGCCAAACAACACGGGGATAAAGCAGCCTACAAAAAGCCTTGTAAAATAAAATGGTATGCTTATAATAGAAGCTGGCATTTTTTGAAACAGAAGGAAGGTTAATTCTATGTTGCAATCGACCTTTCCATGGAAGGACTCAAAAACTTTTGTTACCCTTCAAATCACCCCACCCTGTAGTGAAAAGCTGCTCTGTTATGCACCATCTTCACTGAAAGAAGAAAGTGAGAATGAAAAAGACAAACGGCATACCTAAGCTTAGCATGGAGACAGGAACAGATTTTATATTACTTCTGTGATAGGAGAAAAGCATTCTGCACATGCGCTAAGGCACAGTGGGATCCCGAGATCAAGCATTGACACGGAAACTAATTCTGGAGCCTAGAATGGCATTTATCTTGCTTGGTTCCTGGTCACATTTATAAAGTTGGGTAAATTACAAGCTCTCATAAATAATACAATAAATGATAACTATTCAAATTATGGGATCACTTTTTCTCAGTTGCTCAGTTCAAACAACTTTCTCCCAAACCATCTGACTGATTACTTGTCAAAAATCCACTCTTCCTGGCTGACTCTTCATAAAGATGGAAACCGTATTTTAATTTTAATACAGTGGAACATTTAAAACATGCCGTGTTGGAAGCTTTTAAGAGGCATGCTTATTACAACTTCTAGCATGATCCAATGCTGGTACAGTATTGTTATTGTTACAATAGTGTTATCCAACACTGTTACAGTATCTATCAAAAAAAAAAAAAAAAAAGCCAGGATGCGGAAGCTGATATACTGGCTAACAATGCAACTCCCAATTTTAATTTCATCTCAAAGGTTTGTCCAGAAAGGCTGTTGTACACCTCAGAAATCAGTCATCTAGAAAAACGAAGAGGCTCTTCTAAGCCTTTTGCCTAAAATCATCTCCTTTGGAATATTTTACTTTTCTGACTATTTGCAAAAGATTCAACATCACCTGGTACTTTGTCACTGGCATAGTTTGGCTCCCTCCTAGTCATACCTTATTCCCAGATGCAGTCAGGGGACATGTCTCCCTATAAGGCCCTGAAAATTAGCCTCCCTTGGCCAGTCTTTTAATTGTGTTTGTTGTGAGAAAAGAGGGATTGCAACATTCTATTGATCTGTAGGTCTAATTCTTTACTCAAACAAGGAAAGGTGTTTTTGACAAGGTGATTTTTTTTCTCTTTCTCAGTAGGGGTTTGGGATGAAATTCCAAACCATAGTTTACCATTATGAGAATTGTGTGAGGAACATACATATATGTACTTTTCAAGTGCTACTGTGAGTACAGTAAATGAAGCCAGTATGCTCTCACTTTATTTTAGATATTTATATGTTGCTTCTCAATAGTACTCTGAATATTTAAAACATCCCTTCAACAATATTTAAGCTCTGCATTGCTGGCCTATCTTTCAAGATTTTTCTTTCTCTTTCCTGACCAAACTTTAGCTCTTCCAGTTTTACAGTGCTTCGCAAACCTTCAACCCCATGCTAAAAACCCATGAAAATACAAGTTAATTATCACAGGCTATTTAAAATATAACCCTTTTCTAGTGGTCTAGCAGTGAGGCAGACTGAGAAAATATGAGATTCTACGTTTCTGTGTTATTTGAATGAAACCCTTTGAAAGCAGCTGTGTCCTTTCATGTATAAAGATATTTCTATTCCATCTCATTCAAAAGTTGTGGGTGCTTCATCATTGGAGGTTTTCAAGGAGACTGGACAATCACTTGTCTGAAATGGTATAGGGTTTCCTGCTTGAGCAGAGGGTTGGACTAGAAGACCTCAAAGTCCCTTCCAGCTCTATTCTGATTGATTGAAAAACTACTGGGTTGGGTAATAAATACGTTCACAAACTTTACTGGAATGGCAAGACTTTGAATGGCCAATAAATCCGTATGTATGTATGTATGTATGTATGTATGTATGTATGTATGTATGTATGTGGCTCTGGAAAATATTTTCAAAGCCCACGATCCAAGGGTGGGTTCTAACCGGCTTTATTACTGGTTCTCTTTGTGTATGCACTTCGTGCGCGATCGCCTCTTCGCTTCGCTCGCCTGCGTGCCAAACTTGTGCTTTGCGCAAGCGTGTTGCGAATCTGCCCAGCTGAGGTGCGACAATCTGCTCTGCCGCACCTCTCAGCTGGGCAAAAAAAAGAAGAAATATAAGGTCGGAATAACGCGGGGGCGGGCGGGAGGGCCCAGCTCCCGAAGAAAGAGAACCAGTTCGGTGACGTAATAGCGTCACTGCTACCGGCTCGGCCAAACCGGGCCAAACCAGGAGCAACCCACCACTGCCACGATCCCATATTAAAATTTTAGGAGGCAGTATCTTCTTCCTTATATATCTCTCCTCAGAATTATGCATTCTTGTGTAAGATAGAATAATTTTGAATAACCACTAGATGCCAGCACCAAACTTTACAAAGGCTGTTCTCTCCAGGGTAGTTTTAAACTGGCAAGAAACCTAGAATTCCTGCCACTAAATTTCAATTACATTACGACAGGACAAATATGGCCAAATAAATGGTAACAAACAAGGCCTGTGGCTGCACAATCTTTAGAGTTTTCCTCAGGTATACAGCGGAGTCACAGTGGCCAGCATTGGCCTCTGAATGGCAGGAAATGTGAGGTTTGTGGACTATCTAGATCTGGTATAAATACTAGGAACCTAGCTTCTAATCCCAGTGTGAGTAATAGAGTAATTCTTCCTGCCTCACCCAACCAAAACATCAGCCAACAACTGATTGCAGCAATCCAAAGACTGGACAAGATCCACACCAGGTTGTCTCTTGCCAACCTGCTTCCTCTCTAGAAACTAAAGCCAACAACTTTAGGATATGTTTACATGACTTCACCAATTTTCTTCCTATGCAAATAGAAGATAACACTTCTAAAGGAAACACACCAGCAGTACTTTATATGAGTACTCACACTTTTTTTGGCAGGGCAAAAGTGAGTGGTAAAAATTAGCAGCTTATGCTGTGTTTAAAAAAATGCTCACAGAACGAACAGATTTTTGCTTTGGCAAACAATGGACAGCTCAATTAGAAAAGCCTATTCTTTTCCTTCTCACGCACACACATCAACGTTGACAAGTCAGGACGACTTAGGGGGAAAACGGTTTTAAAATGATGACATTTTAAGGATTCTCCAGTGGACTGGGAGGGAATCCGTGCACATCGTAACTTCCTCCAGATGATGCTACTGCTCAGTGACAGATTGGCACTGCTGAGAGTTTTCCTCATAAGCATAAAATGTGGGCACATTTAATAGAGTGACCAACAATTGGAGTTCTAAATGTTCTTCATAACCATAATGAGGCTACTACCTGACTTCCTATATTCAGTAAACAAAAACAAAATAGTGTAGTATATCTGAACAATTCTCAATAGTTAAAAATAATTATGCTTTAAATAATCAGAAATAGTAACAAGTGTTATATACAAAAAAGATTTTTTTTTAAAAAAAATGGAAATTATTTCTACCTACAATCAATTCGTAGGTGTCCAAAAATTTAAAAATTGCCCCAAACTTGCCAAGACTGTAGCAATTTTGTTCCCAAGATTCCACAACATTACAGAGTTCTTGCGTGAAGTGTTGTGAGATTTCAGACAAGAAAACGAAAACTCTGCAACTCTTCAGCCATTTGTAAAGTACCGTAATTTGTAGCCATCCCCTGGAAGTGTTACAAGAGCTACACTGCCTAACCATCTTTTATTTTATGTAGAAACACTGCAAATTAATGAAAAAAAATTTTGCATTATCTTCAGAACTGTGCATGGTAATACATTTCTGAAGGTCACCTAAATAAAACCTTTTTTAAAAAAATTAAACTTGACAAATATTCTGACAAGCAAAGCTTCTCGCTTAAACCTTAGAAATTCCATACAGAGATGAGCAGCAATAACAAATCACAGTGCTCTATTTCAGGTGTTTCCAAACTTGGGAAAATTTAAGACTTGTTGGCTTCAGCTTTCAGAATTCCTCAGTCAGCCATGCTGGCTAAGGAATTCTAGAAGTTGAAGTCCACAAGTCTTAAAGTTGCCAAGTTTGGAGATTTGGCTTGGATAGTTGGAAGCCTTCTCTTAGCTCACTTGCTAAGAATCTAATAGCCATGTCACTATCTCAGACTAGTCACTAGTAAACAATTCTTAAGGATGGTAATTGGTGTGAACTTATTTACAAGGATTTAATCCTATATCCATTCCTATTGTCAGATCAGAATATTTCTAGCACACTATTAGCTAAAAAAAGAATTTGTTTTTAAAAATTGGTCATTATTTCCTGACAAAACAGCACCATGTTTTCTATCCCAGCTGAGCAAAGATACATACCGTGTCACTTAAGGGATACTAACAAATGCAATCATAAGGGGCAAAACAACAATGCCAAAGAACACAAAATAATCTAACACAATATCGGTACACGAAATTGTGTACACTCATGAGACAAGATCTGAGGGGATTTCCATGATCATTCTGGCTAGCAATAATAACAAAGTACAAGGATGTAGGATTTCTTTCTTTTAGAGAAACACCAAACAGTAACCATTCATCAATGTGTCCATGTAATTTTAAGAAATACAAACAAATATCATAGAATAAAAGCTCTGCATTATGGAGACAACAGTGTATTCAATTAACCTTTTGCTCACTTGCTTTCAATTAGCCCTCCTCCATAATCTAATAAACTATTTCAAAAAAATACCACTCTGCAAATTTGTTTTGTAGCCAACTGCCTTGATTATATGAGACCAATTTTTTAATAATGTGTTTTTTGCTAGAGAGGTTGAAATTTTTGTATCTTCCAATGGTGAAGAGTTATTTACTACCTGCTATTTTATATTCCACTTTTTATGCTCTTTGACATAAAACCCAGAATTGAAGTCAGCACACCAATAACTATGCCTGTAACTTAAACTGTCGTACAAACACAGAATCATTACTTATCAAAGTAAGTGTATTTCAAAAGTAATGTCATTATTGGGGTTTTTTTTAAATGAATGTTTAAAATACACAGTAATACTAATGTTATATCATGCTACACAGCAATAACTAGTTGCAAAAGATTTGTTTTAATAGTTATTACTAGAGGTAAAAGAAACACCACAATCATTTGGATGAGGGCTAAAGTCTGGCAAGAAATACAGTGTGGAACCAAAACATGAGAAGGCAAAGGTTAGTTATGGGGAAAACTAATTGTTAATGATATAAAACAGCGTTTCTCAATCTTGGCAAGTTGAAGGCAGATGGACTTCAACTCTCCGAAGCTGGCTGGGGAATTATGGGAACTGAAGTCCATGCATCTTCAACTTACCAAGGTTGAGAAACACTAATATAAAAAGATGTAGTATTATAACTGGAAATTTCCTGTTCCACAACTATAATAAGCACCCACAGTGCAACAAGATCCACATTTCAAAATTTCTCTTTTCATAAGGATTACCTTATAAAATTACCATGGAAAAATATTCATTAAATTTTGAAAAAGTTTAAAATATTGAATCCACTGATAGGTTTTTGCCCTTTAGCTCTGGGCTGTATAAACAGAACATCAATGTAGTTGAAAATTAATTCTGGGACTGATGGACTCCATCCCGAATTCAAAACAGGAAACCAGCCTGAGTTAAATCTGAATCCAAGACTCTTAGGAGCAACAGAGATTTACAAATCAGTTCTGCACTTTTTTAAAAAAAAATGTTCTACTAACACCAACGTCATAAGATCTGAAGTGACAGAGATTTATTTCCCCCAAAAGGTTATTTCAACTAAGAAATGGATTAATAGTGCAACTGAAAGAAAATTCACCATTCTGTGAACCCAGAATGCAAAGTCTGATGTTTACAATTAAGCAAGTCACCTGTTGCCCAATGCAGGCCTTAAAAGACTTAAAAATCAAACCTCCAAGGTAGAAGCCCCCAAAACAAGAACACAACCCTCATCAGACCTATTTTCAACCTTATTCAGGATTGAAAGCTAAAGTTTAAAACCAAATCTTTAAAAATGTTGCTAAGGCTTAAAGTTCATAAATATTTTTCCTCACCTGAATATGTTTCATTTGGGACACAAGGCAAGCAGGCGGGCAGAAGAGAAGCAAAAGAAAGACTGCACAAAGCTGTATGGGAGGACTCACATCACTGTAAACATCAGTGATGAAAGCTGTCAAAAATGACATAGAGGAGAAGGAATAGCTCAATAGAAAAGAAAGTAGGAGAGCAAATTCCTTTGAAAGCATGGAAGACTGAAAATAAAGTTGCTAGGTATGAGGAAGTAATGTATCTAAACAGCACTGGCAGACACTGTACCAAAGGAAAAGTCACCAGAGAGGGTGGAAAGGAGAAGAGGATAGAGGCTTTAGACTTCATGCTTTTGAGAGAAAGGGAAACATTCCACACACACAGATGGAGACAATTATGAAGGGGGTGACTTTGGAACAGGGGGAGGGGGAGGCAAAGAAAAGGCACTGTGAGATCCGTTTAGCTAGGAAGCAGGATATAAATTATAGAAAAACAACACGGAAGGAATCTAAAGGGTTGCAAACAAGGCTAAAGGAGGATGGGCAGGACGGATATCTTATAATCTATGTCTGCCATAGGAAGGGTTTTTTTTTTTACTAGAGAGAGGGGGAATGTAACACTTATATAAAAGGAAGGCGGCCAGTAGTCAAGAAGAGTCCCTAACAAGAGGGCTATTGGCTAGGCTAGGGAATATAGATCCCAGCACATGCACATCATACAAGGTCCCTCAGTGAAATTATAGCCTTCTCCATCAAGATTCTGACTGTACCTGCTCTTCTTGATACCCGGTTCCTCTCCCACCGGGATTAGCCAATTCCCATTACTTAAGACCACGCATCTAAGAATTATTACCATGGCTACTTCAAAACTTCTTTCCTGTTTCTTAATCACCTGGTTCTGTTTGAGAAATGCCATCCTCAACCTGCATATAAGCCTATCAACCGCTTCTCTGTGCCTTATCAAATTATGCATGTTAAATTTATTACCATCCCTTCTCTGGAAAGAAGAGACAGAATGAACAAGGCCAGAAAAGTGTATGCTCAAACATGCAATGTTTCTAAGAGGTGTGAGGATAGTGGAATATTAATCTCAAATTAATGGGTAATAACAAACTCCAGGAAAAAAAATTTTTTTTTACAAAACTGACTGCAGTTCCTTACATTCTAAAACTCCTGCTCAGAGTGCAAAGAACAGAGTTTCCTGTAAGAGTTTGATGTTAATCAATGTAACCTCCCTCCCCTCTTTTCTCCATCTTCTTTTCTAAACAAACTCCAATATTTTGGCATTTGAGATATTACTAAGTATGTATACCCAACAACAGCCAGGCAAAGCAAAGTACAAAACAAACTGATAATAATGTTATTTAAAAAAAAAAAAGCTGACCACCACAGAA
This sequence comes from Pantherophis guttatus, assembly GCF_059756535.1. Taxonomy (NCBI): domain Eukaryota; kingdom Metazoa; phylum Chordata; class Lepidosauria; order Squamata; family Colubridae; genus Pantherophis; species Pantherophis guttatus. The sequence goes on from NC_142063.1 coordinate 12,096,373, forward strand.
TTAGAATAGAGAAAACACTTGGGAAAGTGACAGAAATAAGAGTGGTTGAAATAGGATGCAAAGCCCCACAAATAATTGGATGACAGGGAGTGAAAGTTAAAGACCGAAAAAGGGTGCAAATGAGGATATAAAAATCAACAAGATTTTAATGCACACAAATCCTAGAAAATTATTCCCGGTGCCAATTACAGTCGCTTCAGTAAAACCTCACACAATCAATGATCGAACAGGCCCAGCAATGATATATGCTTAGAATATGTTGAGCTGATCTGTCAGGAAATGAGGGAGAGGTGGAAATAGAAGCCAAATAAATCCCACCCTAATATCACATGGGATTCAGAGGATGAAGGAATGACAAATGCAGGAAGAAGAGAAAAAGGCCCTTACACAGATTTCGATTTCAAGAAATTTCTGGGGAGGTTTTGGGGAGGAAATGAAACTCTCTCTTTTTTGACTCTACCTCAGACGGTTGCTGTGAATATTAAGGACCCACAAAGATGATGAAGGATGTTGCCTAAAAGAAACCATCCCCTCTCCTTATATAATAGGGATGTAAAAGTCCCCCTTAAGAAAAGGAGCACTTGAACGGTCTACCTGGACAGCAAAGAAGCCTTGAACCCCTTCTGAGGCCTGTCCTAGCTCTCTCCCTTGTGAGGATGAAAAAACAGAGAGTGGAAAAGGACCCTTCAGACACTCAGCTTGAGCAGGGAGGTGGGCAGGGTGGATTAGACAGAAGCAAAGAGGAAGGCAGGCAGGCAGAGCTAGAGAAAAAGAAGCATCTCTCTCATAAATACCATTAAGAAAAGCAGAAAAGCCACCTGAAACCAGCAGGACCCACAGAAAGTGAGGAAGACAAACACCTACCAGAAAGGAAATAGTAAGTAGAGTAATGAAGAAGGTGCTCAGAGATACATGCAAACGATGGCAGATGCACGTCTGTGTATATACACAATACTGCATATTTCACACTAATCTATAACTGTATATATAAATAATTGCATATTTAATATACATATAATTACATATATAAAATTGTGTATACAACTCATACTTATTTGCACACACATATGCATGATTGCATTTATACATGATTGCACACATATACAATTGTATATCATATGCACATGTGTACATAATTCTCATACACATATAAAAATAATTGTGTGCACCTATCAGACATGCACATATATCACATGCACACATTTACATATAATTGTATAATCACACAGAGCTGTAAATACATGATTCCAAACATATATACTTGTGTTTGTATATCATACACACAAGTGTACATATAATTGTGTGTATGTCACATACACATGTATACAAATAGTTGTGTGTACATATCAAGCATGTAAATATAACACATGTATACAAATAATTGTGTGCATTTATCAGGCATGTATATATCACATGCACACATGTATACACGCACACATTTTACACACACACACATCCATCCACATACACACACATGACACACACCTGTCTATACATGATTGCAAACATGTATACTTGTGTTTGTATAGAACACATACACACAGGAATACTTACAATTGTGTGTATATATATCAGACACCTATATATCATGCACATATGTATACATATAATTGTGTGCACATATCACACATACATGTATACATATAATTGTGTGCACATATCACACATACATGTATACATATAACTGTATATATATCACACACACCTGTCCATAGATACGATTACATCCACCGATCTCCCTTACAGACGCATTTAAGTCACCCAGCCGCCTATACCGACACACGTGTCCACGCACAGGGGATGTTCAGACGTGACCCTTCCAGGGACCCACCCCGAGGGGCGCCCTCCCTCCCTCCCTCGCCCCGAGGGAAGCAAAAAGAGCCGCCCGATGCCACCGCGGAGGAGCAGCGGGCACCGCAGGCCCTCGGGAGGGAAGCGGGGAAGGAGGACCCTCCAGCCGGGCGTCGCTCGAGGCGGGGAAATGCGCAGCAGAAATAAGCCCGGCCGAAGAGCCGAGGGGGGAGCCGGCCTTTCCGGAGAGCCTGGGGAGGACGGGGGGGGGGGGGAAGCAAGGGGGATGGGGCCTTCCCACCCCAGAAGAGGCAGCGTCGCCTCCGCCTTTCCTCCCCGCTTGCTCGGCCTCTCCCCTTCCCCGCCGGACTGACCGAGCAGGAGCAGTTTGAGTTCCCGGCGGGCGTCGCGCTTGTCCCTCCGCAGCTGCTTCTCGATCTCGGCGTTGATGCGCTTCGACTCTTTCACCTCGTCGCTGAGGCAACAGGCCATCATGGACTCCAGCGTCATGGCTGCTGCCGCCGCTGCTGTTGCCACCGGCACGGGCGGAGCCGCCGCAGCCGCCGCCACAAGAGGCGGCGGCGGACGAGGAGGAGGAGGAGGAGGAGGAAGAAGAAGAGAAAGGCGACGGGTGAGGAAAGGAAGGGCCTGCTCAGGCGGCGGCGGCGGCGGCTTCGCGCTCCCGGCCGCCCGGCCGCAGCGGCGGCGGCTCCGGCTGTTGCTGTTGCTCCGCCGCCCCCTCAGCGACGGCGACCCAGCCCCGTCACGCCAACCCAACTTCCCAGCTCGCCTCACAACACGCGGTCAACCGAACCTTCCTGCGAGCACCCAGCGGGGACGGACGGCGGCCGCGCCCAATAGGAAGGCGGGCGCGCGCGCGCGGGTGGGTGGGTGCGTAACGGCCTTCTCCCCCCCCACCCCCACCCCGCCTCTCCCTTCCAACCACCACACAGTGACTGACAGAAAACACCGGGCGGGTCTGATTGGCCGCGCGGGACGGAGAGACGCGACGTGGCTCGGCCAATGGGCGAGCGAGCCCCCTCAGGCGGGAGGCGGGGACGGCGGGGCGCCGCCGCTGAGCAAGGAAAGGATTGGTCCCGACGGCCGCACGACGACCAATCCGAGAGCGGAGGAGGGGTGGGAAGAAATCCGGGAGGTTTTGCTGGCGTGTGAGGAGGCAGAGAGGGTTTTTTAATTATTATGTGAGACCCGCCCTTTTTTTTTCTTAGGTTTCTTTTTTTAATTTATTTATTTAAAGCAAGGTTGGTTGTTAGATAAGAGATGGCGGGGGAAATATACGGTCTGAGCGTTTGGCTAGAGTAAGGGGTACGCATGCGCGGGGCGAGTATATGGGGCGCGTGGCATTATGGGTCGGTGGAGGACTTGGGGGGCATCGAGTGGAAAGGGCTAGAGGAGCCCAAACGTTTTGTTTTAGTTTTATTTTTAAACGGTGCCTCTGTGCGCGTGCAGAGTGACGTTCCCTCTTTTCCTTGACTTTTCCCGGTCCGATTTGCCAGAATTTATATTATGTATGCAAACGGGGAAATAATTCAAGATTTAAATACAACCCGCAACAAGGCTTTGACCAGACACCTTTTCACGAGGCCTAACTTGTGCCTGAGGGCAGGGGTGGGCAAATAACGGCCCCTTCATGACCTGTGGACTTCAACTCCCAGAATTCCTGAGCCAGCTTGCCTGCCTCAGGAATTCTGGGAGTTGAAGTCCACAGGTTGTAAAAGGGCCACAGTTGCCCACCCCTGCCTGAGGGTGTTGTGTGAATCCAATTTACTTGATGGGTGTACCATTCAAGGGCACGTCCCTGTCTGGGTCCTTGATTTAAACCAATTTCTGGGTTTTCATAAAACATTGGAAACGACAGGCTAAAAAACATGGACCTCCACTTACAACCATTCGTTTAGTGACCGTTCAAAGTTACACCACCACTAAAGCTAAAGATTATTGGAGCAGAATTAAGATTATGGATAGAAGAAATGACTCAACAACATATCGATTTAAAACCTGACTTGTTCCTCCTGGGTATCCTACCAGAGAAAATTAGTAAACAAAATGTATACATTTTGATTATACATATAATTAACTGCAGCAAGAATAATATTTGCACAAAGATGGAAAGCAGAGAAAATCCCTTTAGAAGGGGAAGTAATTAGAAAAATTTTGGACTGCACAGAGATGAATAGATTAACGATTAAACAGAAAGAGGAGACAGAATATTTTAAGATATGGGAGAAATTTTATGATTGGATAGAAAAGAGATATAGATAAAGAATTTGATAAGCAAGCAGGAGAAAGTTACATTAAATATATGTATTTTGGGGAAAGTATTGAAATAGAGAAATGGGATTTATTAAGGAAGAAATAAGAAGAGGAGGAGTAACAAAAAGAAGAAGTCACCGAAGAAACACCGAGATGACACACAGAAGAACTGATATATTATGTCTTTTGTCTTAAAAAAAATAAAAAACTTTTTATTTAAAAAAAAAGTTACACCACCACGGAAAAAAAAGTTGACTTATGAGCGTTTTTCACACAACCATTGCAGCATCCTCATGGCCACGTGGTAAAAAATTCATACGCTTGGCAACAGTCATGTATTTATGACACTTGCCATGTCCTGGGGTCATGTGATCCCCTTTTGCAACCTTCCGACAAGCAAAACCAACGAGGAAGCCAGATTGACTTATTAAACGCTTTTTTTAATTAATTGCAGTTATTCACTTAACAACTGTGACCGGAAAGGTTGTAAAATGGGACAAAACTCAGATAACTCTTGCTTAGCGATGGAAATTTGGGACTCAATTATGGTCATAAATCGAGGATTACTTGTATCCCAGGTTGCGTCTGAGGGACCTTAACATGTCATAAGAATGCAACTTCAAGGTCTGGACCTGGACCTGCAAGAGGATGTTGTGTAAATCCGAATGTTTTCATCACCATTTTCCTACCAAAATGGAGACAGAAGTACCCAAAAGCTGAATTCATGCACAGAGATGCTGAGCCCTGGCTACTCAGCTAACAAAGAGTTGGAAGGGACCTTGGAGGTCTTCTAGTCCAACCCTCTGCTCAAGCAATGGCTTTCCAATCTCTTCTTAAAAGCCTCCAGTGATGGAACCCCCACAACTTCTGGAGGCAAGCTGTTCCACTGAATAATTATTCTCACTGTCAGGAAATTCCTCCTTATTTCTAAGTTGCTTCTCTCCTTGATTAGTTTCCATCCATTGCTCTTTGTCCTGCCTTCAGGTGCTTTAGAGAATAGGTTGACCCCCTCTTCTTTCTGGCAGCCCCTAAGAAATTGGAACACTGCTATCATAACAGCTCATGGTCTACCCCATATCCTGAAGGATGAACTAACCCCCACTTGCTGGATTTGTGTAACACAACGGAAGATATTTGAAATGAAAATCTGATGTTGTAGTGGACAGTGAAGTAAGAAAACTGATCAGCCCAAAATTTTCATTCGAGGCACCAATATCCAGCCTCAAATTAGCCTACTTTGGACTTTGAAGAAGCAGGAGAGGAAGACTATTGATATCTCTGAACTTGAAGAGGCTCCTGAGAAGACCACGGACAGCCAGGAAAACAAACAAATGGATCGTCAAACAAAAATCAACCCAAAGTTCTTGTTCAAGGCATTGGTGGCCAAGCTCAAATTATCCTACTTCTCATAGGTGATGTGAAGACCCAGATCTCTTGAGGGGGCTCTGTTCCTGGGAATGATGGAAGGAAAGAGAAAAAGAGGGAGGACTAACGCAGCAAGGTGGATGGACTCTTGTTACCACCGTAATGGCAGGGGTGAAATGCTCCCGGTTCGGACCGAATTGCCCAATCCAGTAGCGATGGCGGCGGGTGGTTCGGAGAACCGGTAGCAAAAATCCCTGCACCCCTCCCCACCATGCCCAGCTGAGCTGCACGATCATCAGAGGCTTTTTTTTTTAACTTTTCAAAGCATTTTTTCTATAACCTCTTCCAACAAAAAAATGCATTTTTAAAAGTAAAAAAAAAAGCCTCTGATGATCCCGCGGCTCAGCTGAGATCGTCAGAGGCTTTTCAAAGCATTTTTTTCTGCAACCTCTTGGCCGAAGAGTTGGTAAAAAAAAGTGCTTTGAATAGTCTCTGACGATCCCAGCTGAGTCGCCTGATGTCAGAGAGGCTTTTCAAAGCATTTTTTAAAAAGCCCCTCTGACTATCCCAGCTGAGTTGCCTGATCGGCAGAGGCTTTTCAAAGCATTAGAAAAAATGCTTTAAAAAGTTTTTTTTAAAAAAAGTTGACCACGCCCACCCAGTCACATTATTTTTTTCATGTATTTATATGCCGCCCTTCTCCAGAAGGACTCAGGGCGGCGAACACAAGTTAAAAACATGTACAATAGAATCCCATTAAACCCCCCTACCAACATTAAACATTAAACCCCCCTACCAAGCCACGCCCACAGAACCGATAGTAACAAATTTTACATTTCACCCCTGCATAATGGGTACCGATGGAAGAACTGAAGGACCAAGTTGGAGACAGATTGTCGTAGAGAAAATCTATCTATGAGTCTCTAAGAGTTGACAGTGACTGGTTGGGATGTACCCAGCGGTGGGATTCAGCCAGTTCGCACCATTTTGGGAGAACCGGTTGTTAACTTTCTGAATAGTTTGGCAAATTGGTTGTTGGGGGCAATAAGCTGACTTTGTATAAATATACAAAAGTATGAAGGCTATTGCTTAACGCAATTGTAAGCCGCCCTGAGTCTCCGGAGAAGGGCGCCATATAAATCAAATTTAAAAAATTTAATCTAAAAAAAAAATTAATTTGAAAAAAAATCATTAGGGCAGAGATCCGGTTGTTAAATTACTTGAATCCCACCACTGCATGTACTGTACTTAATCAGTCAATGCAAAAACCCAGTTCTCCTGAGAAGTCCATGATGCGGAGGAAGAAAAGAGAGAAAGAGGATCCCATGAATGAAGATGGATTGAGTCACTTAGAGCAAAACTTGAAGGAATGCTGGGACGGATCTTCCTGGAGGTCTACCTAGGTGGCTTCTAAGAATCAGCACCAACTGGATAGCGCATTATCAATCAATAAGAATATCTCACTCTGTTGAGAAGAGTTTGTAATGCTGGGAAATGCGGAAGAAAAGAGAAGAAGAGGACGATCAGCAGCAAGGGAGATGGGACTCCGTTACAGCAGTGATGGGTGGAAGACCAGTTTAGGAATTGATCACCTCCGTCGCTAAGAATCGCCACCAACTTGACGGTACAGAATCGGTCAATCAATACCGTGTTTAAGCATCGTGTTAAACTATCCCTATGATTTGCGAGCCGTCATTTATAGCTGGGGTTGGCTTGGCGCAAAAGACTTGCTATGGTTTGCTGAACCATTCTTGAACGAAGGAGCTCCAGTTTGTTGGGTTCACCCAAAGCTAACCATGGCTTAGTGAAGCGGCCCCCAACTTTTGGGGTGCCAGGAACCGGTTCCGTGGAGAGAGGTTTTTCCGTGGACTGGTGTGGGCATGGTTTCACATGTTGCCTGCATCCCATGGATGAGGCTTCGCTTGTCTGCACAGCCCAGTTTCTGGCATGCGACAGCCTGGTGCTGCTGCACAGACCAGGGGGTTGGGGACCTGTGGTTTAGTGGGATATGTAAACCTAACTTTTGTTCTGCTCAATGTATTTTTATAGTACCATCCTTCAAATAATCTTTGTAGCTGAAGTGCCTCCAATGCAGTGGTGAAATTCAGCTGGTTCTATCTGGCTCGGGCGAACCGAGCCTACCCACCTGCCCGGATGTCATCACGTCCCGTTTTTGACCCTCTGTGCATGCATGGAGGAGGAGTGCGAGCATAGCAAGTTCGTACGCGCACTCACATTTGCGAACCAGTAGTGAAGGTAAGTGAATTTCACCCCTGCTCCAATGCAATCCTTATGGTTATTTGTTTGTTTTTACCTTGCCTTTATTATTTTTACAAATAACTCAAAGCGGCAAACATACTTAATACTCCTTCCTCCTTTTATTTTCCCTATAGCAACAACCCTGTGAGGTGGGCTGGGCTGAGAGAGAGTTACTGCTCAAAGTTACCCAGCCAACTTTCATGTCTAAGGCGGGATTAGAACTCACCATCTCCTGGTGATTGGCCCAAAGTCACCCAGCCGGCTTTCATGCTTAAAGTTGGTCTAGAACTCACCATCTCCTGGTGATTGGCTCAAAGTCACCCAGCTGGCTTTCATGTCTAAGGCGGGACTAGAACTCACCATCTCCTGGTGATTAGTCCAAGATCAGCCAGTTGGAGTTCCTGCCTAAGGTAGGACTAGAAGGTTGAAATTAACTTGGAGCAGTTTCTCATCTCTGATATATAAATTTTGCTCAGATTTGTGCAAATCATCCTGAAATGTAACGCACTCATTTTGCAACTTAAAATTGGCTGTTTGTTTAAATTAAATATATATTTATTTTATTTATTTATTTATTTATTTATTTTATTTCTATACCGCCCTTCTCCCGAAGGACTCAGGGCGGTGTACAGCCTGATTAAAAGCACAAAGACAGACAACATTTAAAAATAATTAAAATTATTAAATAATTGGCTCAATTATAAAACCCCCAAATTTAAAATCCCACATTTAAAACCAATTAAAATCTTTACATTGATAGCCCGGCCTGGCGGAACAACAAGGTTTTGAGGGCACAGCGAAATACACGGAGTTCAGAGATTTTACGAATTTCTGGGGGCAGATCATTCCAAAGGGCAGGGGCTCCCACAGAGAAGGCCTTTCCCCTGGGTGTTGCCAGCCGACATAATTTGGCCGATGGCACCCTGAGGAGACCCTCTCTGTGGGAGCGGACTGCCCGGTGGGAGGCTACTGGTGGCAGAAGACGGTCTCGAAGGTACCCAGGTCCAATGCCATGGAGCACTTTAAAGGTAGTAACCAACACCTGGAATCGCACCCGGAAGACCACTGGGAGCCAGTGCAGCTCGCGCAGGAGGGGTGTCACATGGGCACAACGAGTTGCGCCCATAACCACCCACGCGGCTGCATTCTGGACCAGTTGGAGCCTCCGGATGCTTTTCAAGGGGAGCCCCATGTAGAGAGCATTACATATATGTTTCTTCATACTTCTAACGCACTCCAAATTCTCAGACTGGAGCACCAATTAACTGAAGACACTGAATTTTGCTAAAATCCTTTTCTGGATAATACCACGAACCTAATGGATATTCAGTGAGTGAAAAAAACAATCCTGCAACCCAATTTCAGCAAAACAGGCTTGGGTTGCTCTGTGTGCTCCCAATCCAATTGTTTGAGGATTGCCCAGCTCAACATAACAGTGTTCAAGCCGTCAGCAAACTAGAAGTCACTGCATTGGTAAAGCAATTGTACGGACCCTAGTCTGTCATTCAAGGGCTTGGCTCAGCCAAAAAATACTGGGCAAAAATACATACGTGGTTGGAGAAGATGATACAACAGCACATTGATTTGAAACCCGAAATATTCTTGTTGGGGATTTTACCAGAGACTTAGAGTATAGAAAATTTATATCTGATTATTCATGTATTAACTGCAGCTAGAATTGTATTTGCACAAAACTGGGAAAGTGAAGAGATTCCTACGGATGAAAATGTGATTAGGAAAATATTAGAATGTGCGGAAATTAATAGGTTAACACTTGCAATTAAAGAGAAGGAACAAACTGAATATTATATTATATGGGAACTATTCTACCAATGGCTAGAGAATAAATATGAAAGTTAGAAATAAAAGTAGACTAGTGAAGTATAGAAAATATATCAATATAATTAAGATGAGGATTATTACAGTATTAGATATGTATATCAGTATTAAGTTAAGAGTAGACAAATAATGAATATGGTTGTAAATTGTCATTGTTATCGCAGAAGACATTTGTACCCAGATGACACACAGTTTAATGGAAGATGGATTGTTTGTATTAAAATAAAATAAAAAATTATTTTTTTTAAAAAAAAAAGGGCTTGGATCAGAAATGCAGGAACTAAAAAGGGGAAAATTATTAACTTAAATTTAAAAAGATTAACTCCAGGGCTATGAACTAGCAAGAGTAGTGATACTGTTCTGGGTACAGGTAATCCTCAATTTACGACCACTGTTAAGCCCCAAATGTCTATTGCTAAGCAAGACAGTTAAGTGAATTTTGCCCCGTTTTATGACCTTTTTGCCACAGTTGCTAAGCGAATCACTTCAGTCGTTAAATGAATCAGTCACGTGGTCGTTAAATGAATCAATCTTCCCCTTTTTACTTTGCTGGTTGGAAGTCAGCTGGGAAGGTTATAAATGGGGATGGCACCAACCTCGGGACAGTGCAACCATGTTTAAACGCATGCCAGTTTGACAAGCATCTGAATTTTGATACGTTGCTGCGACAGTTGTTAAGTGTGAAAACTGGTCAAAAGTCACATGCTTAGTGCTGTTATAACTTCGACCAGTCACTAAACAAGTGATTGTACGTCAAGGACTATCTTTATTTGAGGCATTTTTGCACGAACAGGAACAGGTCAGTGTGATTTGGCTGCAAAAAAAATATTTTTTTTTGCTTAAAACAGCATCTCTTCTCCCCAATCCCACTCCATTGCCTTTTCTTCTCAGCAGAGGGCGCTGTGGTTCTTCTGCAAAAGCAGCCTTTTATAAACCAGGATTTGTTTCAGCTTTTTCGAAGAATGCACTGTTAAGAGTATTGGTAAATAAATAAAGAGTGGCAGGCTTTTTTTTTTTTTTTTTTACTACTCAGCGGCTGTGTGCAGCAAAAGGCTGCCCAAATTAGTTCGGGTGGCACGTCTTTTACTTCCAAATTCCCCTTGGTTCCCTCCCCTCTCCCCAATTTCAAAGCCAGAAAACTCCCCACCAAAGGTTTCCTCCTGAGACCTTTGCTTGGGACTGATTCATTGGTGAAATCCAACATTTTTTACTATTTACTGTTCTGTCGGCGTGGCGTGGCTTGGTGGGCGTGGCTTGGGCATGGCAAGGGAAGGATACTGCAAAATCTCCATTCCCACCCCACTCGGGGGCCAGCCAGAGGTGGTATTTGCCAGTTCTCCGAACTATTCAAAATTTCCGCTACCGGTTCTCCGAACTATTCAAAATTTCCGCTACCGGTTCTCCGAACTATTCAAAATTTCCGCTACCGGTTCTCCGAACTATTCAAAATTTCCGCTACCGGTTCTCTGAACTATTCAAAATTTCCGCTACCGGTTCTCTGAACTATTCAAAATTTCCGCTACCGGTTCTCTGAACTATTCAAAATTTCCGCTACCGGTTCTCTGAACTATTCAAAATTTCCGCTACCGGTTCTCTGAACTATTCAAAATTTCCGCTACCGGTTCTCTGAACTATTCAAAATTTCCGCTACCGGTTCTCTGAACTGCTCAAAATTTCCGCTACCGGTTCTCCAGATTGTTCCTGTCAGAACCTGCTGCATTTCACCCTTGGACTGAATGAAAGTCCAGGAGGTATAAAACTAACCAAAGAGCGAAGCAACCTGGAATTAAGGAGAAACTTCCTAAGAGTGAGGACAATAAACCAGTGGAACAGCTTGCCACTAGAAGTTCTGGGTGCTCTTAACACTGGAGGGTTTTAAGAAGAATCTAGACCAGTGATGGCAAACCTCGCACGGAAACATTGCGCGCATGCACATTCATCAGGGCTGCGCTGCGGAAAAGCTGAAGTTCCGGATTCTAGCGCACATGTGCGCCAGACGATTAGCTGGCCGGCGCACATGCGCACTCTGATTTTCAGCAGTGCCGCAAGAATGAAGGACAGCTGATCGTCATGCGCACATGCGCACCAGAAACCCGGAAGACAAACAGGCAAGGCTTTGCGGGCCACTTTGGGCACGCGTGCCATAGGTTCGCCATTACGGGTCTAGACAGCCAGTTATCTAAAATAGTATAGGTTCTCCTGCTTGAGCAGGGAGCTGGACTAGAAGAGCTCCAAGGTCCCTTCCAGATTCTATTCTGTTCTGTTCTGTTCTACATTCCATTCTATTCTATATTCTACTTATTTTTTATTTTATTTTTATTTATTTCTTTTGTCGAGTAGGTATTAGATAATATATATAAGTATAAGCATGAATTGAATACCTAAAATGAATACAATTAAAGGGAACTTTAGGACAGGGACTGTAGGCACGCTGGTGCTCTTATGCACGCCTCTCACATTCTATTCTATTCTATTCTTATTCCTATTTATATTCTTATTCTTCATTCCAATATTCTATTCTATTCTGTTCTATCGTATCATTATTATTATTATTTCCAATATTCTATTCTATTCTATTCTATTCTATTCTATTCTATTCTATTCTATTCTATTCTATTCTATTCCTGTTCTGTTCCGTTCCGTTCCGTTCCGTTCCAGTTCCGTTCCATTCCTATTCTATTCCATTCCATTCCATTCCATTCCATGTTTTCTATTCTATTCTATTCTATTCTATTCCATTCCATTCCATTCCATGTTTTCTATTCTATTCTATTCCATTCCATTCCATTCCATTCCATTCCATTCCATGTTTTCTATTCTATTCTATTCTATTCTATTCTATTCTATTCCATTCCATTCCATTCCATTCCATTCCATTCCATGTTTTCTATTCTATTCCATTCCAAGTCCAAGTCCAAGTCCAATTCTATTCTATTCTATTCTATTCTATTCTATTCTATTCTATTCTATTCTATTCTATTCTATTCCATTCCATTCCATTCCATTCCATTCCATTCCATTCCATGTTTTCTATTCTATTCCATTCCAAGTCCAAGTCCAAGTCCAAGTCCAATTCTATTCTATTCTATTCTATTCTATTCTATTCTATTCTATTCTATTCTATTCTATTCTATTCTATTCTATTCTATTCTATTCTATTCTAGGGCCCATTCAGACCTGCTGGTAACCACCCTTGTTCCATCAAAGCAGAGCCAGTCTACCATCTGGGGGATGAACAAGCTTCAAAAAGCTTGTTCATCTCAATCCCTCCGGGAAGCTCCCTTCTCAGTTCTGAACGTTGACGCCGAGAAGCAAAAGAAAGGTTTTATTTATTTTTTTCCCCCCTTGATAAGACACCATTCTCACGCTCCAGCCGATGGATCTGCATCTTAAAAAGCCAAAAAGGAAGCCGAGAAAAGGGTTGAACGCAGAACTATCTGTCTGGAGCACCACTGTGGGATTTGGTCTCTTCTCTGCCGGGAGGGAAGCCTGCCACTCAAAGAATATTTCAATTTTTTTTTTTTACCCTTCTGTTCCATGAGCCAAGCTGCTTTGAAAGATGTGGATTCTTCCACTCATCTGCCTCCCAAAGAGGCCGCATTTGCAATACAGGCAGTCCTCGACTTACAACTATTCGTTTAGTGACCAAACAGCACTGGGGGAAAAAATTTACTTTTTAGCGTTTTTCACTCGCACGACCGTTGCAGCATTTCCCCCATGGTCACATTTTAAAATGCAGATGTTTGGCAACTGATTCATATTTATGACAATTGTAGTGTCCCGGGGGGAGGAGGTGTCACGTGATTCCCCCTTTTGCGACCTTTTGGCAAGCAAAGTCAATGGGGAATCCAGATCCATTTAACAACCGTGTTACTAACTTAACAACCGTGATGGTTCGCTTAACAACTGAGGCAAGAACGGTCGTAAAACTCACTTAACAACAGTCTTTTTAAATTTTGGGCTCCGTTGTCCGTCGAGGACTGCCTGTATATGTATTTTTACTGTGTTTTAGGGAGAAAAACGTAAAGAGTGGGGTGCAGACCTGGCAGGTATTATGGAGACCTGGTTGGGCCAAGATGGGGGGGTCCCCCTCGTCGAAATGTGCCCAACAGGTTTCCGTGCATTTCATCAGCCAAGGGCCCAGGGGAGGGGTGGGGGAGTGGCGGTGATTATTAGGGAAAGTCTTTGTCCGAGGGAGACCACTGTTCCTCAGATAGCCGGATGTGAGTCCCTTTTTGTGAAGTGGGGCCGTGGGGTGCAGATGGGTTTGCTGACTACGTACCTGGCTCCCTGCCACGCGACCCTGCCCGAGCTACTCGACATCATTGCCGGGGTGGCGGTTGATACCCCCAGACTTATTGTCATGGAGGATTTCAACCTGCCATCCGCGGGTGAGGCGTCAGAGGTGGCTCGGGAGTTCATGGCTTCCATGACGGCCATGGACCTGACCCAGTTAGTTCAAGGCCCCACTCACATAGGGGGACACACTCTGGACTTGATTTTCATCTCTGGTCAGTGGTTGAATGATCTTGGTAGAGGGGACCTAGATATTAAACCCTTATCATGGACAGATCATTCGCTCCTTCACTTGGACTTTCCTACCGCTTCCCCCCGCCGCAGGGAGACGGAGCCAACCAGATGGTTCCGTCCCAGGCGCCTGATGGATCCCGAAAGGTTCCTGACGGAGCTTGGGGCCATTTCCTGAGACTCTGACACACGACTCGACTGAAGAGCAGCCATTGAGGAATTCCCATAATGCCATGGGACCAGGGTTGCTCTGAGGCATTGTGGGAAAACTGGGACTGCCCAGCCTGATTCCCAGAGCTGGGAGAAACGTTAGTGATGAGGGGCGACTAGATTTGTCATAAGTGCAATCACTTCGTGACTTCTCGGGGAAGGAGAAGCTGGAGTTAAAAGGGATGGTTGGTGTAAGGTTTCCTGCTTGAGCAGGGGGTTGGGCTAGAAGACCTCCAAGGTCCCTTCCAACTCTGTTCTTCTGTTAAAACTATAGAGATGTCAGATGACGATTAGGGGCCTGGAGGCTAAAACATATGAAGAACGGTTGGAAGAACTGGGCATGGCTAGTCTAGTGAAGAGAAGGACAAGGGTGACATGATAGCAGCTACTTCATCACTGGAGGCTTTCAAGAAGAGATTGGACAGCCACTTGTCAGAAATGGTATAGGGTGTGGCTGCTTGAGCAGGGGGTTGGACTAGATGACCTGCAAGATCCCTCCAACTCTGTTATTCTGTTATCAGTGGCTACAACTCCCCAGCACCTCATTAACTCCACAGACTTCCCTGCAGTTGATCCTCTTGTATCATCAGAAGCTCAGTGATCTCGTTTTAGATCACCCTGTTTTATTTAAGGCAAGGATGGGCAGCTATGGCTCCTTTGTGAATTATGGACTTCAACTCCCAGAATTCCCCAGCCAGTAAAAGGCCCATAATTGCCCACCCCAATTTAAGGCATCAAACCATAAGCATACTGGCTGGGGAATCCTGGAAGTTGAAGTCCACCCATCTTGAGGCGTTCTGGCTGGGGAGTCCTGGGAGTTGAAGTCCACCCATCTTGAGGCGTGCTGGCTGGGGAATCCTGGGAGTTGAAGTCCACCCATCTTGAGGCGTGCTGGCTGGGGAATCCTGGGAGTTGAAGTCCACCCATCTTGAGGCGTGCAGGCTGGGGAGTCCTGGGAGTTGAAGTCCACCCATCTTGAGGCGTTCTGGCTGGGGAGTCCTGGGAGTTGAAGTCCACCCATCTTGAGGCGTTCTGGCTGGGGAGTCCTGGGAGTTGAAGTCCACCCATCTTGAGGCGTGCTGGCCGGGGAATCCTGGGAGTTGAAGTCCACCCATCTTGAGGAGTGCTAGCTGGGGAATCCTGGGAGTTGAAGTCCACCCATGTTAGAGTTGCTAACAGTAAGGCATACTGCAATAGGGATTCCTTGCTAAACCTGCCTTCATCACCATTTAAATCTGCGAGTTCCAGTCGAGCTATTTGGTCGTCTAACCACCATTGTTTAGTATTTGAAGACAAGCCATCCTAAAACCACCAAGGCAATCACGCTCCATTTTTTTCACCCTATTTGTCCCAAAACCTGGGATACTTCTATCGCACTCACCCCCCCCTCCCAAATTTCCACTTCTCGTGTCCTAGCAAGCGGCACAGAGCCAACTCGTACATTTATTTCCACAACCCACAGAGAGGCCGCCTGGAAAGCACAAAAAACCACAACGCCAGCCAGCTCCGTAACCCCGTTTCGTGCTGTGTTGTTTTTATTTTTTTCTTCCTCGGATCGCACGTAGGGGGGAAATAAAATTCCTCCCGGTTGCTCTTGGCAGGCTGACAAGCCGCCATTTATTTGGTTTTTATTTTATTAAGGCGATGGATAGGGCCACCCATCTCTGACGGCACGCGGCCTGCCCTCTGGACCTCCGCACAAAGCTTTCAAAATGCCAGCGGGCAGGAAAAAGGAGAGCCCGGGAACCAGACGTATGATCAGAGAGGGCCACTGATGGTTTCCGTCTGGGAGCTGAGCCAGACCTCCGTCTGGAAATGCTCTTCCATTCCAGGCCTCTGACGGGTTTCATCACCTCCTCCTCGGATACGCAGGGAGTCCTCAGCTTAACTGCCACGATTCAACCCCAACTTTCTGTGGCCAACCGAGACAGGCGTTAAGTGAGTTTTGACCAGGTGGTGAAATCCAAATTTTTTTGACTACCGGTTCTGTGGGCATGGCTTGGTGGGCGTGGTTTGGTTTGGTGGGCGTGGCAGGGGAAGGATACTGCAAAATCTCCATTCCAACCCCACTCCTGGGGGAAGGACACTGCAAAATCCCCATTCCCACCCCACTCCTGCGGGAAGGATATTGCAAAATCTCCATTCCAGGGGAAGGATGTTGCAAAATCCCCATTCCCTCCCCACTCTTGGGGGAAGGATACTGCAAAATCTCCATTCCCACTCCACTCCTGGAGGAAGGATACTGCAAAATCCCCATTCCCACCCCACTGCTGAGGGAAGGATATTGCAAAATCCCCATTCCCACCGCATTCCTGGGGGAAGGATATTGCAAAATCTCCATTCCCTCCCCACTCCTGGGGGAAGGACACTGCAAAATCCCCATTCCCACCCCACTCCTGGCGGAAGGATATTGCAAAATCCCCATTCCCTCCCCACTCCTGGGGGAAGGACACTGCAAAATCCCCATTCCCACCCCACTCCTGGCGGAAGGATACTGCAAAATCTCCATTCCCACCCCAATCTGGGGCCAGCCAGAGGCGGCATTTGCAGGTTCTCCGAACTACTCAAAATTTCCGCTGCCAGTTCTCCAGAACCTGTCAGAACCTGCTGGATTTCACCCCTGGGTTTGACCCATTTTTACAACCCTTTTCTCTTCATTCCCACAAGCTCATTGGCTGAATTTTTTCGACTTTTCTTGCCACCGTTCTTAAGTGAATCACTGTAGTTGTTAAGTTAGTAACACGTTTTTTTCAGTGTTACTAATTGGCTTCCCCCATTGCCTTTGCCGGTCAGAAGGTCGCAAAAGGGGATCACGTGATCCCAGGGACACTGCGACCGTCATAAATAAATATAAATCAGTTTCCAAGCGTCTGAATTTTGATTCTGTGACCACGGGGATGCTGCAACAGTCGTTAAGTGTGAAAACCAGTCGTTAAGTCACTATTTTCATTGCTGTTGTAACCTTGGTCACTAAATGAAAGGTTGTAAGTTGAGAACTACCTGTATATCCCATCTACAGGTAGTCCTCGTCTTACAACCATTCACTTTGTGACCTCTCAAAGTTACAACGGCAGTGAAAATGGTGATTTGTGACCGTTCTTCACACTTACGACCGCTGCCGCCTTCTCCATGGCCACGTGATCAAAATTCAGATACTTGACAACTGGAATGTATTTAGGTATTTAGGGCCGCCTTAAATTCAAACGGTCACTAAATGAATGGTTGTAAGATGTGGAGATTCTGGAAGGAGTGCAGAGAAGAGCAACAAAGATGATTAGGGGACTGGAGGCTAAAACATATGAAGAACGGTTGCAGGAATTGGGTATGTCTAGTTTAATGAAGAGAAGGACTAGGGGGGACATGATAGCAGTCTTCCAATATTTGTGGGGTTGCCCCAAAGAAGAGGGAGCTAAGCTGTTCTCCAAAGCACCTGAGGGCAGGACAAGAAGCAATGGGTGGAAACTAATTAAGGAGAGAAGCAACTTAGAACTAAGGATTCTATTTACCTGTCTGAAATGGTATAGGGCCGTGATGGCAAACCTATGGCACGCATGCCCCCTACCTGTGGGCACGCGAGCCATTGCCCTAGCTTGGCTCTAGCATGCATGTGTGCGCCGGCCAGCTGATTTTCGGCTGGCTCCGCCCATGCCACCCGTCCCCTCCCAGGAGTCTCCACGCGGCTCGTTTTGGATGCCAGGTAAGTACAGGGCTCGCACTGGAGGCTGTGGGAGGGCATTTTCAGCCTCTGGAGGGCTTCCAGGGGAGGCGGGAAAGGCTGTTTTCGCCCTCCCCAGGCTCCAAGAAAGCCTCTGGAGCCTGGGGAAGGCAAAAAATGGGCCTACCGGGCCTACAAGAAGTCATGAAACAGACCGTTTCCAGCCTCCGGAGGCTTCAGGGAGGCCTGGTAGGTCCGAAACGGGGCGCGGGGAGGCCATGTGCGCATGCGTGGGGGAGTGTGAGGGGGTTGCATGTGGGGGCGGGGCAGCATGGGGGTTGCGCGCACATGCGCAGGGGGCATGGAGGGCATTGAATTATGGATGTAGGCATGCGTGCGCATGCTAACGCACACGCGCGCTTTCGGCATCCGAGGAAAAAAAGGTTCGCTAAAACTGATATTGGATCTGTTGCTTGAGCAGGGTGTTCTGTCCCCAACCACACGCACACACACCAACAGACGTTCAGGAGTTAAAGACCAAACCAGCCGGCAAAATCCTTTTCCTTAAGATAACGGAACTTGGCAACAACCTAGTGGCTGCCTGCCAAGAGTTTATTATTTACGAAGAGGAGAGATAACTTCTCCCCACTTCTGATACATCAAAAGAAACAGCTCAATAATTACGGAGTCAGTCAAGTCCAGAGATAATCCAGCAAAGTCTATAGCAAAAAGTCCGGCAATGCAGAATGGCGTGGAAGCTTTCAGCTTTGTTCGTCACAAGGTTAGACTGGCCACCACACTCTCTTTTAGATCCTGTGGGGTGTGGTCCAGTGACTCAGCCTAATCTCGGACACACCTTTTCTTCTGTTGCACGCGCCTATCTCTGCGACGCTGGCGTGGATCCAGCCAAGACTCATTACCCTCATCACTGTCCATCTGTGGCTGCGTGGACGTGCTTGGCCCCAGCCCTATCTCTTGCCCTTCGGTGGACACCGAAGGCATTGCCAGAGAGGAGGGTCCTGGAGAGGGAGGCCTTGCCAACTCCTCTTCTTCACTCTCGGAGTCCTCTCCTGCCGATGACACAGGCTCAGGTAATGGTGCCACAACACAGGGGCTTGGACAAGAAGACCTCCAAGATGGCCTCCTGCAACCCTCTGCCAGCGAAAATGGAGCTCGGGAGAATGGCATGCGACACTCCCAAGCTCCGTTTTCGCTGGCAGAGGCACCGCAGGCCAGTCCTTTGCTGTTTCCAAGGGCCCCCTCGGACCTTGAGTTTGACACTTGGTATGGAGTTTCCTGCTTGAGCGGGGAGTTGGATCAGAAGGCCTCCAAGGTCCCTTCCAACTCGTTATTCTGCATTCTGTGTCCAGTTCAAGTCCCCTTCCCCTGCTCTCCCATCATAAGTTCTTTTTGCCGATTGCTCTCCAGCTGATGTTAGCCGTTCCATGTTGCACTCAACGAACTGGCCTGTCACGGAGTGCGCACGCACGCCTCTCAGGAACTGGGGACTGCGGCAGAGGTAGGGTTTTTCTCATGTAAGTTTACCACCGGTTCGCCACGCACCGAAAATGTGAGCGCGCACCTTCCGCGCATGCACAGCGGCCTTCCGCGCATGCCGCTTTGCTCGCGCGTGGGGCTTGCACGCATGCGCGCGGCTTAGAAAATGTGACTAAATAGGACGACATAGTGCCGGGGTAAATGAGCCCCCCCCCCGCAGGTCGCCACTACTGGTTCACTTGAATCGGTCCGAACCGGCTGAATACCAGCATTGGGTCACGGCAGCCTAAGAGATGAATTTTGGGCTTTTTCTCCAGTTTTTCACCAGGGTGTTGAAAAAAACTAATCCCCGCGGGTCAGCTCAACTCTGGCCCCTAGGAGAGAAAATAGCGGGGTGGGGTGGGGGAGGGCAGCTGCCAAGGGAAGCCTTTCAGCTCTTGGTGACAGGCGGGCTGTGAGAGACGACTCTTGCGTCTGAGGCGTTAAACGGCGATAATTACAGCTTAATCAGCCTGTAATGCAAATACTTTGGAGGAGGTGAAAGGAATGGAGAAAAATGGAAGAGGGGCAGAGGGTGGGGGGGGCGGCAATTCCGCCGCCACACAAGACTTATGGGGTTTAATTAGTTGGAGTCGGTGATAAAGCCGGAAATGTAGAAAGGAGGGGTAGCAGGGAGAAGGGCGTGTGTTGGCAGAAAATGATTTGCGATGTTGCATCCTTCTCTTTCTCTCTCTCCCTCCGCTCCTCTCTCAGACTCTCTTCACCAGAAAAATCTTGATTTTATTCTTCTGTGTCTCTCTTTAGGCCAGGTTTGGGTTTTGAAGCCAAACCAATCAATTTCAATCAGAATAGAGCCGGAAAGCACCTTGGAGATCTTCTAGTCCAACCCCGTGCTCAAGCAGAAGACCTATAACCATGATGGTGAACCTATGGCATGCGTGCCACAGGTGGCACGCGGAGCCATATTAGTGGGCACGTGAGCTGAGCTCTGGCGTGCATGCGTGTGCCGGCCAGCTGATTTTCAGGTTTTCTGGGCCCACCGGAAGTCAGGAAACACAGTTTCCGGCCTCTGGGGTGATGGTGGTGAGGAAGGCTTGTTTTTCGCTCTCCTCAGGCTCCAGAGCCTTTCTAGGAGCCTGGGGAGGGCTAAAACAGCCTTCCCCACCCCCAGGAGGCCCTCCAGAGGCCGGAAACAGCCCATTTCCCAACTTCCAGTGGGACTGGAAGGCACGTTTTTTGCTCTCCCCAGGCTCCAGAGACTTTCTAGAAGCCTGGGGGAGGGCGAAAACGGCCTTCCCCACCCCTCCGGAGGCCCTCCGGAGGCCGAAAACAGCTTGTTTCCCGACTTCCAGTCCTGCTGGAAGTCTGGTGGCCCACCGTGCCATCACGTGCCAAAGGCAGGGGTAGCGCGGGGACGCGCATATTTATTTTATTTTATTTTATTTTATATTGGATTTCTATACCGCCCTTCTCCCTAAGGACTCAGGGCGGTGTACAGCCAGATTAAAAAAACATGCAGAACAAATATTAAAAACAATTAAAAGATATATAAATTTGGCCCAATTAAAACTCATTTACCAATTAAAAACGTTTAAAACATTTAAAAACAGTTAAAAATTTCATCTTAAGCCAGCCCGGCTTGTTTAAATAAATGGGTTTTAAGGGCGCGACGGAAGGCACTGAGGTCTTGGATTCTCCTTATCTCTGGGGGCAACTGATTCCAGAGGGTAGGTGCCCCCACAGAGAAAGCCCTCCCCCTGGGGGTCACCAGCCTGCATTGTTTGGCTGATGGCACCCCGAGGAGGCCCTCTCTGTGGGAGCGCACGGGTCGCTGGGAGGTCGTCGGTAGCAGCAGGCGGTCTCGGAGATAGCTAGGCCCTATGCCATGGAGCGCTTTAAAGGTGATAACCAACACCTTGAAGCGCACCCGGAAGACAACTGGGAGCCAGTGCAGCTCGCGCAGGAGCGGTGTTACATGGGAGCGCCATGCTGCTCCCGTCACTACCCGCGCTGCTGCGTTCTGGACCAGCTGGAGCCTCCGGGTGCTCCTCAAGGGGAGCCCCATGTAGAGAGCGTTGCAGTAGTCAAGGCGAGAGGTGACGAGGGCATGAGTGACTGTGCACAGGGAATCCCGATCAAGAAAGGGCCGCAACTGGCGAATCAGGCGAACCTGACAAAAGGTCCCCCTGGTTACAGCCGTCAGATGTTCCTCCAAGGACAGCTGCATATCCAGGAGGACTCCCAGATTGCGAGCCCTCTCTGTGGGGGCCAATGACTCGCCCCCAATAGTCAGTGATGGAGTCAACTGACTATATCGGGATGCCGGGAGCCACAGCCACTCAGTCTTGGAAGGGTTGAGCCTGAGCCTGTTCCTCCCCATCCAGACCCGTACAGCCTCCAGGCACTGGGACATCACTTCAAGGGCATCGTTGGGGTGGCCTGGGGTGGAGATGTACAGCTGGGTGTCATCAGCGTACTGGTGGTATCTCACCCCAAAGCCACGGATGATCTCACCCAGCGGCTTCACATAAATGTTGAACAGAAGGGGCGAGAGGACCGATCCCTGCGGCACTCCACAAATGAGAGGCCTCGAGGTCGACCTCTGCCCCCCTGCCAACACAAACTGCGACCGGTCGGAGAGAAAGGAGGAGAACCACCGCAACACGGTGCCTCCCACCCCCAACTCTTCCAGCCGGTGCAGCATGATACCATGGTCGATGGTATCAAAAGCCGCTGAGAGGTCTAACAGGACCAGAACAGAGGAACAACCCCTGTCCCGAGCCCTCCAGAGATCATCAACCAACGCGACCAATGCCGTTTCTGTGCTGTGCCCAGACCTGAAACCCGACTGGAACGGATCTAGATAAGATGTTTCCTCCAGGAATTGCGGAAACTGTCGTGCGACCACACTCTCAACAACCTTCGCCATAAAGCGAAGGTTGGAGACAGGACGATAGTTGGCCAATATTGCCGGATCCAGGGACGGCTTCTTGAGGAGAGGCCTCACCACCGCCTCTTTCAAGGCGGTGGGGAAGTAACCCTCACTCAACGAAGCGTTGATAACACCCTGAAGCCAGCCTCGTGTAACCTCCCGGGAAGCCAGTACCAACCAGGAGGGACACGGGTCCAGTAAACATGTGGCCGCACTAAGTCTCCCCAAAATCCTGTCCACATCATCAGGAGTCACAGCATCAAACTCCTCCCAGATAACATTCTCAAGACTATTCCTCGTCACCCTGCCCTGATCTACCCAGTCAGAGTCCAAATCCCCCCGGATCTGGGCGATTTTGTCATACAGGTATTGTCCGAAATCCTCCGCCCTGCCTTCTAAGGGATCCTCCCGCACTCCTGGATGGAGCAGGGCGCGGGTCACCCTAAACAGGGCAGCCGGACGATTCCCTGATGACGCAATAGAGGCGGAAAAGTAGTTAGACTTTGCCGTCTCTATCGCCACTAGGTAGGCCTTAATATGCGACCTTACCAGTGTTCGATCAGATTCAGCGAGACTGGCCCTCCAACCGCTCTCCAGGCGTCTTTTCCGGCGCTTCATTTCCCTCAGCTCCTCAGTAAACCAAGGAGCCGCACGGGATCGGCATCGGGTCAGAGGCCGCAAAGGCACAACTCGGTCCAAGGCCCCACCAGCCGCCCGATCCCAGGCGGCTACCAGGTCCTCGGCCGAGTCATGTGCTAGATCCTCAGGAAATGGCCCAAGCTCCGTCTGGAACCTATCAGGATCCATCAGGCGCCTGGGGCGGATCCATCTAATTGGATCCACCTCCCTGCGGCGAGGGGTCGCGGTTCGAAGATCTAGGCGAAGGAGTGAGTGGTCAGACCATGACAAGGGTTCCATGTCTATATCCCCTATAACAAGACCACTCAACCACTGGCCAGAGACAAAAATCAGATCCAGAGTGTGACCTCCCCTGTGAGTAGGGCCATGAACTAATTGGGTCAGGTCCATGGCCGTCATGGAAGCCATGAACTCCCGAGCCACCTCAGACGTTTCACCGACGGATGGCAAGTTGAAATCACCCATGACTAAAAGCCTGGGTGTATCTACTGCCACCGTGGCTATCACGTCGAGTAGCTCAGGTAGGGCTGTTGCCACGCGGCAGGGAGCCAGGTACGTAAGCAACAAGCCCATCTGAACCCCACGGCCCCACCTCACAAGGAGGGACTCACATCCGGCTATCTGAGGCACAGTGGTCTCCCTCGGACCCAGATCCTCGTTAATATGTTCATGGGGCGTGGCACATAGAATTATGGGTATGGGCACACGCATGCACGACCCCCCTGCGCGCGACCCCTGCTTTTGGCACTCGATGGCAAAAAGCTTAGCCATCTCTGACCTATAGGGTCTCCTGCTTGGCAAGAGGTGATACTAGAAGACCTCCAAGCTTCCTTCCAACTCTTGTTATTCTATTACTCTCTTAAGTACAAGCAAGGTTAAAAAATACAAGTCAAAATGAGACTCACTCATCCCAACACCATCAAATCTGCCCCTGCTTTTTATCTGTACCTGCTGTGCCCTCTCAGGTTTTCGGAGGGTTTTGGGAGCAGGATGTTGGCTTGCAGAGCGGTCTCCAGACTCAAGATCCTGGCTTGCCTAGAAGACTTGAAACGTGGTTCTTGAGAAAGCTGGGAACGATGGAGTCGGGGTAACCTGTCCAAAAATGTGCCCAAATAGACGGGGGCTTTGCTGAACCTTAGCAGATAAAACAGCGTGTGGAACAGATGAAGGTAAGACTGGGGACTAATTTGGTTACCAATGATGGAAGCAATGATACATCCAAATACCACAGATTTGAGTAAAATGGTGAGCTATGCAGAATGAAAAAGATATATACTAGATATACTATACTAGATGAAAAAGGAGAATTAAAATCGGTTCAGGATTTGGAAACGCAAGGAATAAATATGGAATGGTGGCCCTATCTACAAATCAAAACAAAATTTAAAAAAGACCAATTACTACAAGGAACGGGGTGGGTGGGGAATGATTACTAAAATTTACAATTTTCTTTTAAGATACAAAATGGAAGAAGAGACAGTAAAGGAGACAATGATTAGTTGGGCCAGAAATTTCAGACATAATATAGAATTAGAACAATGGGATAAATTATGAGAAAGGAATTACAAAGAAAATCTTTACGAAATACTTTAGTGATGGCATTTGCCCCAAGAGAGATTGGCCAAAATGTTTCCAAATTGATCCCCCGAATGTTGGAGATGGCGGCCACAAATTAGGAACTATTTTATATAGTTATAAATATAGGTACTACCATATGTGGTGGATGCGCCCCAATAGAAAAAAATTCTGGTGTAAAATTAAAAGATGGCTGGAAAAAATTACGCAACAAAAGATAGAACTTAAACCGGAGCTGTTCTTATGACCACTGCAATGGTCATAAATGTGAGAACTGGTCATAAGTCACTTTTGTCAGTGCGGTTTGTTAATTTTGAACAGTCATTAAGTAAATGGCTGTGAGTGGTGCGGTGGCCTAGAGGTGGAGCTCTCGCCTCACAATCAGGAGGTTGTGAGTTCAATCCTAGGTAGAGGCAGGTATTTCTCACTCTCTCTGGGCACAATGAGAATATATCTGCTGAACAAAACTTCTCATTGGCAACAGGAAGGGCATCCGGCCAGTAAATACTCAGCTCCATTCAGTTGTCCAAGACTCCATCCCACAAGGGATTATGCGGTCTTTTAAAGATAATGACTATGATGATTAAATAAATGGCTGTAAGCTGATGACTATCTTTATTAGAATAAAGGAATATTTTCCCCAGGAATTATTAATGAAGAATGGAGAGAAGTGATTAAAAATCACTTTGATCCATTGCTCACCTTTAAAAGAGGGAAAACTTTTAGTAGTATGGTGGCTATTGAAAAGTGATGTTATTCAAAACTAAATCTATTTTGGATTTTGTTTCCCCAAATCAGTATTTTGGGAGTTTGGGGCTTTATTATTATTATTATTTGGCTGTTAATTGTTTATTGATTGTTGTTAACTGGGTTGGCTGTGCCTAGGATTGTATTGTCATTGTCCACCAGGGGGCAGCAGACATTCAAACCAATGTCTGTCTTATACATATGAAATAAATACAGCTAGTCCTTGACTTAACAACAGTTCATTTAGTGACCGTTCGAAGTTACAAAGGTGAAAAAAGTGACATGACCGTTTTTCACACGACTCTTTGTAGAATCCCCACGGTGACGTGATCGAAATTCGGATGCTTGGCAACTGACTCATACTTACGACCGCTGTAGCGTCCCGGGCCTTGTGATCCCCTTTTGCGACCTTCCGATAAGCAAAGCCAACGGGGAGTCCAGATACACTTAACTGGGTTACTAACTTAACAATTGTGTTACAAACTTAGCAACTGCAGCACTTCACTTAACAATTGTAAAATGGGGGCAAAAAGAACCCACTTAGCAACGGTCTCGCTTAGCAACGGAAATTACGGTTGTAAGTCGAGGACTCCTTACAAGGCCCCCTATTGCATATTCTGGGTCAATTCAGCAGGTTCAGTGCCCTTGGCTTGGGCTAGGCGAGATATTCAACTTGTCAATCCTCAGAGCACGATGGGGTCAAAAAAGTCAACATGGCTGCCGTGGTGTTGCCGTGGAAGTTTCCGTTGGACGTTTCTACACCCACCGCTGGTGTGTGATGTCTCGGTTGTGCTTAACGCATCTTGAAAAAGGCAAGGGAAGAATTGAAATTTGAAGACAAGGGGAAATTAAGGGAACAGTAACAGAGTTGGCAGGGACCTTGGAGGTCATCTAGTCCAGCCATCACCAACTGGTGGCCCGTGGACCATTGGTGGTCCGTGAGAAAGTTTTGGGGGTCCGCAGAAAAATTATTTGCATTTTTAATATTGCACTAAATCAGGGGTCCTCAGACTATGGCCCCTGGGACAGATAAGTGCAATGAACGTTTGTGTTGCTGCAGAGAGTCTCCCCCTTCGGGGTCTTCTTGTGTGGGTTGGAGGGGGGCAGAAATTCTGACTTGGGGTCTGCTTCAGCCTCCTGGTGAGGGGTTTTGGGCGAAGGCTGGAGGGAAGGGCCGCTGGTGGCAAAGAGCCGGAGGGCCTCGTTCCAGTGGGACTGCCTCATGGCCTGGAACTGGCTGACCATCTCAGCCCGCTGAGCCTCCAGGCGCCAGTACCTGGCCTTGCACTCCCGCAGGTCTTCCCTCTGCTTGGAAAGCCTATGCTCCTAGTCCTCAGTGAGGTACTTCTGCTGAGCCTCCTTCTCGGTCAGATCCAATTTGAACTGAGCTCTTTTGCCAACTCTTTCTCGTGGTGGCTGCTTAGCTCCTACAACTGCTTCCTGTTGGGGCCCCAAGGAGCCCGGGCGGGGAGGCGAGGAGGGGCTGGGAGGGGAGTGGCGAGTAGAGGCCAGCGAGGCGCCCCTCAACGTGAGTGACATTGAGTTGGCCACGCCCACCCAGTCACATCACCACCTAGCCACGCCCACCCACCCAGTCATTAGGCAGATCATATTAGTGGTCCTCAGGATTTAAAATTATGAATTTAGTGGTCCCTGAGGTCCGAAAGATTGGGGACCCCTGATCCCCAATCTCACGCAAGAGACCTGTCCTAGGGATTCGAACCGCCGAACTTCCGACCTTTCTGATCGACAAAGCTCAAGTGTCTTAGCCGCTGAGCCACCTCGTCAGGCTAAAACGATGAATAAAATAAATGAATAGAATAAAAGAGTCGAAAATCTTCACCCTGCCCTCATTTGCGGACACCACCAGGTGTCTCTTTTGAACCTGGATGCGGCTCGTTGCAATCCCAAAAAGGGGTTCCTTTTGGGATTCCCTCCCCCCTCCTTTTTTTTTTTTTTTTTTTTAAATTCCCAGTCTGGACAGTTCCTTGGAATTTGCCAGCGGGCAAGTTTTCCTGCTGAGGCATTCAATTTGTAGGCCATTTTTCTTCCCAGAAATCTCCACGGGTGGGGGTGCGGCAGCCAGGAGACCCCCCAACAAGCTTTATTATCTTCCCCTGTGGGCAAGAAAAGAATGATTTCCCACTTTTATGCAAAGCAAAGCTCTTTTTTTTTCTTTTCCCTCAAACCTGCCTCCTCCCCGACTAGCAGTCGGTATTAAAGGAGAGAGAGAGAGAGAGAGAGAGAAAACTCTGAATAATTTACCAAGGCCCTTCATTAAATTGGCTATATTTTTGGCAGCTTCCTCTGGGTTTTTTTCTTCCCCTTTCTTTAGCAAGGAAAAAGTCAGCCCTCTGAAGGGGCTTCATTTGAAGTCCCTAAGCATCAAATCCTTTTCCAAGCTGGGGCTTCGATCTCTGAAATTAGAGGGAGGGGAAAGGGGGGGATTCCGTGTTTGAGTTCACACACACACACACACGCTGCCTTGTCCTCATTACCCCGGAAAAGTCCTTCTGGGTGCTGGAGAAAGAGCGAGGGAGGGGAGGGGGGGAGAGGAGGAGTGGGGTTTTCCCAGAATGGATGAGGCAGGATAAAGCAGGAATTGATTGCGTTTGCAGGTTTCAAATCTCGGCTGCACACCTATCCTCGTGATCACAACCTGGCACACACACATGGACGTAAAAGTACACAAATTTGTTGTCCTTAGATGTGCTCAGATTTTTGTAGCCCAGGATACTTCCAAGGGTATGCACTGGATATTTTGGGTGCAGGCACGGGTTGGAGGGAGGGAGGGAGGGAAGGAGGGAGGGAGGGAGGGAGGGAGGGAGGAAGGAAGGAAGGAAGGAAGGAAGGAAGGAAGGAAGGAAGGAAGGGTGAATGGATGCATCAGTTCATGGATGGATTGGAGGAGGAAGGGGAACGGGAAGGAGGAGGAGAGGAGAGGAGAGGAGGAGAGGAGAGGAGAGGAGGAGGGTGAATGGACGCATGGGTTCATGGATGGATTGGAAGGAAGGAAGGAAGGAAAGAAGGAAGGAAGGAAGGAAGGGTGAATGGATGCATGGGTACATGGGTACATGGATGGATTGGAGGAGGAATAGGAAAGGGAAGGGGAGGGGAGGGGGAGGGGGAGGAGAGGAGAGGAGGAAGGGTGAATGGACGCATGGGTTCATGGATGGATTGGAAGGAAGGAAGGAAGGGGGGGTGAATGGATGCATGGGTACATGGATGCATGGATGTATTGGAGGGAGGGAGGGAGGGAGGGAAGGAAGGAAGGAAGCATGGGTTCATGGATGGATTGGAAGAGAGGACAGGAAAGGAGTGGAGAGGAGAGGAGGAAGGGTGAATGGACGCATGGGTTCATAGATGGATTGGAAGGAAGGAAGGTAGGTAGGAAGGAAGGAAGGAAGGAAGGAAGGAAGGAAGGGTATATGGATGCATGTATGGATTGGAGGTAGGGAGGGATGGAAGGAAGCATGGATTCATGGATGGATAGGAAGGAAGGAAGGAAGGAAAGAAAGAAAGAAAGAAGGGTGAATGGATGCATGGGTACATGGATGGATTGGAGGAAAGGAAGGGAGGGGGGAGGGGGAGGATGTATGAGTGAGTGGGCAAATTATTTATTAATAGCAATAGCACTTAAGACTGGTATATACCGCTTCACAGTGCTTTACAGCCCTCTCTAAGCGGTTTACAGAGTCAGCATATTGGCCCCAACAATCTGGGTCCTCATTTTACCCACTTCGGAAGGATGAAAGGCTGAGTCAACCTTGAGCCGGTCAGGATCAAACTCCTGACAGCGAGCAGTGATTTAGCCTACTGCAATACTGCATTCTAACCACTGCGCCACCACGGCTTTGCTGTTATTAATATTAATTACCGGTAGTTATTAATATTAATTAGTGCAGCAATAACAGCGGCACCGACACTCTTATGTTGGATAAAAATAGAATGACAGATGAGATGGGCGTTTTCTCACTTTAGCCACCCTAAGATGTGTGTGGGCTTGGGAATTCTGGGAGCTGAAGTCCACACGTCTTAAAAAGAGTTGAAAAACACTCGATCAGAGAGACCATCCTGGAGCTAATTAGCCAATGTAAACAGCAGACCAAAGAAAACCTCCATGTCCCGAAGCAGTATACCAGAGACCCAACAGGAAAAGGAGTTCTGCTTCCTCTCTTTAGCATCGGCAAAGCGTGAAAAGGAAGCCAAAACCGATCAAAGGTTTGAACTCTTGTCAGAGGCCCAAACCGGTTTAACAAGCTGAGCCAGACACGATATCTCTTGTTTTTGCCTATGTACCTCATTCCTAAAAGACTAGCCCCTTCCCCAATCTCTGAGCTGGGGAGGGGCAGGGGGGGTGAGGAATGTGCTTCTTGGCTGCAAAGCAAAAGAATTAAAACAAAAAAGTTGTTTAATTTTATTTTTTTGCTGGGGTGTTAAAACCATGCATTCACTTTAGGCCTTCTTTATAAACCTGGTTTGTAACCAGTAGCCTGCTTTGAGCCTGCACTGGGCAGACCCTCCTGTTTTTGCCACGCAGGGTAGCATGAGCCTGTCGCCCGCATAGACACGCACCCCCGTTTTGTGTGTTTGTGTAGGATGATTAAGCAAATTAAATCAGCCAGGTTGAACTCATCCCATACACGGAATCTGGGTTAATGATACATAAATACCTGAGCAAACTTGTGATGTCGGTGTGCGAAGCCGCAATGCCGCACTCACAGCTTTTGTGAGGCAGGCTGGCGTTCAGACCACAGCCAGATCCACGCAACATGGGGCAGTCTGGAATCCCATTTCTTTTTTCTTTTTTCCCCAAGTGTTTTATTTTTTTTTACAAATCTATCAATGCATGAACAGTGGCACCTGGGTATCATGCATTCTAATACAAATTAAACTAGTAAAATTAATCATAGTTATTACATTCAATCAGCTTATATATTTCTATAATACACATTTGTATTAAGTTGCAGTCTGTCATTATTAAATTACTTCATATTTTTGCTCGTTATTGCTTTTATTGTATAAAAGTGTATACACTAATATTCCCTTCTCTTATTTCTCTCTTATTCTAACTTTTAATCATATCACCCTTTATAAAAAAAATTTTTTTCTTTCTATCCTACCTAACTTCGTCATGTCACCTACCTAAAAAAAAAGAAAAGAGAAAAAAAAAAGCAAATCAGAACAACAACAAAAAAGAGAAATCATCTATCCATCGTCTCTTGCCCGCTTCAATACTTCAATTGCTATGCTTTTTTTTGACTTGCCTCCCATATTCCTCTCTTGGATCTTTATCTCTCTCTGTATCTACTTCTTGGCTGTTCAGTCTAAATATTTCTCCCAACCCCATTTCTATGGAGTCTAGATTTAAATCTCGCTTTGTTTTGCTACGAGGGAAAAATAAAATCTCTTCCAGACAGTTCCGGTGGATTGGCCAATTTCCTGCAAAGAGGTTTTCGTCCCCTATTCTCAGCACTTCCTGTTGTGAGGTGACTTCCACCACCACCCCCATGAGCAACTTCTCTGCTAGGCTACGCTCCCTTCCTGCCCCACAGAAGGATGTCCTCCATCATCTTCCCTTGGGAAAGTGGGACAGGAAGCGGATGGAATAGATGGCCGCTGTGTTTCTCGACTTTGGAAAGATGCTTTTTTCAGGAGGCAACTGAACTTTTCTTGTTTGTTTGTTTTTTTTCTTGTGAAGACGTTTCGCTTCTCATCCAAGAAGCTTCATCAACTCTGACAGGATAGTGGGGGAATGGAAGGATTTATATTCCTTGCAGACAGCTGGTCATTTGCATCCTTTTAGAGGGTCGTTGAAGCACTTGGAGGTTGATCTGCGTCCTCAGGGTCAGCTGAGTGGTGCTCTTGGTTCCTGTAGTCTGCAATTTTTCCTCTGGAAATCCACTCCTACTCCCACACCATCCCAAATTGTATAGCTAAAAGCCTGTAGAGATTCTCAGTCATCCAGGTTGTGGTCGGAGCCGAAGAAGCTTCTTGGATGAGAAGCGAAATGTCTTCAAAAGAAAAAAAACAAGCAAGTCCAGTTGCCTCCTGAAAAAGCACCTTTGGAAAAATGACCTGGATGACTGAGAATCTCCACAGATTTTCAACTTTGGAAACTTTTTAAGAAGTGTGGACTTCAGTTCCCAGAATTCCCCAGCCAGCTGGGTGGGGAATTCTGGGAGTTGAAGTCCACACCTCTTAAAAGTTCCAAAGTTTGAAAACTTTTACAGGCCTTCCCAGCTCCTCTATTAGCAGTAATCTTAAGAGGGCCTCCATGTCCTGCGTTAGTGTGTCCTGGTGTGCAGATGTGAACTGGGCTTTGTGCAGGTAGTCCTTGACTTACAACAGTTTATTTAGTGACCATTCAGTTATAACGGCACTGAAAAAGTGACTTACGACCATTTTTTCACACTTACAACCGTTGCACAGAATCCCCAGGGTGATGGGATCGACATTCAGACGCTTGACAACTGACTCATACTTATGACCCCCACATCATGGGGGTCATGCGATTCCCTTTTGCGACCTTCTGACAAGCAAAGTCAATGGGGAAACCAGATTCACCCTAACAACCTGTTACTAACATAACACCTGCAGTGATTCACTTAACAAGAGTAGCAAGAAACGTCATAAAATGGGGCAAAACTCACTTAACAAATGTCTCACATAGCAAGAGAAATGTTGGGCTCGATTGTGGTCGTAAATCGATTATCTCTACTGTAGTTCCATCTGTCTAGACCGGATACTTTTGACTGTTGGATCTTTCCTAAGGATTAAGAATGGAATAGGATAGGGATAGGGATAGGTGTTCAGCCCCAGCTACGGACCCCAAAGAACGCAGCACACACAAATTCTATACAAAGCTTATTTTACTCAAATAACTTAAGTCTTTATCATTCAAAGGCTGTTAATGAACTGTCTTAACAGCCTACCAGAATTCTAAGATAAGGTAATCACAGTCTTGCTAGAGTTGGCAGAAAGCCCAGAAGCAATTTTGCAGACACAAAGGAGAGTGAACTAAAGTTGTTCTCTACAGCTTGTTGCAAGTGGTGTTCCTCCTTAAATAGGCTAAGGGAGTGGCCAATTAGCCCCAAGCCTTACTCTTGAGGAGACCTCCTCCTGAGGAGCCACTCCTGCCTTGTGGCAGCTCTGCGCGCCCGTGCATCGCGAAGAGGCTCCTCCTCTTCGTCCTCTTCACTTAAGGGAGCTTCTGGAGGTTCTGAAGGCCCTGGCTGAATCCCCGCCTCTGGCACCACATCTTCTCCAGCCTCCTCACTGTCCGACTCGAGTGCCAGCTGCACAGGCTGCTGACGCAGCACCACACCAGCCTCCTCGCTGTCGGAATCAACTACAATCTGCACAGGCCGCTGACGGGCCACAACAATAGGATAGGATAGGATAGAAAACAGAACAGAAGACGGAACAGGGAACACAACAGAACGGAATGAGGAATAGAATAGAATAGAATAGAATAGAATAGAATAGAATAGAATAGAATAGAATAGCATAGCATAGCATAGCATAGCATAGCATAGCATAGCATAGCATTTAGAAAATGAATACAATATAAAACAGAACAGAAAAGAACAAAATTCTTTATTGGCCAAGTGTGGGTGCATACAAGCAACAAGTGATAAATCATAATCATCGTCATCATAAAAATACATTTATCTTAAATAGCAATAGCACTTAGACTTATAAACAGCTTCATAGTGCTTTTACAGCCCTCTCTAAGCAGTTTACAGAGTCAGCATTTTGCCCCCCCAACAATCTGGGTCCTCATTTTACCCACCTCGGAGGGACGGAAGGCTGAGTCAACCTTGAGCCTGGTGAGATTCGAACCGCCGAACTGCAGCTAGCAGTCAGCTGAAGTAGCCTGCAGTGCTACACTCTAACCACTGCGCCACCTTGCATCATAAGATACAGCACTTAGTGATAGTTATAGGATACTAAGTAAGCTTCATAGGATACTAAATAAGCGATCAACAGAACTCATACCTAGGATACTAATAAAACAATATAAATTGTAAGGTAAAAGCAACAAGGTTATAGTCATAAGAAGATAAGGAGATACATACTAAGAAAGATGAGAAGGATAATAGTCAGGGGTGAAATGCTCCTGGTTCAGACCGAATCGCCCGATCCAGTAGCGATGGTGGCGGGTGGTTCGGAGAACTGGTAGCAAAAATCCCTGGGCCCCCCCCCATGCCCAGCTGAGCCGCATGATCATCAGAGGCTTTTTTTTTTAATTTTAAAAGCATTTTTTCTACAACCTCTTCCGACGAAAAAATGCTTTTAAAAGTTAAAAAAAAAAAAAGCCTCTGATGATCCCGTGGCTCAGCTGGGATCGTCAGAGGCTTTTAAAAGAATTTTTTTCTGCAACCTCTTGGCCAAAGAGGTGGTAAAAAAAAATGCTTTGAAAAGTCTCTGACGATCCCAGCTGAGTCGCCTGATCTGCAGAGGCTTTTCAAAACATTAGAAAAAATGCTTTGAAATGCATTAGAAAAAATGCTTTGAAAAGTTTTAAAAAAAAAGTTGGCCATGCCCATCGTCACATTACCCCCCCACCAAGCCACGCCCACAGAACCGGTAGTAACAAATTTTACATTTCACCCCTGCACCTGCCTATATTTCTAGCCTTAAAACGTCTGTTATGCCCAGCTCGGAACAACACTGGGCAGCTCACAACAATCATAAAAATCACAATAAAATCAGTGAAACGGTTAAAAATAAAGAATGAAAGATGGCAAGTGCCTAATTCTCTTTTGCCGTAGGCCGGGGTGAAGAGCGTAAGAGGTCGTAAGTCGAGGACAGGCAGTCCTCGACTTACGACCTCAACGGAGCCCCCAGTTACTGTTGCCAAGTGAGACCGCTGTTAAGTGAATCACTGCAGTTGTGAATAAGTAACACGGTTGTTAAGTGAATCGGGCTTCCCCGTTGCTTGTCAGACGCTTCGAAAAGCGGATCGCATTTAGTAACAACGGCACTGGAAAAAGCGATTAATGACTATTTTTCACACCACCGTTGTGGCATTCCCCCACCATGGTCACATCATCAAAATTCAGCCGGTTCGTATTTACGACGGTTGCTGGGTCACGCGATCCCCTTTTGCGATGTTCTGGCCGCGAAGTCAGCGGAGGAAGCCAAATTCACTTCCTAATTGGTGTCCTCCTGGATGCTCGGCTGTCCCTAGAAGACCATCTAACGGCCGTGACCAGGGGGGGCCTTCGTACAGGTTCGCCTGGTGCGCCAATTGCACCCTTTCCTGGACCAAGATGACCTTCGCACAGTCACTCATGCCCTGGTTACTTCCCGCTTGGATTACTGCAATTCCCACTACATGGGCCTGCCCCTGAGATGCACCCAGAGACTCCAGGTGATCCAAAATGCAGCCGCACGGGTTGTTACGGGAGCCCCTCGTTACTCCCATATAACACCCCTCCTGCGTGAGCTGCACTGGTTACCAGTGGCTCTCCGGGTCCGCTTCAAGGTGCTAGTCCTCACCTATAAGGCCCTTCATGACTTAGGTCCGGGATATTTGCATGATCTTCTCCTGCCTGCCTCTCACCGTCCTGTTCGCTCACATAGGGCCGCTCTCCTCAGGGTTCTGACGGCGAGCCAATGTCACCTTGCTGTGCCCAGGGGTAGGGCGTTCTCTGTGGGTGCTCCCACCCTCTGGAATGAATTACCTACCGAGCTCCGGATGGCTCCTGATCTCCGCTTCCGTCGGGACTTGAAGACTTGGCTTTTCAAACAAATAGGCTGAGACTGATTCCGGGCTTTATTATTTACTATTAATTAATTATTTGGATTAAAATAGGATTTTATTGTACTTGTTTCTTAACTTGTGTTCGCCACCCTGAGTCCTTCGGGAGAATGGCGGCATATAAATACATGTAATAAATAAATAAATAAATAAATAAATAAATAAATAAATAAATAAATAAATAAATAAATAAATAAAATGACTGCAATGATTCACTTAAGCCATTGTGGCAAGAAAGGTCATAAAACGGGGCACAATGCACTTAACAAACGTCTCGCTTAACAACAGAAACTTGGGGGGGGGCTGCTCCGCTGTGGTCCTAAGTCCGAGGACTACCTGTCCTTATTTGCAGCCTGGTTATCCATGCTTTATAATGGATACAATTGAGCTGCACTCTTATTTATTGCTTACATTTTCCCTGCCTGCCTACCTGGGGGGGGGAATCGAGGTGTGTCCATGACGTCACTCCTACACCCCGCCCCCCCGTGACGTAAGGCCCGGCTCGACGTCACCCCGCAGGCTCGGAAACCCAATCGCTGCTCTCCCTTCGTTTTCCCATCTCCCTGCCATTCAAAAACCCAAATTGCATAACCCGATCGTGCCCCCACCTTGCAAGCCAAGCGCTGCCAGCCGCACCCAGGAGTAAGGTTGAAAAAAGAGGCTGGGGGGGGTCGTGCAAAGTCACCCCTAAACCATCGCTTTGCCCCCCACCCCACCCCACCGAGACCGCACCATAGCCCGGGGAGGGGAAGAAAAGGAAGATCTGGCGCTTCCCCCACTCGGTCTCTCTCCGCGATCCGGGACCCACCCGGTCCACGCGTCGTTGCAAAAATATGGGGGAGGGTATCCGGGACCGACCCCGTCCACGCATCGGTGCAAAGACTTGGGGGGATGGGAGCAGAGTGAGGTGGTGGGAGGATTATCTAGGATACGCGTCGGTGCAAATGAGGGGGGAGAAATCCGTGATCGACCCCCGTCCACGCACCGTTGCAAAGAGTGGGGGAGGGGATATCCTGGACCGACCTCCGTCCAAGCATTGGAAAGAGGGGGGGAGGGATATGCGGGATCGACCCCCTCCACGCATCGGTGCAAGGAGTGGGTGGGGGGGGAACAGAGTGGGTGGGGGGAACTATCTGGGACCGACCGACCCCGTCCACGCGTGGGTGCAAATAGGAGGTGGGGGGAATATATCCGTGATCCACCCCGTCCACGCACCGTTGCAAAGAGTGGGGGAGGGTATCCACGAGCGACCTCCCCAGTCTATGCATCGGTGCGTCCGTGCAAGGCGGGGGTGGGGGGAGTGATATCCGGGATCGACCCCGTCGGTGGAAAGAGTGGGGGAGGGGATATCCGGGATCGACCCCATCCACGCACTGGTGCAAAGACTGGCGGGGGTGGGTGGGAAGAAGGGGGGGTAACTATCTGGGATCGACCCCGTCCACGCATCGGTTTCTAAGGGGGGAGGGGGGGTAATATCCGTGATCCACCCTGTCCACGCACCGTTGCAAGAAGTGGGGGAGGGGATATTCTGGACCGACCTCGTCCACGGATTGGAAAGAGCCGGGGTGGGGGAGGGATATACGGGATCGACCCGGTCGGTGGAAAGTGGGGGAGGGGATTTATCCGGGATCGACCCGCTCCATGCACTGGTGCAGACTGGCGAGGGGGGGGGAACGAGACGGGACAGAGAATTGGCGGGGGGGAGGAAAGGGAAACTATTTGGGACCGACCCCGTCCACGCGTTGGTTTCTAAGAGGAGAGGAGGTGATATCCGTGAACGATCCCGTGCACGCATCGTTGCAAGGAGTGGGGGAGGGGATATTCTGGACAGACCTCGTACACGGATTGGAAAGAGGGGGGGAGGGATATGCGTGATCGACCCCGTCCACGCAACGATGCAAGAGTGAGGGGGGGGAGATATAGGGGGGGGGAACTACTTGGAATCGACCCCGTCCACGCATCAATGCAAGGAGGGGGGAACAGGGGGGGACGATCTGGGATCGACCCCGTCCACGCATTGATGCAAGGAGTGTGGGGAGGGGGGGAAATCAGAAGGGGAGGGGAAACTATCTGGGATCGACCTTGTCCACGCACGGGGTGGGGGAGGGGATTGAAAGAGTGGGGGAAGGGATATTCTGGACCGACCTCGTCCACGCATTGGAAAGAACGCGGGGGGGGGAGAGAGATGCGGGATCGACCCCGTCCACGCATTGATGTAAGGAGTGTGGGGAGGGGGGACGACAGAGGGGGGGAGAACTATCTGGGATCGACCTCGTCCACGCATCGATGCAAGAGTGAGGGGGTGGAGATATGGGGGGGGGAAAACTACTTGGGATAGATCCCGTCCACGCATCAATGCAAGGAGGGGGGGAACGGGGGGGGGAACTATCTGGTATCGACCCCGTCCACGCACCCTTGCAAAGAGTGGGGGAGGGGATATTCCGGACCGACCTCGTCCACGCATTGGAAAGAACGCGGGGGGGGGGGAGAGATATGCGGGATCGACTCCGTCCACGCATTGATGCAAGGAGTGTGGGGAGAGGAGGAAAGTCAGAGGGGGAGGGGAAACTATCTGGGATCGACCCCGTCCACGCACCGTTGCAAAGAGTGGGGAGAGGGGGGTGGTGGGAGGCTTTCCTCCCGCGGGCGGGTCGCGAGGCCAGGCCACGCGACGTCTCTCTCTCTCTCTCTCTCTCTCTCTCCCCCCCCCACCCCACCTTTGCATCCGCCTGCCGGAACGCGCACAGCCCCGGGGCGGAGGGGAGGGTGGGGGGGTGGTGAAGGAGGAAAGGGGAGGCGGGGCTTGTGGGCGGGGGCGCGCGCGCGCGCGCGCGTGCGAGGGGAGGGGGGGCGCGGCTTTGGAAGCGCGGGCGGGGCGCTGGGAAATGCAGCGGCGGAGCAGCAGGTGGTGCTGCCGCTCAGCCGCAGGAGCGAGCGCGGGGGTCCGCAGCCGCCATTAGACAATAGGAGCAGCAGCAGCAGCAGCAGCCGAGGAGAGGCGGGCGAGGCCCGGGAACTGCGCCGCTTGCCCTTCCCGTCCTTCCGGCCTTTGCAAAAACCCCGCTCCAGGCCCGCAAAGCAGCCGCGTTGCGGGGCCTCCGCGCTTCCCATTCGCCCGCGGGCTCTTTGCAAAGAGAGAGGAGGGAGAGAGCTCAGCCGCTGCTTCCCTGCCGGGGCTTCTCAGCGGCCCCCGGGGGGCAGCTCCGTCTCTGGGGCGGCGGCGGTGGGGGGAAGGGGAGCATCCCCGGCCCGGATTTAGACCCACAAAGGCCGCGTTGCAAAGTCGCCGCCTGCGCTTCCTCGGCCGCCTTTCGGCCGGTCGGTGGCGGCTTGCAAAAGCGGGTGCAGCAGCCGGCTGGCTGCCTCCGGCTCGGCTGCCCGATTGGCATGATGTTTCCGCAAAGCCGGCACTCGGTAAGAGGAGGATGGGGTGGGATTGGGGGTGGGGGGGCTGCATGGGGTGGGGGGGTCGCTTGCTCAGGGCCCGGGGAGGATCGTGTCGTGGGAATGCGGGATTGGTGGGGAGGGGGAGAGCGGTTGGGTGCAGGGGAGAAGGGGAGGGGAGGGCAGTCCAATGCCGCGGGGTGCGTGGAGGATCGGGGACCCTGGAGAGGAGGGGACATCTCGGGTGAAGTGGGGGGAAGGACACGGACCCCCGTGGAGGAGGAAAAAAACACGAGTCAAGTGGAGGGGAGCAAAGAAAAAGGGGGGAGGGCAGGGAAACATGGGCATCGGGGTGCCCAGAAGTCAGAGAGCCCCCCCTCGCACCCTGAATATCCAAGGGGGCTCCCTAACCTCTGGGCACCCCGATGCCCATGCTTCCCTGTCCCCCCCTCCTCCCTTTTTCTTTGCCACCCCCCTTCCACTTGACTCGTGTTTTTTCCTCCTCCACGGGGACTCGTGCCCCCCCCTTCACCCAAGATCTCCCCTCCCCAGGGTGGAGATTGCAAGGCGTGATTTCCCCCCACTCTCTACTTTTGCAAAGGAGCCTTTGATAGAAAGGGAGGGGAAAGGGGAAAAGGCAGGAGTGGGGTGGGGGTGGGGGGGGCTCTGGGGAAGAGGGAAAGGAGAATTGGGGGAACCAGGTGCGGGAGGTGCAGCCAGAAGGGAGGTGGTTTTTTTGGGGGGGAAGGGGGGTTCCTCTTGCGGGAGATATTCCACCCCTTCCCCCCTCTTCCCAAAGCAGCAAAAAAAAATAAAAATAAATCTTAAGGGGGGAAGCCATGGAATTGGGGCATACAAGGAAGGGCGTGGACCTGGGGCTGGTGGGAGAGAGAGGGAGGGAGGGAGGGAGAAGAACCTTTGGGGAGTGGGATGGGCACCCCAGTGATGCCCACCCCCCCAAGAGGGGGACACAGGCCTGGCTGGGCATCACCTGGATGGAAGGGGCTCAAGAAAAGTGCATTGAACCCCAACCAATGGTGACAGGGTGAGTGGCAAAGATGAGTGTGGGTTAAGAAGCTAGTCCTCATTGAGGAGGGGAGTGTGAACCCTTTCCTGTTGGTGGGGTGAGAGGGGGAGCCCCACGGAAAGTCCCATTAAGGGCCAGGAATGGGGTGGATGGGTAGGTCAGTTGGGTTCGAGTGTCGGAAAAGTGGAATTGGATTGGAAGAGATGGTGGGGATTTGCAAAATATGGGGGGAACTGGAGGGGGCTATAAATAAATAAACTCCCATTTCTCTCCCCCTCCCCCCATTACTTTGCACGCTGATATCTAATGGATTGAAATAGATGAAAGGAATGAAACCCGCCAGAAACAGGCTGCTTGCCCTCTGCTTGGTGAGAAATGAGTCTCTGCAGGGAGAAAAAAAAAAGCTGATTTTTATAGGATGTAAAAGAATAGAATGAAATTGTGGTGAGGGAGGGAGGGAGAAAGGAAGGTCGCCGGATTTCCGATTACAGGAAAGCAGGTTTAATTTTGCTTTTCAAAAGGAGAAGGCCCAGACTGAAAACAACAGGGAAGTGACTCTGCTTCGTCCCACCCACTCAAAAAATTTCCTTTCCAGAGCCCAGGTCAACAGACTTAAGATCTGCGTGTCCCCAGGTTGTGCTGTTGTAGTAAACCTGTTCAGGATTCCTTCACAACAAAAGTCACCAGATCCTAAAATAAAATCCGGCTGATGATTTTGTGTAGGAAAAACCAGGAAGGAAGGAAGATAGATCTGGCTTGGATAACTGAAGAGTTTTCCAAAGGACAGGATTTTGTAGACCTTATTGAAGAACGCTCAAAAATAAAACTTTTCTGGCACCGAAGGAAAATGGAATGCATTCAATAAATTAAATTAATGTAGGTGTAGCATTCTTAGATGTCGTTTGGATTGGCGATGCCCACATCCAATTAAGCCATAATGAGCTTTTCGCTTCCAATAATCTGAACGCAACCGTTCGCGATTTGCACTCTTTGTGTTACAACTTAAGGTGGGTGATGTTTGGATAGTCCAAGGGTGACTAATTTAACAAATTTGTGTTAAAAACAAGCCAGGGATTTACCAGGAGGCCTGCAACAGTGAATGGGGGTAGGTGGAAAAAAACACAAGTAGTCCTCGATTTACAACAGTTCTGAAACAGGAGCTGAAACAGTTTATGTCGAGGATGAGACGGGTCTGTAGATATTTTATCAGCCCTCTCTCTCTGGTTCGTGCAGTACAGGTAGTCCTCGACTTACAACTATTCATTTAGTGACCGTTTGAAGTTACAATGGCACTGAAAAAAAGGGACTTATGACCATTTTTCACACGACTCTTGCAGCATCCCCATGGTCATATAATTTACCTTTGGATACTTGGAAAATGGTTCGTATTTATGACGGTTGCAGCGTCCCGGGATCTCGTGATTCCCTTTTGCGACCTTCTGACAAGCAAAGCCAATGGGGGATGCCTGATTCACTTAACAGCGGGGTTACTAACTTAACAACTGCCGTGATTCACTTAACAAATGCGGCAAGGAAAGCCGTAAAACGGGACAAAACTCACTTGACAGATTTTTCACTTAGCAACATAAACGTTGGGCTCGATTGTGGTCGTAAGTCGAGAACTACCTATAATCTTGGTGGTCGCCACCCAAAATAAGAGACGCACTAATGCCTCCCAAAACCACTAATCATTGTATTTGCTAAAGGCAGATAGAATAGCTGGATTGCTGAAATCTGATGCTTCCTCTAAAACATCTGTTTGCAGCTGTCCAGATATAAAATATATATCCAGGTGGACCTGGATTATATCAAAACAAATCAAATTACAGTATAGTCCTCAATTTAAGACCACAATTGAACCCAAAATGTCTGTTGGTAAGCGTGGCCATTGTTAAGTGAGCTTTGCCCCATTTTTCGACCTTTTTACCACCATTGTTAAGTGAATCACTGCATTCTTAAGTGAATCCACTGCATTGTTAAGTGAATCACTGCATTGTTAAGCGAATCATGTTGCCCTTAAGCAAATCTGGCTTTCCCCCTTTGACTTAGCTTGTCGGAAGCAGT
This sequence comes from Pantherophis guttatus, assembly GCF_059756535.1. NCBI lineage: Eukaryota > Metazoa > Chordata > Lepidosauria > Squamata > Colubridae > Pantherophis > Pantherophis guttatus. Next base: position 12,137,927 of record NC_142063.1, read on the forward strand.
GTGGGAACCCCGGACATGGCAACTGTCATAAATACGAATCATTGCCAAGCTCCCAAAATGGTCATAAGTGTGAAAAGTGCCATTGTAACTTTTGGTCACTAAACGAATGATTGTAAGTTGACTACTTTTAAAGGGTCTTTAAACCAAGGGTTTTCCAGCCTGAGCCATTGACGGGTGAGACTTCAGTTCCACTAATTCCCCACCCAGCGTGGCCAATGGTGGAGAATTATGGGAGTTGAAGTCCGCCTGTCTGGGAGTTGGGAAACGTTTTCAAGATATTCAAGGCCTCAGACATCTCAAAAGGAATTTTCTGGGCCATGCAGTGAGCAATTTAAGTAGCCACTTTTGGATGGACAGCTGGCTGTATAATGTATTTAATAATAAATCAATAAAAGCCAAATCTTGGCCATCGGATCTGTACAGGTAGCCCTCAATTTATGACCACAATTGGGATTAAACTTCTGTCATTAAGCAGTGCAGACATGAAGTAAGTTGTGTCCTATTGTATGATCTTTTTCCACAGTTCTTTGACAAATCTTTGTGGTCATTAAATGAATTGTGCAGTTATTAAATGAATCCAGCTTCCTCCATGGACTTCGCTCTCTGGGAGGGTTACAAATGATCCCCCAGTAATCTGAAACCAATGTAAACACATAACAGGTGCCAAGCCACTGGATTTTGATCCCATGACCTATTGGGACACAGCAGCGGAATCGTAATTGTGAGGACCGGTGATAAGCCATTGTTGTAACTTCAGACATTTGTTAAATAAATATTCACAAGGGGTGAACTATTCATGCTGCCATCCAGAGTCCATCGGAGTTGGGAAAGAACAATAAATTTTAAAATAATCCAACCCACTTGAGGGCAGCAAATAGATCTTTCCGGATCTCTTTGCCGCCTTCTGGTGGCTACAGAGATTATTGCAGTCCGGATGGATACACAATAATGTAAATCGTGTGGGCAAATATGGCCCTTTTACAAACTCTGGACTTCAACTCCCAGAATTCTCCCAGCTTGGCTGTCTCGGGAATTTTGGGAATTCTGGGAGTTGAAGTCCACAGGTTGTAAAAGGGCCACATTTGCCCACCCCTGATGTAAATGCATCGCTTTACACAACAGGTGAGGTGAGTTGTGTTTGAATGATTAGATGCAGTCCAACCTGCAGGTAGAAATTATCCCATTTTAGTGCTTCCACCGTCACATATAAAATTAATTCCTTAGAAGGAAAAGGCAGGTCCCAAAACGGCTTCATTTTATGAAATTGATGAAGAGGAAGAAAAAAAATGGCCATGTTAGAAGCTGAGTTTCTTTTTCTGAACTTGCCAACAACTCCCTCCCCCCAACTCGGAAATGGTACATCCCATATTTACATGCAGAATACAGGTATTATTCGATTTACAACATTTCACTTTGTGACCGTTCGAAGTTACGACGGCACTGAAAAAAAGTGGCTTGGGGCCGTTTTTCACACTTATGACTTGTACCATCCCCAAGGTCATATGACTTAAATCCAGATGCACTTGACAACTGACTCACGTTATGACGGTTGCAGTGTCCCGGGGTCACACGAACATCTCTTGGCGACCTTGTGACGAGCAAAGTCAACGGAGAAGACAGATTCACTTAACAACCGTTACTAACTCAACAAAACAGCAGTGGTTCCCTTAACAAATGTGGCAAGGAAAGCTGTAAAATGGGGCAAAACTCATTAGATTTCTCACTTAGCAACATACATTTTGGGCTCAATTGTGGTCGTATGTCGAGGGCTATCTGTAGGCCTGAGATCGGATCTATATTTTAGCCTGCATTTATTTGCTTGCTTGCTTGCTTTTCAGGTAGCCGAAACATTTATTATGCGATTTATCTGTGTAACTCAAGGCAGCTCCCACCTCCTTTTTTCCCCATAACAACCCTGTGAGGTGGGTTGGACTGAGAAAGGTATTGGCCTAAAGTCCGCCAGCTCCTAACCTCTTGATTTTCTAGTTCAAAATCTCCCACTACTAGTCCAAACCAGTTCTCAAAATGTTGCTGTGTAAAATGTATTGAGGATTGATTGATTACGTGTTGGATTACGTTGATTGTTACCTTGAGTAGTCTCGGTTAAGCTGAAACCAGGTGAAGCACATTATAACTTAAGGTGTGTTGTAAACATGGTCTCCGTACCCCCTAAACCACCATTTGCTTGACAGTGCAGTGGACGGTTTCTTCGGTGAGTCTTGAGGACTAGCATCCTGAGCAGGCAGTTAACAACATACCAAATCAAACACAATTAAAGCAGGCTCCCAGGGTCGTTTTTAATTGGCTAAAGGGATACTTCTCCCACTCCCTCACACCCCCCCTCCCTAATTCTGTTTCAGGCCTCTTCTCATCTGCCTCAGCAGTTGAAGTTCACAACTTCCGATTCCTGCGACCGGATTAAAGATGAGTTCCAGTTGCTGCAGGCACAGTATCACAGGTAAATCAGCCAGTTTTCTCCAGCTTTCCACCCGCAGATGATTTCTAGGCCAGGATGTGGGAGCTGGTGAAATCGAAAAGAAGGTTGGATCCCATGGGACTAACACTCGGCGTGATTGATCACCGAGGCATGTATTCGCACAATTTTTGCTTATGAGCAATCTACAGTCTTGGTGCAGCGGTGTTAAAATGTCACCGGGAAATCCTATAGAATAGTGTTTCTCACCCTCAGCAACTTCAAGACTTCAATTCCCAGAATTCCCCAGCCAGCACATGCCTTAAGATGGGTGGACTTCAATTCCCAGAATTCCTCAGTCAGCAAGCTTATGGTTCGACACCTTAAATCAGGAAGTGGGAATTCTGGGAGTTGAAGTCCACAAGTCGCCAAGTGTGGCAGCCCCCATTTGAAGTCAAACCTGCTTGCCAGCCTGTTGCAGATCATCCAGAGATTTTCTCAGAGATCCCAGTCTGATCTCCGGATCTGTCTCTCCCCTCTTTTGGAATCCCTTTTCTATTTATTTTGCAAAGGACTGCAGAACCCACCCAGATTATTTTTGCAATAATCTGAAACGAGTAAAAAGAGCCTTGATAGTACAGTGGTTTAATGCACCCTGTTATTAACACAGCTGCCTGCAATTTCTGCAGGTTTGAATCTTACCAGGCTCAAGGTTGACTCAGCCTTCCATCCTTTCTAAGGTAGGTTAAATGAGGACCCAGTTTGTGGGGGCAATAAGCTGACTTTGTATAAATATACAAAAGTATGAAGGCTATTGCTGAATGCATTGTAAGCCGCCCTGAGTCTCCGGAGAAGGGCGGCATATAAATAAAATTAAAAAAAAAAAAAACCCGCTGAAAATCTTCATTCCTGGATCCTTAAAAATTTTAAAAATCCGGATGCAGTTGGAAATGGAGGCCTATTTTATAAACTGCATTCTGTTGTTGTTTTATTTAAAAAAAGCTAGAAGATAGTGTGAGATCTCAAGCTCAGAAACAGGTGCCCGAGTTTCAATCACCTGACTGGCAGATGCTACAATGGTCGTAAGTGCGAGGACCCCATGGTCAGTCACTTTTTTTCCGTGCTTATTTTATCTTTGAACAGTCACTAAACAGAAGTCGGGCAATGTTTCCAACGGCAGAGGAGGCCGTCCCCCCCCCCTTTATCCCCCTCGTGCCCACCTCCCCAATTTCCCTCTCTCTTAACAGCCTGAAGTTGGAATGCGACAAGCTGGCCAGCGAAAAGTCGGAGATGCAGCGCCATTACGTGATGGTAAGTTTCGTACTCGTGATCGGCGGGGTCCTGCCAAGAAGAGCAGCGGAGTCCTGTGAGGCAAAGCTGCAAATGGTTCCTCCTTCCCCTGCGCCCCCCCATACATAAAAGTTCAAACGCAGGTGATAGGAAGCTCAAGGCCTCTATAAGCCAAATTCCCCGCCCCCAGGAATCAAATCCTCTGAACTAAAGACACCCCCCCCCCCTTTTAAGGCAAAAAAAAAATACTGCCTTAAAAGTAGTTCTCAGTTGGATTCTGTAGAGATTCTCAGTCCTCCAGGTCATGGTTGTCCCAAAGGTTTTTTTTTTCAAGAGGCAACTGGACTTTTTTGTTTTTTCTTTTGAAGACATTTTGCTTCTCCTCCAAGAAGCTTCTTCGGCTCTGACTGGGGAATGGAAGGATTTATATTCCTTGCAGACAGCTGGACTTTTGCATCCTTTTTTAGAGAGTCGTTGAGGCTGCTTGGAGGTTGATCTGTGTCCTCAGGGTCACCTGAATGGTGCTCCTGGTTCCGGTAGTTTGCAATTTTTTTTTCTCTGGAAATCCATTCCTACTCCCATAGCATTCCAAAGGTGTTTATTTGAGTTGGATTCTGGTTCTGGGTTCTTGCCCTCTGTCCAAAAACTGAAGACCATTTTAATTTTATTTCTTTATTAAATGTATATGCTACCTGTCTCATCATTGAGGGGGGCTTAGGGTGGGCCGAAAGCCCTACTAAGCAGCTATATACAAAAGGATGAAGGCTATTGCTTAATGCATTGTAAGCCGCCCTGAGTCTCCGGAAAAGGGCGGCATATAAATCGAACTAATAAATAAATAAATAAATAAATAAATAAATAAATAAATAAATAAAGCAATTCTGGGGGTTTGCTTACCTTCCTTCCTTCCTTCCTTTCTTTCTATCTATCTTTTTCTTTCATTTTTTTATTTCATTTCCCTCTTTTTCTTTCTTTCTTTCCATCCTTCCTTCCTTCTTTTCCTCTCTTCCTGCCTTTCTCTCTTTTTCTTTCATTTTCTTACTTCATTTCTTTTTCTTTCTTTCTTTCCATCCTTCTTTCTCTTTTTTTCTTTTTCTTTCCATCCTTCCTTCCTTTTTTCTCTCTTTCTTCCTTTTTTCCATCCTTCCTTTCTTTCTTTCTTTCTTTCTTTCTTCTTTCTCTCCCTTCCTTCCTTCCTTCTTTCTCTCTTTCTTCTTTCTTTTTCTTCCTTCCTTCCTTTCTCTCTCTCTCTTTCTTCCTTTCTCTCTTTTTCTTTCATTTTCTTACTTCCTTTCTTTCTCTCTTTTTCTTTCTTTCCATCCTTCCTTTCTCTCTTTTTTCTTTCTTTCTTTCCATCCTTCCTTCCTTTCTCTCTTTCTTTCTCTTCCTTCTTTCTCTCCCTTCCTTCCTTCTTTCTCTCTTTCTTCTTTCTTTTTCTTCCTTTCCCATTTTTTTCCTTCCCCCCCCTCCCTTCCTTTCTTTTGAGGACTAGAAACTTAAGGACGCCCCAGCGAGACCCCAAAAGCGAGAACAAGGATTCTGCTGCCTTCTGGAAGGAATTCTTTTTGTGTCCTCTATTCAGCTTCTTATCGTGTGTTTTTTGTTTTGTTTTGTTTTGTTTTTTTGCAAAAACGAGGCTTGGACTGTTTTGCATAAGTCACCCAGGCAGCTGCATTAGATCCTGGCTTATTTTTTATTTATTTAGCTTTTTATCAGGACACAGTTAGCTGGCTCTCCTTGACGTGCCGGTTGGAGGTGGCCAGCTGTGCCTGTTGCTGCTGCCAAGATTCAAGGTGATGGATGTCGTTAGCCTTGAGTGAAACCAGTTCCCAGGCCCTCCAGAAAGAGGCTGCCGCACCTTCTCTGGAGCACAGAGATAAGGCATAAAAATGCTTTGTATTTCCTAGGAAATTCAATTAAAAAGAAAAGGGCAAAAAGAAAAAAAGTTCTCGTAAGCACATACTAACCTTTCGTGAGAGTCAAGAAAAGCCACAAACCACCTCCTGTGCCCACTTCTTCCATTTAGAAGGGAGAATCCCAGTGAGCCAAATACTCTGCCTTGCCAAGTTTCTAGTCCTTAATGAGCATTTGAATTCTCCCAAGGCCTGCAAGAGCAGTTAAGGCGGGCCGGAAGGATTGAATTTGGGGTTTTTTTTAATGTATTTTTGCTTCATCCCTTCTTCAAGATAATTCCAGAGGCCCCAAATCAAATGTGTGTGGTTGCAAGGGGGGTCGGGGGGAACCATTTTGGCTCTCTCTGATGTTAAAAAGGATTAAAAATGTGTAGGATTGCTGTTTTAATTTTAATCTAGGTCAGCGTTTCTGCTCTTGGTCCCCCTTCCCAATTTTAAAAGTCATGGAGGACCCCAAACAGAGCTTTCATTGGCATAGGTTTTATATTTACAGCATTAAAAATTAAAATGAACCCATTCGTAGAAAATTTATTTATTGAATCCGCTAAAAACGACAATATGAAACTCATTTGATGTTAGCATCAATAAAATATTTCTCATGGAAAAAACCCTATTTTTTTTTTTTAAAAAAAAAAACCAATGAGAAGGCTGATAATATTTTATATTTTTGCAATATTTTCAATATCCAGCAAATCATTTTGATTTTGCCCCCCTTCCCCCCGCCCCAAGAGAGTTTTGGGAGATGTTCAGGGGTCCTTGAACCATATTCTACTGAGTTCATAAATGGCATTTAGGAGAAAACAGAATGTATAGTTGGTCCTCTACTTACAATCACAATTGAGCCCAAAATTTCCATTGCTAAACAAGACAGTTGTTAAGTGAGTTTTGCCCCATTTTATGACCTTTCTGGACACAGTTGTTAAGTGAATCACTGCAGTTGTTAAATTAGCAACATGGTTGTTAAGTGAATCTGATTTCCCCGTTGGCTTGTAAGAAGGTCGCAAAAGGTGATCATATGACCCCAGGACACTGCAACCATCATAAATATGAGTCAATTGCCAAATGTTTGAATTTTGATCATGTGACTCTTGGATGCTAGTTTTAAGTGTGAAAAATTTCATAAATTACTTTTTTCCAGTGATGTCATAATTTTGAATGGTCACTAAACAAATAGTTGTAAGTTGAGGACTACCTGTACAAGGGATACATTCAGGCTTTCCAACTACAAAACCAGAATTTTCTTGGCATAAGATTTTGGAATTAACAGTATTTCTCCATATGATCTATGACCATGAAGGTAATCCTTAAGTTACGACTGTAATGGAGCCTGCCCACCGCAGTCCTAACTTGTGGCAGTAAAACAAATCGATCATGTTATTTTATGATTTCACAACCTCTTCTGTGATGTCATTAAGCGAAGCACTGCTGTCATGAAATGAATGTCACAGTCATGAAATGAACTAACAATTCACTCTGCAAATGGCTGTAAATTCAGTCTGGTTGCCGGGCGCCTGAATGGTCACCAAGTGAGTAGACACAAGTCAAGGACTACTGGTACATATTTTGATCATCTGTTGCTGGTGATTTTTTTATAAATGTGTAGATTGTGCAAGGAACGATTTAATGAAAAGCAGGGAAAATATTATTTCCAGTAAATGAATGGACGCAACAGAGGTTTTGGGTGGAGAAAAGTTTTTTAATGCCTTGAATTCTTTTTTGGTTTGCTTTGAATGACAGAGACGGCTCATGATCAAACCAAATTCATCCTGGTTGTGTCTAAAATCATGGTTTGCTCTTAACTTGGTTTGAAGGCTTGCAGCCCGATCTGTAGTTACATCTTAATTCTGTTTCCCAAATACAATTTGGGAGAAAGGAATTGCCTTCTCTTAAGCCAAAACTTGGCTTGTGGGTGGGGCCAATGTGAAAGTGGGCGGGGCCAAGGGCAGGTGCAACCAAAATTAATATGCACGTATTATATACAGGTAATCTTTGATTTACGACCACAATCGAGCCCAAAATTTCTGTTGGTAAACAAGACGCTTGTTAAGTGAATTTTGCCCCGTTTTATGACCATTCTTGCCACAGTTGTTAAGTGAACCGCTGCAGTTGTTAAGTTAGTAACGTGGCTTTTAAATGAATCTGACTTTGCTTGTCAGAAGATCATAAAAGATTATCACTGGTCAACCATCATAAATACATGCCAGTTGCTAAGCGTACCAATTTTTATCACATGAAAACGGGGGTGCTAGTCGTAAGTGTGAGAAACGGTCATAAGTCCCTTTTTTCAGTGAAGTTGTAACTTTGAATAGTCACTAAATGAACTGTTGTAAGTGGAGGACTAACTGCAAACTTTTTCTTGGTTCACCCATTTTCTTCCCTCTTAAATCTTGTTCCTCCTTTTCCCACTTCCGTATCCTCTCTTACCCCAACGCTGTTTATGATAAAACTATAATAATAATAATAATAATAATTTGCTGGCTTTGATTTAAATCCCGTGCCAGGAAGGAATTTTAATTGTGGGTGTGGCAAAATTGCAGGCGCGTGGAAAGGGCAGAGAAATTGTATTGTGCTGTTACTCTTCTAAAATCCAAAAGGTTTTTTTGTTTTGTTTTGTTTCCTGTTGCTGAGAATCTCAGAATCGTTGAGTAGGAAGGGGTCTCCAAGGATCATCTAGTCCAGCCCTTTGCAGTGGGCAGGAAAACCAATTAGTGTGATAGAATTGTGGAGTGGGAAGGGGCCCCTAAAGGTTGTCTATTCCACCCCTTTGCCAATGGGCAGGAAAATCAGGAAGTTTCAAGAATTGTGAAGGGGCTTCCAAGAGTCATCTAGTGAGCAAGAAAGCTAGTTAGTTGTCAGAATTGGGAACTGGGACAGGACCACCAAGGGTCATCTAATTTTTGCAATCATAGAATCTTAAAATCCTCCAGAGACAGAGAAAATCCACAACTGTGTCTGTTTCTAAATCTTGTCACACATCGGCCATTGCTTGCCTTAGAGAAGCTACATCCGGCCATGATCATAATATGGAGTACCTCTCTCTTTGTAAAACCAGGAGATGAGTTCAAATCCTGTACGAACAAACTCCAGGAATTAGGAGACAGGAAGCAAGCCTAGATTTCATCTAACAAGCAGATATTCTAATTTTCTCTCTTTTTTTTTTCCCTTCCAGTATTACGAGATGTCCTATGGCCTCAACATCGAAATGCATAAGCAGGTGAGATTTTTAAGTTTATTCTTCTTTCTGCGAGGGACTTTTAAGGCTGCCTTGCACAGGTAGCCCTCGACTTACAAGCACAATTGAGCCCCAAATCTCTGTGGCCAAGTGAAACATTCGTTAAGCGAGTTTGCCCCCATTTTACGACCTTTCTTGCCACCGTTGTTAAGTGAATCACTGCAGTTGTTAAAACTAGTCAAACTGCGGCTAAGTGAATCTTAACACCCCCATTGACTTTGCTGGTCAGACGGTCGCAAAAGGGGATCACGTGGCCCCAGGACACTGCAGTTGTCATAAAATATGAATCCATTGCCAAATGTCTGTGAGTTTTGACCGCGTGACCATGAAGATGTGGTCGTTAAGTGTGAAAAATGGTCATCAGTCATTTTTTTTCAGTTGTAACTCGGAACGGTCACTAAACAAACTGTTGTAAGTCGAGGACTACCTGTACATGCAGCTGAAGCAGGAGTGGGTTTTTCTTACCCTATCTCCTCCCTTGAAGGAGCATTTTAGGTCATCGGCTACGTGCTGTTTTAGATTATATTCAGGGCCGCCGCCCCACCCCTTCAAACAAGCAGAGCCCTTACAAACAACCGGGTGTGTCCACCAGACACTAGCTAAATATAATTGAAATTTCATTTAAATGACATTTAAATTAAATTGCAGCTAATCCGATTTGTTCCTCCTGCGTGTCATCATCAACCTGCTCTGATTTCCTTTTGCAAGGATCTGCAGACCGCACCTGGCCTTTCCAAGATGCCGCGCTAAGGCAAACAAATTTAATTAAAAGCGGGGTTTATTAGCTACACCCAGCTCGTTTCTTTATTCGTGTCTTAATATTATTATTATTTAATTGAAATGCAATTTTAAGCTATTGTGCCACTCAGGAATGAATAACTATGGCTCAGTGGTGAAATCGATTTTTTTTTACTAACGGTTCTGTGGGCGTGGCTTAGTGGGCGTGGTGTGGCTTGGTGGGTGTGGCTTGGGCATGGCAGGGGAAGGATACTGCAAAATCTCCATTCCCACCCCACTCCAGGGGAAGGATACTGCAAAATCTCCATTCCCACCCCACTCCAGGGGAAGGATACTGCAAAATCTCCATTCCCACTCCACTCGGGGGCAAGCCAGAGGTGGTATTTGCCGGTTCTCCGAACTGCTCAAAATTTCCGCTACTGGTTCTCCAGAACCTGCTGGATTTCACCCCGGTTATGGCTCCTTTAAAACCTCTGGACTTCAACTCCCAGAATTCCTGAGTCAGCCACACTAGTTCAGGAATTCTGGGAGTTGAAGTCCACATAATACTGGCTCAGGAATTCTGGGAGTTAATGTTCATCAGTTATAAAACAACTATGGTTACCCACAACTGGTATAGCCCAGTAAACCTCTGCCAGTTCTTTTAACACCTGTTGTTAAACCACGAAGTTGACAGCATTTTTTTTATTTTATTTTTTGAGAAATTACCCTGAGGTTGAATTCTGTGAAATTACAATTCCAATTCCCATGTCCTTTTCTTAGGAGAACCAGAATCCCCCAAAGACTCGTTTCCCCTTTTCAATGGGGACATTGGGAAATTTCACTCAATCACTACCTGCATCAGTGTTTTTCAAAATGGTGCCTTCAACTCCCAGAATTCCCCAACCAGTGTGCTTTAAGATGGGTGGACTTTAACTCCCAGAATTCCCAAGCCAGCAAGCTCTAAGATGGTGGACTTCAACTCCCAGAATTCCCAAGCCAGCAAGTTCTAAGATGGTGGACTTTAACTCCCAGAATTCCCTGGCCAAAATGGCTGACTGTGTAATTCTGTGGAAGTAAGTCCATCCATCTTAAAGTCACCAATTTGAGAATGGCTACATAACTCCCATCTTTACTTTGGGCATTGTTTTTGCTCATTTTTACCTCAAATCGTTTTCGTTCTGTTAAAACCGGAATGGCCCACACACAGCACACGGACCTGCGTGCATTCACACAATCCACCTCCACGAAATCGGTTGAGAGTTCAAAGTGTTGTGTGAAACCAGAAACCCGATGAATTCCCTGGGACGCGTCTTGGAACATGTTTGTACTGAGGCGGAAACGTTTGCCCATCGTTCAGGAAGGTCCACTAAAAAGGGAGCGTGTGTCACCTTCGCACCGTGCAAAAGACGCAACCGATGCGCATTTTGTCATTTGCAGCCTGTCCGACAAACACCGTTAACGATGTCCCTTGCAAAATGCTGCAGTGATGTAATTGGGTTTGGAGTTTGGGTTGTTGCTGCCACATATAAAGGCACTAGCACATCATGTTTTTGTCGCTTTGTGCCAAGCAGCTGATTGAAGTACCCTCCTCCGGGTTAACCTTGTGTATAATCTTCCATTTCAGGCTGAAATTGTCAAGCGGCTGAATGGCATTTGCGCCCAGGTTTTGCCATATCTGTCGCAAGAGGTAAATTCCCCCTTTCTTTACTCTGGAACTTTTAATTTTTTATTCGTTTGATTTTTATTTATTTATATCCCGCCTTTATTGTTTTTACAAATAACTCAAGGCAGCAAAAATATCCAACATCCCTTTCTCTTCTGGTTTTCCCCACAACAAGAATCATGACTAGCCCAAGGTCACTCTGGCTTTCATGCCTAAGGTGACACTAGAATTCACAGTCTCCTAATGATCGGCCCAGAATCACCCAGTTGGCTTTCATAGCTAAGGCAGAACTGGAATTTACTGTCTCCTACTGAATGGCCCAAAGTCACCCAGCCAGTTTTAATGCTAAGGCAGAACTAGAACTCACAGCCTCCCAATGATTGGCCTAAAGTCGCCAAGCAGCTTTCATGCCTAAGGCGGGACTAGAACTCACAATCTCCTAATGATTGATTCAAAGCCACCCACCCAGCTTTCATGCGTAAAAATAACCCAGCTGGTTTTCATGCCGAAAGTAGGACTAGAACTCACTATTTCCTGGACAGTCCAAAATCATCCAACTGGTTTTCATGCTTAAGGCAAAACTAGAACTCACTATCACCTGGTGGACAGTACAAAATAATCCAGCCAGTTTTCATGCCTAAGGCGGAACTAGAACTCACGGTCTCCTGATGATTGGTTTAGCATCACCCAGCCAGCTTTCATGCTTAAGGCAGAACTCGCCCAAATTTGGCTATCTCTGCTTGCCTTAATTAAGGGACTTGTTTGCCCCATTATCTGAATCTTCACCCTTTCAAATCTCCCCCTGCCCTGCTTCAGGTAAGGAGCGTAGGGTGCCTTGGAAAGTTCTCAGATTATAACAGCAGATATTTGGGGAGGGGGGTGGTGGTGGTTCTAGGCAGCCCATGGTCCCTCTTGAGGACAGAGTTATGGCGTTTCCTGGGACCTTCTGATGGAGGTGAGCAAGGAAGAATTGGCAGAATAATAACTATACAAAGCCAATATAGGAACAATAGTCGTAGGTAACTTGGGAACAATTCCCGAAACGAGCAGCATTTGAACATCACCGGCATTGACAAAATCCCCACCAGTCAATTGCAAAAAGGCAGCTTTGCTTGGAACAGCTGACATCTTGCGATACCTTCAGCACCATCCAACATTCCCCATCTGCCTATCCCAAGTCCTTGGGAAGGACTCCAGAGGTGGACCAAAAGTGCCAGATTTTTGGATAACATCTTTGTCAGGGTGGCAATTAATCCCATTCTCCTTTTGGGTAATTGCACCTTGATTTAGAGAAGTGGATCGTGACTTTTCCTTGAAGTATACATTAAGAAAAATAAAAGCGAAGATACGTTTTCTAAGAAAAACTCATTTATTTGTTATAAAGAAAATAAAACATCTCACTAGCCTAATTAGTTACATCTTGGCAAAGCTTTTGGCAGGAGAAAAAAGAAAGTTAGAAGTGAAGGAATGTAGACATGCGCAGTTAGCTTACTGATAAGAACTTGGCAAGCTATGGTAAGTCTGAAAGTTCAAAAATAAGAGCTCATCTGGTAAATACAAAAACGCAGTGACAATCTTAATAATGGAAATGCCATTTTTTTAGCAGAAAATGGCTCATAAAACCACACTGCCTTTTTTTCCCCTCTTGTCGTTGATCCTCCTGCTGATTGGTTCATATCATCTTCTAATTGTCTTCTCTTTCTCCTCCTTTCCCCCCCTCCCGTGTTGTCGTCCCCCACCCCAGCACCAACAGCAGGTCCTGGGAGCCATTGAGCGTGCCAAACAAGTGACAGCCCCTGAACTGAATTCCATCATCCGGGTCTGTGATGCTCTTTTTGTTAGAATTGATGGGAGGGATGGGGTCTTGGGGATATCACATGGGGTGGGCTTCAAAAATTTTAGCAAGGGGTTCTCTGGGTGGGCGTGGCCATGATGGGCGTGGCCTAGTCGGCCTCTTGCACCACAGCGGGGGGGGGCATTTTTGCCCTCCCCAGGCTCTGGAGGCTTTCCTCGAGCCTCCGGAAGAGCGAAAATGGCCTCCCCAGACTCTGGAGGCCAGAAACGGGCCCTTCCTGAACTTCTGGTAGGCCCATTTTTCACCCTCCCTGAGCCTCCACGCATGCCCTGCACCTTACTGCATGCAAAACGGGCCATGTGGGGACTCCTGGGAGGAGTGGGCAGGGCCACCCAGGAGTGGGATCTGGAGTTTCTCCTGAACCCCTATGAACCTCCAGCAGCCCACCCCTGGATATAACCATTAGGAGCACTCCAGGGGTGGGTTCTACTTATCTTTACTACCGGTTCGCAACGGGAGCATGCATGTGCAGATCGTCCATTATGATGTCCGGGCGGGTGGGCAGAGCCTCCCTTTGTTTTTACTACCGGTTCGCAAGAACTGGGAGCAGCCCACCACTGGAGCACTCCCTGTTTTCATACATCATCATGTTTGATGGGCACATGGCTTTGTTAATTTAGAGCAGGGGGGCAACCAAACTTGGCCACTTTAAGACTTGTAGACTTCAACTCCCAGAATTCCCCAGCCAGCATGTTGAAGTCCACAGGTTTTAAAAGTTGCCAAGTTTGGAGATCCCTTATGTACAAGTAGTCCTCGACTTACCACAGTTCACTTAGTGACCGTTCGAAGTTACAACAGCACTGAAAAAAGGGACTTATGTGATCATTTTTCATGCAGCTGTTAACAGCATCCCCATGCTCCCGTGATTTATATTCGGATGCTTGACAACTGACTCGTACATAGGACGGTTGCAATGTCCCAGGGTCATGTGATCTCCATTTCGCAACCTCCTGACAAGCCAAGTCGATGGCGAATCCTGTTGTAAACAAGAAATAATCAAATGGATCTTTGAAGAATTGTTTGCCTCGGAGTCTTACTTGGTTGGGGGTGTTACTTGGAACCCCAACATTGGTGTCGTATCCCCTCCCCGCCCGCCCGCTGCCGCCGGCCCCCCCCCCCCCGGTCAAGAGAGGGCTGTTCAATTTTGACATAGATGGCCTCTTTTGACTCCTCTTTCAAACCGGACAAAGTCCATATTGTGGACAGAGATGACCACTGATTTGAAAGAGGTCAATAGCTCTTTCTCAACATTAGGGGGAGGGATACGACATTTATTTATTATTTTATTTTATTAAATTTCTATACCGCCCTTCTCCTAAAGGACTCAGGGCGGTGAACAGCCACAAGATAAAACACATAAATACAAAAATTTAAAATAGATTAAAAACGAATTAAATAATTTGGCTGAATTTAAAATACCCCATAATTTAAAACAAATTAAAATTTATATTTAAAAGGGGAGAAGATTTAGGCCAGGCCAGCTTGATGAAATAAAAAAGTCTGAAGTGCGCTACGGAAGGTGCGCAGATCCTGCGCCCGTCTCCTGTTTACAACACAGTCCTTTCAGCAGTTCCAAGAAGGCTCCACACACACACCCATTTGCATTATTCAGGTGATCTTGAGGTAAACACAGGTAAACCTCCAAGTGGCCTCAACGGCCCTCAGAAAGCCTGCTAAACAGCCAGGTGACAGCAAAAATCATTAGCCCTTCCAACTTCCACCCCTTGGTCAGAACTGAAGAAGCTTCTTGGACGAGAAGCGAAACGTCTTCAAGGAAAAAACAAATTCCAGTTGTGCCTTTTGAAAAAAGCACCTGTCAAGGTTCCCAACCAATCCAGCAACTCTTGGAAACTTTTGGCTGTTTTCAAATATTGCTTAGCGCATTGTAAGCCGCCCTGAGTCTCCGGAGAAGGGCGGCATATAAATCAAATTAAAAAAAAAAAAAAACTGCTTTGTTGAGTACATCCTTTTCGGCACGTTTGAAAATGCAAAGCAGCTCTGGCTGTTTCCCGCACTTTTTCAGTATAATTAAAGATTAGACAGCTCCCTCCCTCCTCGTCACGGGTCACGTTGTCCAGTTAGATGTTCTTGGCGTCTCTTTGGTAACCTCTTGCATATCTCTGGCCAGCACCTGGTAGGATGACCTTGGTTCCCACGAGATAATAAGTTGTTGATGTCTGGTCTGGCATTCCAAAGCTCCCTTCCCCCACCCTCCCAAAAGTGTGAAAAAGTTGAAAAAACAGAAAAATGGCTGTGACAGGCCCAATCAGTTTCAAAGTTGACAGCAACTTTGGGAAAAACCATGAGAGTCTCCATAGACTTTTAAGATGTGTGGACTTCAATTCCTAGAATTCTTCAGCACTTCTGGGAAAATTGAAGTCCATACATCTTTTAAAGCAGGGATCTCCAACCTTGGCCAAATTAAGACCTGTGGACTTCAACTCCCAGAATTCCTCAGCTAGCAACGCTGGCTGAGGAATTCTGGGAGTTAAAGTCCACAGGTCTTAATTTGGCCAAGGTTGGAGACCTCTGTTTTAAAGGACTCAAGATTGAGAAGTACTGAGAGTATCTTGCTTAGGTTCTGTTTCCCTCTGAATCAAGAGTGCTTTCCTGCGTGGATTGGCCTACTTTACAGGGCACTTGTGAGGATGATGGCAAAGAATCAGGAATGCTGTTGGATTTCTCCTTGGAGGAAAAAGACAGTTTTATATTCAGCAGTGCCTATTTAAAAACTTGAGACCAAAACGGGACAGTTTTGGGTGGGAAACTCCAAATTTAACTTAATTGATGTGTCCAGCCAACAGGTATGTTATTTTACTGAGCAAGAACCACATCTGAGCATACAAACTTAATAATTGTATATTATATAATTATATGTTATATAATATTGAGCAGCGTGGTGACCTAGAGGTGAAGACACTCAACCTCGCACTCGGAAGGTTGAGAGTTCAATCCTAGGCAGCTGGTGGATGTTTCTGTATTGGGGCACAAAGAGAAAATATCTACTCCAAACTCCTTTTAGGTGTCAGGAAGGGCATCCGGCCAGTAAATGCTAAGCTTCATTCAGTTGCCCCGACTCCACCCCGCATAAAGGAATTACAGGGTCGTAAAAAGAAAAAAATATATATAATATTAATAAGTTTGCATACTGAGCAGTGCAGACTGAGTCAATACTGGTAGTCCTCAATTTACAACAGACCATTACACAAAAATCCCTCCCCGCCCCCCCCCATGCCCAGCTGAGCCACATAATCAGAGGCTTTTTTTTTTTTTTAGTTTTTAAAAGCATTTTTTCTACAAACTCTTCAGCCGAAAAAATGCTTTTAAAAGTAAAAAAAAAAAGCCTCTGATGATCGCACGACTCATCTGGGATCGTCAAAGGCTTTTAAAAGCATTTTTCTACAGCCTCTTTTAAAAGAAAAAAGTCTCTGCCGATCAGGCAACTCAGCTGGGATCGTCAGAGCCTTTTGAAAGCATTTTTTTACAATCTCTTCGTCGAAGAGGCTGTAGAAAAAATGTTTTAAAAGTTAAAAAAAAATGGTCAGGCCCACCCAGTCACATTACCCCCCACACTAAGCCACGCCCACAGAACCAGTAGTAACAAATTTTAGATTTCACCACTGAATTACAGCCTACAATGGCTACCTCTGCCATAGTCAAATTGCCCACATTTCAGACGCTCCGGAAAGGTGGCCCTGGGTTCTGCCGTTTTTGCTGAAAATCAGTGTCAGTTTTTAACAAAAATGTCCCCTTAGTGAACAATGAGTTTGGTTAAGGACCACAGTGTTCGCTTAATGACTAACACAAAAACGGTTGTAAAATTGGTGCAAGTCTAACCCTTACAAGCCTTGTGACCTGTGACCCGCTCCTCCCATTTTTTCAGTTAGAACAGTCGCTAAGCGGACGGTCGTAAATTGAGGATCACTTGTACCTGCGTTTTATTGGATGAGGATGGGAAACCCATACAGGTAGTCCTTGACTTAGGACCACGTGAGCCCAACATTTCTGTTGCTAAGCGAGACATTGGTGAAGCGAATGTTGTCCTATTCTACGACCTTTCTTGCCACGGTTGTTAAGCGAATCACTGTAGCTGTTAAGTTAGTAACACGGTTGTTAAGTGAATCGGATTTTCCCATTGACTTCGCTTGTCAGAAAGTCACAAAAGTGAACCCTGGGACACTGCAACCGTCATAAACACGAACCAGTTGCCGAGCCCCCAAATTTTGATCATGTGTCCATGGGAAAATAGTCACTTTTTTTCAATGCTTTTGTAACTTTGAATGGTCACTAAATGAACTGTTGTAAGTCGAGGACTACCTGTAAGTGCTTTTAAGATGTGTGGACTTGGAATTCCCAGAATTGGTGGTGCTGCAACGGTCATAAGTATGAAAAACAGTTGTTGAGTCACCCTTTTTATGAGCCGTGGTGGCGCAGTGGTTAGAGTGCAGTACTGCAGGCTACTTCTGCTGCCTGCCAGCTGCCTGCCTGCAATTTGGCAAATCAAATCTCACCAGGCTCAGGGTTGACTCAGCCTTCCATCTTTCTGAGGTCGGTAAAATGAGGACCCAGATTGTTGGAGGCAATAGGCTGACTCTGTAAACAGCTTAGAGAGGACTGTAAAAAGCACTGTAAGTGCTAAGTAGGAAGGAAGGAAGGACCGTGATGGCACAGTGGTGAGAATGCAGTATTTCAGTGTGACTCTGCCCACTGCCATCAGTTCGATCCTGACCGGCTCAGGGTTGACTTAGCCTTCCATCCTTCCAAGGTCGGTAAAATGAGGACCCAGATTGTTGGGGGCAAGAGGCTGACTGTAAACCGCTTAAGAGAGGGATGTGAAGCAGTATATAAGTCTAAGTTCCTATTGCTATTTTCAGTGCCGTTGTAACTGAACGGTCACTAAACGAACAGTCGTAAGGAGAGGACTACCTGTAGCAAGGATCGGAAGAACGTGAAACACTCTCATTTTTATTTCTCGTCTGTTTTTCTCTCCCGGGTCTCCCCTATAGCAGCAACTCCAAGCCCACCAGCTCTCTCAGCTTCAGGCACTGGCCTTGCCCCTCACCCCGCTCTCCGTGGGCTTGCAGGCCCCCTCCCTGCCCGCCGTGAGCGCCAGCACCGGCCTGCTCTCCCTCTCGGCGCTGGGCTCCCAGGCCCACCTCTGCAAGGAAGACAAGAACGGCCACGACGGAGACGCCCACCAAGAAGACGATGGGGAAAAATCCGACTAGGTGGATCTCGTCCAGTCAGGGGGGAGGGGCGGTGGGCAGCGTGGGGCGATACTTGGTGTTGGGGGGGGGAAGGCAGAAGATGCCGCATTTAATCCAATTCCGGGGCTGGCGGGTAAACCACAGTTCTTCAGTGGGGCACGAGGGGCGAGATAAAATTGCAGCAATAACACTTTAGCTCCCTCCTTTTCCTGCCCCTCTTCCATTCCAGCCCCATAGCAGGCAGGAACGGTTCCCCAAGCAATTGAGGGGCCTTTGCGTACATGTTGAGGGGTCAGGTGGGGAAGGGGTTGGACCTCCCCCCTTTCTATCTCCCCTTCCCCCCTTTAAATTAATTCCAAAGGGTTAAACCAGCATCAGAATATCCACGATGCGTTCTTAAACTTGGTTACTCCCCCACATCCATCCATCCTTTCCCAGGTGTTTTTGCAAGGACTCCACGCAATTGCTTGGCCCTTCGGACAAGAAACTTAACAAACTGGGTTAGTTACCCAAGGGGAAGGAAGGATGTGGGTTTGCCCGATCCTAGATTTCTGGGAAAACCAGAGATCCTGGGAAAATTGCCCCCCCCCCCCAAAATCACCCAGCTGGAAGATTTTCAGCCACAGGTGGGGAGGGCCAGTCACTGGCACCCTCCCAGCCTGTATATCTCAACCTCGGCCACTTTAAGATTGGACTTCAACTCCCAGAATCCCTCAGCCTCACTTTACTAAATCATGACCTAGGTCAGGGGTGGGCAACTGTGGCCCTTTTACCACCTGTGGACTTCAACTCCCAGAATTCCTGATATAGCCAAGCTGGCTCAGGAATTCTGGGAGTTGAAGTCCACAGGTGGTAAAAGGGCCACAGTTGCGCACCCCTGATTTAGGTGGATAGTGTGGTTTTGTACAGGTTGTCCTCGACCAATGGACCCAATTTCCCTTTGCTAAGCAAGGCGGTGTGAAGTGACTCGCACCCGATTGGATGAGCTTTTTTTTTTTCTTTGCCCCGCAGCTGCTAAGCCAATCACCGCTGGAGGGGTGGGGGAATGCTGGGAGTTGAAGTCCGCACATCTTAAAATGGCCACCGTTGAAAAACAGAGAAAAAGAAAACCCATCATTCTGACATTCCCTATCTGATTTGAGCTCCCTGGCACGGCGGTACCTCAGTTTTGTGCTCATGGAGGGCTGCCCTCTCCCAGTGGGCAAGGCCAGACCCCGTTGGGAGAGGGCACTTCGACAGGGTGAGAGACAAAATGGGTTGGCAAACTTTCTGAAACCCGCCAACCTCTTAAAAATGCCCCCAAATGGAGAGAAATGGCTGAAATGCAAAGAACAAAAGTCCCCCACCTGAGGAGATGCTGGCATGTTGACCCCAGGCTCCCCCCCCCAATTTCTGTTCCCCAATCATCAGGTAGTCCTCGAGTTACAACAGTTCATTTAGCGACCGTTTGAAGTTAACAACAGCACCGAAAAAGCGACGATTTTTCACACTTTACCACTGTTGCAGCATCCCCCCCCCCACGGTCACGTGATCAAAATTCAGACACTTGACAACTGATTCATATTTATGACGGTTGCAGTGTCCCAGGATCAGCTTTTGTGACCTTCTGGCAAGCAAAAGTCAATGGGGAAGCCAGATTCACTTCACCACCATATGAATAACTTAACAACTGCAACAATTCGCTTAACATCTGTGGCTAGAAAGGTCGTAAAAATGGGGCAAACCTCATGTAACAAATGTCAGACTTAACAACAGAAATTTTGGGCTCCATTGCAGTCGTAAGTCGAGGACTACCTGTCTTCTAGCGGAGATCCTAGCTCACTCTCCCAACCAACAGCACAATTTCCCCGTATGGATTACACCCACCCCCACCTCTCCGTAATCCCCCTCCCTTCCAAAAAAATTCCTAGATCCAGCAAACTCGCCCTTACTTGCAAGTCGTCAGCAGCTGCGTTCAGCCAGGAAACTCATTACAGCTACTCCTCAACTTACCATTGTTCATTTAGTGACCAAAGTGGCAACGGCATGACTTAACAACCAGCCTTCCCACTCATACGGCCATTGCAGCCATCCCTGTGGTCACGCGATCAGAATCGCCGGACGCTGTGGCACCTGGCGTGTATTTATGAAGTTTGCAGCGTCCCTGGGATCATGCGATCCCCATTCGCGACCTTCCCAGCTGGTTTCCAAGAAGCAAAGCCAATAAGGAAAGCTGGATTCGCTTTAACAACCGCACAATTCACTTAACTAACCCCGCGGTGATTTGCTTAACAACCATGGCAAACGGGTAATAGCATAGGGTGTGACTCCCTTAACCGCTGTCTTGCTTAGCTGTGGAAATTCTGTTCTCAATTGTGGCCGTAAATCGAGGACTACCTGCGCTCAAAGCAAATGGGAATAAACCTCTTCAAGACTGTCCCACACTGCAGGGTTGTCTGTTTGGTTTTGGGTGGTCATGTAAGCAGCTAGACAAGAATGGATAATGCGTCCCACCGATGATTTCCTTGAAAAGCAAGCCAGATTGACTCCTTGGGGGGGTTGCAAGGGTTCTGGCTGGGGCCGACCCTGTCAGACTACCTCCGCATTGGATAATTTGCAAACCGCCAGATCCCACTGGACTCCACGTCGGTAGTTTTAATTTGCTTTTTTTTTTTCCCCCTCCTTGGCGGCACTTAGCTCACATCTGCCGATGGGGGCTCCTTCTCTGCAGAACTTTGTTTTAAATTGATCCATATCGCCACTGACCCCCCCCCAACACTCACAAGCAGTATCTGGGCTTTGCGAAGCCCCCCCCCTTCCTCCCCAACCCCACGCCCCGCTCGACTCCTCTCTCGCTGGCCCTCCCTCTGCTCCCACCAGCACTGTTTTAGCTAAGCAAGCACCTTTGTCATTATGCATGTCTCGTTTTTAAGGTAGCACAGAAGCAAAAATTTTATATATATACATATATATATAAATATATATAAATATATAAATATATTAGTTGGGTAATCTCTGCCTCTGGGTGAACCTCTCAATGGTGTGTTGTTTTTTTAACCTGCCTTGCTGTTTCCTTTCCCTACCCTTTTTTTTTCCGGGTTTAAAAAAAAAGCTGGAATTTGGAAATTTTATCTTGAAACGATGGCTCAACTCCCTTTTTTCAGCCGGATGGTTTGAAATTCAGGGGGTTGAGGGGTGGTGGGTGTGGAAAAGGATGTGAAGGGGAAGGGGGGGCTCCTGGACGCCCCTTCCCATTTCTTAAAACAAAAACATCCCAAGGATCCTGCAGCTGTTCTATCTTTCCGTAATGCTAGTTCTCGACTTTTTTTCCCCCCCTCCCAATTCCCCAAATAAATTTTACGACAAAGAGAATTTTTTCGTGTTTGTATATATTCCTTTAGAGACAGAGAAGAGAGAGAAAAATCTTGTTGGCTCCGTGTGTTTATTAATCACTTGACCCTATATTAAGAGGAACTGAGACAAAAATTCTGTATTGAAAATGTAATAGCTGTGCCTTTTCAAATAAAGAAATCAGATTGTTGGTTAAACTGCGACCGCTTCATTACTGCCTTTGTAGATTCCTTAATTTCCTTCGGTTTTTGTTTTGGCCAGCACGCAAACCCTCTGCGGCTGAAAATAAAAATGATTGTTGAAATATATCGGTTTAAAAGTCTCCGGTGAAAACGTTGCATAGAGATAAGAGTGTTTGGAATCCTCTATGACTGTTAACACCATTAGAGGGCACTGTGGCTTTATCAAGTGTTCTGCATTGAGTGCCTCTGTTGGCAGGGTGTGGTACTGCAGTCAGATCAGTGGTCAGGTGACCTAAAAGAGCCAATGGGGATTGATCTTTGCTTTATAGAACCAAGTTTGTTTCCCAACTTTTGACCCCCCTCCCGCAATAAGCCCTAGTTAAGACCCCGCCCACTACGGGGTGGGGCGAGGCGCATGGGTAAAAAGCTAGGGTGGGAATGGGTGGTGGTGGAGCTGCCTCATACACCCCAACACCTGCCTTGCAGGGCCATTTCTTCAATCCAGAGCTCTGCTATCGGCAGCAGAGGGCTTTCCAGAAGGCCTCTGATGGCAAAATGGAAGCCAGGGGGCGCCGTGCACCTCAATCCAGAGCCCGTTTCTCAGCTGCAGAGGCCTTTCCGGAAGGCCTCTGATGGCGATATAGAAGTCGGGGGCGACGTGCGTGAGCGGCGGCAAGTGGGCTCCTGCTGGGTGGGGCTGTCGGCGAGGTGAGACTGTAATCAGACACCCTCAAAAATAAGACCTGGTGCCTTTTTTGGTGGCAAAAAAAATATATAAGACTGTTCTGCCCCAGCTACGGACCCCAAAGAACACAGCACACACAAAGTTTGTACAAAACTTAATTTACTAAAATAACTCAGTCTTTTTCAAAACAACGGCTGTTAATAAACTTTCTTAACAGCCTACAAGAAACCAAAGATAAAGTAATCACAATCTTACAAAGGTTGGCAGAAACCCGAGAAGTAATGTGCAGAGAATCCAGATGCAAAGTAGAGTGAACTAAAGTTGTTCCCTACAACTTGCTTCAGTCGGCGTTCCTCCTTAAATAAGCTAAGGGAGTGGCCAATTAGCCCCAAGCCTTACTCTCGAGGAGACCTCCTCCTGAGAAGCCACTCCTGCCTTTTGGCAGCTCTGCGCGCCTGTGCATCGAGAAGAGGCTCCTCCTCTTCATCCTCTTCACTTAAAGGAGCTTCTGGAGGTTCTGAAGGCCCTGGCTGAATCCCTGCCTCTGGCACCACATCTTCTCCAGCCTCCTCATTTTCTGACTTGGGTGCCAGCTGCACAGGCTGCTGGCGCAACACCACACCAGCCTCCTCGCTGTCAGAATCAGCTACAATCCGCACAGGCCACTGACGCGCCACAGCAAAGACCTGTGTCAAGTTTCGAGGTCGTCTCAAATAAATTGCATTTCAAACAAAGTCTTTGAAGAAAAACTATTAAGCACGACATTCTAACCCGACTCCAAACGAAGCCAACATTGACGTCCAGCCCCAAAACCCTCCCTTTTCGTTTCCCACTCCCCTGCACTCATTGGCCATCTTCCAAGTCATTCTACCCCTAATCTACTCCAGCTCAAAGGAATTTCCCCCCTCCCATCCCATCTCCTAGGGGATATTATCTCCAGAGAAAATAAGTAGGTGAAAAGTCAAAACGTCCCTTTCCAGACGCCTTCGCTTCTCCTCCTTAATGTCAGCACTAGAGTAAATGCAGGTTGAAGTGCTGACATCCGGCCCCTCCCACTTCATTTTTCCAGGTTGGCCTGTGTAAGACAAACAACAAGTTAAGTACCGTTACCCCGTCCGGGGGTTTGTGTCCTGCCCCCTCCCGCCTTGCCCGGGTGATCTGCATGGAACTTGGCTATAAGGCGGTCAGCTTGGATGTTTCTGCTTTTCACCCTGGAAGCCTCTGACAAGGGGTAACCCTTCCACTTGATTAAGTATTGGAGGTGACCCCTGTGCCACCTCAAATCGAGAATTCGCTGTACCTCATAGTGAGTGTGGCCCCCAATGACCAGGGGCCCGGGGGGGGTCATGTGGCACCGGCCTTAAAGTTGACCCCGCCACAGGTTTCAGGAGGCTACTGTGGAAAACGGGGTGTATCCTCCCTAGTAGTCAGGGCAGCTGCAACTTGTACGGGTTGATTACTTTTACTATAGGGAATGGTCCTATAAATTTCGGGCCCGGTTTCCTGCTCGGGAGTCTGAGTCTCAAATACTTGGTGGAGAGGTAGATCTTCTCTCCCACTCGGAATGGTCTTTGGGGAGTTCGGTCCTTATCTGCTTGTTTCTTATAGGATTGTGTCACCTTGGCTAATGCCTTCTTGACGTTCTCCCAAGTTTCTTTCAACATTTCCATCCAATCGGTCAAACTGACTGAGGAAGGGGGCTCCCTTGGGTACTCTGGCATGGGGACGAAATCCATACCACTCACTACCTTAAATGGGGTTAGTCCTGTGCTACTGTGGACAGCATTATTATACGCGACCTCCGCAAAAGATAGGAGGTCCGCCCAATTAGACTGTTGGTAGTCGACGTAGGACCTCAGGTATTGCTCTATCATGGCATTCAGTCTGTCCGCCTCCCCATTGGTGCTCGGGTGAAACGCTGAGCTAAGGCCTTGGGATGACCCTATGGACCGTAGGAATTCTCTCCAGAATTTTGCTGTGATCTAAACACGGAGTCTGTATTTTTCTGTCTCGTACTATTGGGAGTAAAATGCAAATAGTTATGCAGAGTTCCATGAAAGATCATAATGCATGAAGTACAATTTAGGAATGCAATAAGATTGCAAATAAATAGACTGGGAAATCACTTGGCACTTCCCATTATTTTTATTAATATTAGTGTCAAGTTTCGAGGTCGTCTCAAATAAATTGCATTTCAAACAAAGTCTTTGAAGAAAAACTCCTATTTATTAAGCACGACATTCTAACCCGACTCCAAACGAAGCCAGCACTGACGTCCAGCCCCAAAACCCTCCCTTTCCGTTCCCCACTCCCCTGCACTCATTGGCCATCTTCCAAGTCATTCTACCCCTAATCTACTCCAGCTCAAAGGAATTTCCCCCCTCCCATCCCATCTCCTAGGGGATATTATCTCCAGAGAAAATAAGTAGGTGAAAAGTCGAACGTCCCTTTCCAGACAGCTTCGCTTCTCCTTCTTATGTCAGCACTAGAGTAAATGCAGGTTGAAGTGCTGACAACCGGGTCTTATTTTCGGAGAAACACGGTGCATAGAAAGAAGCATGCGGTGGGGTACCCCAAGATTCTGTCTTCGGCCCAGTACTCTTCAATGTCTTCATAAATAATTTAGATGAGAGGACAGGAAAAGAACTCATCAAATGTGCAGACAGGGACAACCAACACCCCAGAAGATAGGCTCACAATCCAGATGGATCTTGACAGACTTGTAGACTGGACTCTTACCCAACAAAACGAAATTCGGCGGTTAGAAAAGTCAGGTTTTACACTCAGGGAAGAATAACCAAAAGCACAGGTACATAATAGGTGGCACCTAGCTCAACAGCAGTAACGGAGAGAGAGGTAGTAGTCCTAATGAACCAACGCTTAAATATGAGCCAGCAATGTGCTGCAACCTCAAAAAAAGTTAATGCTATTGTAGGATGGTAGCACCCACCCCTCCTAGGAAAAATATATTTTAGGAAATATTAAAAGGGCAGAATATTTCCCCTAAAAGGGAGGGAGAAACTTAGCCCCCACCTATGTTAATGGGCCATTAAGGCCCGGGCCAGTCTATTCCACTTAACAAAGATCTACCTCCTTCATGTAGTAGGAATTGCCCAAAGCCCCTTCATTACATCATCACCCAGCAAGGCTCAACCAAGCCTGGGACACAGACAACCTACAAAGTTACCCCTGCATGACCCCATGGGAGTCTGACAACCAATCAGAATATAAGATCAAATTCAAAAGCCCAGAGAGGGCATAAAACCCAGGCATTCTCAGCATCTCATCCTTTTTTTTGCCCAGGACCTCAAACCATGCGGTCCTGTCCACCATTAAACCACCTTTCCAAGCAGTCTCCATATTTCCAGTGCCTTTTTACCCACTTGGAACCGAACCCAGATGGACATTTCTTCCGACACAATCCAAGATTGCGTCAAAAAAGGGAGGATACTTCCAGAGTAACCGGAAGTGATAGAATTGGTCTTATGTTGCACTAGTGAGGCCACATTTGGAATATTGTGTCATGTTTTGGTCACTATAATACAAAAAAATAGGCTGAAAATAGCCCTAGAAAGGTGGTTGTAACTTGACGAATACCGATATTCCTTTTTTTAAAGATCACGCTACAGTTTTCATTTGCTGCCAACTCAAAAGAGAATCTTGTTTCTAGCAATCCTGCTTACGAGAGGGTCAAAAGGGACCTAGGGAATACTAATCAATTCAAGAGCTGTTAGTTGCCAACCCCGTAAGACGGAGACTAAAGGCGAAATCTCATTATTCATTAGTTGCGTCCCAGCGTTGCAGTTATTTTTAACATTTTCTGCAGCTCCCCCGCAGCCCAATTTTGTCAGGAATATTCAAATGCTTGCCGGAGTAAACGAACAAAACACAGCCAGGAAATCAATGAATTTAGTTGTACTGGTTAAGCAGCTAACCTAGAAAACGGGAGGTTGCGTGTTCAAATTTCGCTTTAGGCTTGAAAGCTGGCTGGATGTCTTTGGGCCAATCACCAGGAGACTGGGAGTTCTAGTCCCACCGTAGGCATGAAAGCTAGTTGGGTGACTTTGGGCAAATCATCAGGCGATGGTGAGTTCTACTCCCACATTAGGCATGAAAACCAGTTAATGATGGGCCAATCACCAGGCGATGGTGAGTTCTAGCCCCACCTTAGGCATGAAAACCAGTTAATGGCTTTAGGCCAATCACCAGGAGACGGTGAGTTCAAATCCCACCGTAGGCATGAAAACCAGTTAATGACTTTGGGTGAATTGCCAGGAGACTGGGAATTCTAGTCCCACTTTAGGCATGAAAGCTGGCCTGATATTTATTTATTTGATTTTTATATTGCCCTTCTCCAGCAGGACTCAGGGCGGTGAACAGCCAAGGTAAAACATAGCATACAAAATTTAAAACAATTTAAAAAGATATTAAATAATTTCGGCCCACAATTTAAAAACACCCCAATAAAATCAATTTCAAATTAAAACCGAAAGATGGCATCAAGCCAGCCCGGCTAGATGAAATAAGTGAGTTTTAAGGGCCCAACGAAAAGTCCGGAGGTCCGGGATCATACGTATCTCTGGGGGTAGGTCGTTCCAGAGGGCGGGTGCCGCCACAGAGAAGGCTCTCCCCCTGGGGCTCACCAGCCGACATTGTCTGGCCAACGGCACTCTGAGGAGCCCCTCTCTGTGCGAGAGAGCAGGGAAAGAAAACCCCTTTGTGATCGATCCAAGGAAGTTACGATCCCGTCGCTTGCCTGCAAGGGTGACCCCAATTTTTGAGGCAAACTGTAGCCAAGCATAGGCCTCTGCTCTGGGCCTAGAAAGGCAAAGTAAGTT
The DNA here is from genome assembly GCF_059756535.1 of Pantherophis guttatus. NCBI lineage: Eukaryota > Metazoa > Chordata > Lepidosauria > Squamata > Colubridae > Pantherophis > Pantherophis guttatus. The sequence continues at coordinate 12,165,255 of NC_142063.1, forward strand.
AATCCAAAGGCTCAGTCTGCTATCCCTCTTGGACCAAGGATGCACATCAGGAAACTATTCCAGCAGCTTGCAAAATATTTTTTCCGGCTGGATTTTTGCCTTGCCTTGATGGCCTGGGGGGCATTTCTGGAAGCAAGACGATGGGGGACGGACGTTTGGCTTGAAAAATAAAACGCGGCCGACTTGGTTTCCTTCCTCTCTCTCTCTCTCTCTCTCTCCAAACGTGGCTAATGCAAATGCTGGCTGAGAAAAAATGGGGAGGGGGAGGCAGCAAGGCAGAGATCATCAATAATTGAAACCCCACTCAAGAGGCCTTCGCAGCAGCAGCGCCCGAGGAAGAGAGCCAGGCAAGATAAATTGCCAATTGCCTTTGCCAACTCGGGAGCAGGACTCCTGACGGGCGCGGAGCCAGCCTCTACACAGCGAGCGTGCGAACAATTTTCGCAAATCTATCCTCGGCACAAGCAGGCAGGCCAGGCCCATGGCCTCTCTGAAGGCCAAGCCACTGCCAAGGAGAGCTTTAGACCGCCGGCACGCCGGCAAGATTCACGGCCGGCTTTTCAGGCTGGCGTCCGGCAGATGGAAGGATCATATCTGGGTTGCGTCTTCCGGCTCACCAGGGAGGATTTCCCTGCTCAGGGAAAGGAACGTGTGTTATGAGCGTCAAATCAGGAAGAAACAGAATAACAGAGGTGGAAGGGGCCTCAGAGGTCTTTTAGTCCAGGGGTCACCAACCTTTCGGACCTCAGGGACCCACTAAGTTCATAATTTTAAATCCCGTGGACCACTAATGTGATTTGCCTAATGACCAGCTGGGTGGGGAGTGGCAAGGTGGTCATGTGATTGGGTGGCCGTGGCCAACTCCTCTCCTGCCCGCCCGGGCTCCTTAGGACCCCAACAGGAAACAGTTTTTATTTATTTGTTTATTATCAAATTTATAGACCGCCCTTTTCCCAAAGGACTCAGGGCGGTGTACAGCCAAAGTAAAAAACATAAATACAAACATTAAAAACAATTTAAAAAGATATATATAAATTTGGCCCCATAATTAAAAAAGAAACAATAACAAACCTATTAAAAACATTTAAAAATGTGTTAAGCCAGCCTGGTTTGCTGAAAAAGGAAGATTTTAAGGGCACGGCGGAAGGCACCGAGGTCTTGAATTCTTCGTATCTCTGGGGGCAGTTGATTCCAGAGGGCAGGTGCCCCCCCAGAGAAGGCCCTCCCCCTGGGGGCCACCAGTCTACATTGCTTGGCCGATGGCACCCTGAGGAGGCCCTCTCTGTAGGAGCGCACCGGTCGGTGGGAGGTCGTTGGTGGCAGCAGACGGTCTCGAAGGTATCCAGGTCCTCCGGCTCTTCGCCACCAGCTGGATTTCACCCCTGGGTCGACCTCTTCTCCAAAGCAACTGAAGGCAGGACAAAAAACAATGGATGGAAATTAATGAAGGAGAGAAGCAATCCACAATTAAAGAGAAACTTCCTAACAGTGAGGACAATTACCCTGTGGAACAGCTTGCCTCCAGAAGTTGTGGGAGCTCCATCACTGGAGGTTTTAAAGAAGAGACTGGACAGCCACTTGTCTGAAATGGTATAGGATCTCCTGCAGTAGTGGGTTTCACTTACATTCGTTACCGGTTCGGTTTTTTCAGGGCTGTTTTAACTTTGAATTTAATTAAATGAACTGTTGTGAGTTGAGGGCTACCTGAGTTTGATAAACTGGTGGTAAATCGGCACTCCCTGTTGACTGACGAGGGGCCTGTCTTCCAGACTTCCATCGCTTCCCTGGCTGTTTTTGTACCTGCTCGTCCAACAATCTTAGTAGCCGCAAAATTGAATGCATGTCCTTGTTCGTTGCAATCTGTTCTGACCTAGGCCTCCCAAAATCATGAAGCAGAGTCCTCGTCCTGATAAAACCCCTTTTATTTAGGTTAAAGGGAATTCCTCTCCAGCAAAATCCCGGCCAACAGTCTTTCATGAGATTTCACAACTACAGACCTTTATCAGCTTTGGAGAGCTGCCAGGTCGATATCTTCCAAACTCCACGATGTAGCAGCAATTACTTGGCAAGAAGTCAGGAACAGATCTTCACTCTAATGAATTGAACTAATTGTCTCCTACAAACTCCCCTCCCCTTTCGCTTCTCTTTATTCCCTAGGGAAGGGGCCCATTCAAAGTCCATCTGTGGCTTTACTCCTGAGTCGGCCCTTGTTCCTTAACTGTTCTCTTCTCCTGGCAGCTCTGTGCATGCGCACATCGGGAACAGGCTCCAGCTGTTCTTCTGCCCCACTGAGATCTGACTCCGAAGGCAGCTGATAACTGTTGGATGGCCCTGGCCCCATCTCTGCCTCTGATGCAGAGCCCTCCTCAGAGCCTTCCCCAGACTCCAGGACTGGCCCATGTTCCTCCCCAACCTCCTCACTGTCTGAGTTAGCGGGCCACAACACAACCTGAGGCTACCAATGAGCTTCACATTTCATCCCCATATCTCTATCAGGATGAAAGTCCATATATATAAATAAAGTCTATTATCAGAGAATTAAACACAACATGAAATTTAATGAAATCACATATCCCCTTTTTCCTAAAGCTGCTTCCATCAGTAAGGGGGAGCTTCCCAACCGTTTCCCCAATTTAAGCTCAGGCCCGGATGAGGTTCTTGACTGCCAACCAGGTGCCCAGGGGCACATGTTCCGCCCGGCAAAAATATCAGCAAATATTCCCTGGGAAGCCAGGGAAGGAATTGCAATCCACATGGGAAACTGAGTCAGGAGGGCAGGTTTGATACCCCCACACTTCAGCAGCCCCTGAGGGAAGCTGGAAATGGTTAATTGTGTGGAAATCTGGCAGCTGCTGGGTGTTAAAAGCCTCTAAGAAATCACCAAAGTCCTGAGCAGGAAACTACTAAAGGACTCTGTCAAAGGGTGGGGGGGAGAAGAGGTGTTGATATTATTATTATTATTATTATTATTATTATTATTATTATTATTATTATTATTATTATTATTATTTAATCTTTAGTGAGATTCACAGCCTTTGAGGCTGGTTAATAGCTCAGCAGCTCGAGTCCTAACCAAGGACCTAGGAACTGTTAAGGTATCGTCGGAGGATGTAAGCTGTTCCGAGTAAGGTGGTTTTTTGTAGAGTCAAAATGTTCAAGTCCGGCAAATTTAGAATTTCTAAATAGCGGGGTAGCCCTTTGGGTATTGCTCCAAGGGCTCCAATTACTACTACTACTACTACTACTACTATTATTATTATTATTATTATTATTATTATTATTATTATTATTATTATTATTATCTCTTTTATTCATTAAACATGAAAGTCATCTGAACATTTAAAAATGTGTCATAAATACGATTGACTGCTGCTAATGGTTGATATGGGTTGCTGCCAGCGTCCTAGGTACCAACCAAATATCTTCTTAAAATAAATGACAGTGATGGCTAACCTTTTTGCCATTGCATGCCAAAAGCGGGGGTCGCACGGGTGGGGTCGCGCATGTGTGTGCCCACCCATAATTCAATGCGCTCCACCCCCCGCACATGACCCCCCCTGCACTCTCCCCGCTTTTGGCACACAATGGCATGGTGGGCCCAGTAGGCCCGTTTTTCGCCCTCCCCAGGCTCCAGAAGTTGGCAAACTGGCCATTTCCAGCCTCCAGAGGGCCTCTGGGGGGGGGGAAGGCCGTTTTCGCCCTCCCCAGGCTCCTAGAAAGCTTCTGGAGCCTGGGGAGAGTGAAAAACAGGCCTTCCCCACCCCCCAGATGCCCTCCGGAGGCCGGAAACAGCCTAATTCCCAATTTCCGGTGGGCCCAAAAGTCCTGAAAATCAGCTGGCTGGCGCGCGCATGCACACTGCAGCTGAACTAGGGCAACGCTTGTTGCCCACCTATATGGCTCCATGTGCCACCTGTGGCACGCGTGCCATAGGTTTGCCATCACGGATATATGATGTTCTGAGTAGAGCATTTTTTTGCAGTTCCGCTGGTGTTATTGCAGGAAGCTGCAATTTCTTTATGTGTTTTGTAAAATTCTTGGACATGGTACGAAGTGCCTCGATAACAATTGGTATCACTGTTACATTATCATCATCATCATCATCATCATCATCATCATCATCATCATCAATATCATTATGGTTAGTCGTACAGTCAGTCAAATGTTTAGACTGGATTTGACATTTTTCTCCCATCACAGAGTCTTTCCCAAGGATCTGGGATAGGCAGATGCTGATGCTGGATGGAGTTAGAGATATCATTGCAGGATATCAAACAGAATAGAGCTGGAAGGGATCTTAGAGGTCTTCTAGCCAGCTCCCTGCTCAAGCGGGAGACCCTATAACAGTGATGGCGAACCTTTTTGCCATCGTGTGCCAAAAGCGGGGGGAGCGCAGGGGGGGGTCGCATGCATGCCCCCACCCATAATTCTATGCGCCCCTCCCTCCTGCACACGCGCATGTGACCCCACCACACTTCCCCCGCTTTTGGTATGTGATGGCACGGTGGGCTTGTTTTTCGCCCTCTCCAGGCCCCAGAGTCTTTCTAGGAGCCTGGGGAGGGCAAAAACAGCCTTCCCCACCCCTCCAGAGGCCCTCCGGAGGCTGGAAATGGCCCATTTGCCAACTTCTGGTGGGATTGGAAGGCCCGTTTTTTGCTCTCCCCAGGTTCCAGAGCCTTTCTAGGAGCCTGGGGAGGGCACAAACAGCCTTCCCCATCTCCCCAAGGCCCTCCGGAGGCTGGAAACAGCCCATTTTCCTACTTCCGGTGGTCCCAGAAGGCCCGAAAAGAGAGCTGAGCTTGTGTGCCCACCAATATGACTCCGTGTGCCACCTGTGGCACGTGTGCCATAATTCGCCATCATGGACCTATAACATTTCAGACAAGAGACTCTCCAGTCTCTTCTTAAAAACCTCCAGTGATGAAACACCCACAATTTCTGGAGTTCCACTGGTTAATTGTCCTCACTGTTAGGAAATTTCTCCTTAATTTCAGGTTGCTTCTCTCCTTGACGATTTCCACCCATTGTTTCTTATCCTGCCTTCAGGTGCTTTGGAGAATAGCTTGACTCCCTCTTCTTTGTGGCAGCCCCTCAAATACTGGAGTACTGCTATCATGTCCCCACTAGTCCTTCTTTTCTCTAAACTAGCCCAACTCAAATCCTGCAACTGTTCAGATGTTTTTCTCTCCAATCGTCTTTGTTGCTCTTCTCTGCACTTTCTCCAAAGTCTCAACCTCTTTTTTGCAACGTGGTATGAGCAAAACTGGATGCACTATTCCAGGTGCGGTCTTACTAAGGCTTTATAAAGTATTTAATTTTAAGCTGTTCCAAGTAAAGCTGCCTTTCGCAACTGACCGATGGGAATTTGGTCAATGCCGATGGCGTTCAAGTGGTGCTCCAGATGTTTTGGGATTGTACCCAAGACTCTTATCACTATTGGTTATATAACTTATATTTGTGATAGGTAAGAAATTTTTCTTATCGTAGTCCTGTAGCTGCTGATCCTGATTTTTCTATCATAAGACACTTTTTTCCATGCCGTTCAATGGTGGGTTGCCCCTGGTTCGAACTGCAAAATTCAAAATCCCTACACACAGTCACTCATGCCCTTGTCACTTCCCGCCTGGACTACTGCAATGCTCTCTACATGGGGCTCCCCTTGAGGAGCACCCGGAGGCTCCAACTGGCGCAGAGTGCGGCCGCGCGGGTGGGTGTGGGAGCAACATGGTGCTCCTGTGTGACACCTCTCCTGCGCGAGCTGCACTGGCTCCCGGTGGTCTTCTGGGTGCGCTTCAAGGTTTTGGTCACCACCTTTAAAGCGCTCCATGGCTTAGGACCTGGTTATTTACGGGACCGCCTACTACCACCAATAGCCTCCCACCGACCAGTACGCTCTCATAGAGAGGGGCTCCTCCGGGAGCCGTCAGCTAAACAATGTCGACTGGCGGCCCCCAGGGGGAGGGCCTTCTCTGTGGGGGCACCTACGATCTGGAACGAGCTCCCCCCAGAGATACGGAGGATCCTGAATCTGCGCACTTTCCGCTGTGCTCTTAAGACTCTCCTATTCCAGCAAGCCGGCCTGGCCTAATTTTCTCCCCTGTTTTAAAATTCTTTTAAATCGAAATTTTAATCTGTTTTAAATTATTGGGATTTTTTAATTGTCTCGGGCTAAATTATTTAATCTGGTTTTAATTATGACTTTTAACTTTTGTATCTATGTATTTTATTTTGTGCCTGTTCACCGCCCTGAGTCCTTCGGGAGTAGGGCGGTATATAAATCTAATAAAACAAACATAAAACAAACTGGTTCTATAGAACCGGTAGTAACACTGGCGGGAGGCTCCGCCCACTGACCCCGACATCATCAGGAAGTGCGC